>NC_136513.1:87307975-87342975 GCF_053919585.1 Euprymna scolopes
TTCGGAACCTATGTAAAAAGGAATTCACACACACACACACACACACACACACACACACACACACAAATTTTCTCCCCATTTTCAGATTTTCTAATCATGCTCCTATGCCTTTATTTTCTTTTAAAATTGATAAGTGCTTTTTCTTCTGAGGAGTTAAGGGCGAAATGAATTCAATAATTAATATAATAATTTCATGAATAATTTTGCGCTACGGAACAGATGCTGTCAAGAATTGTGCATGTCGAATTACTTTAAGAAATAAACGGTAATATGGTCAACATCTTGAAATTTGAACTATAGCTTTTTTCATTTATTTATTTGGGTAGAGCACTGTCGTACATAATCTCACCCGCTACTTAATTGGCTGAAAATGCGAATCTCGTTGTTTGTTTGTTTACGAACAGGCGATTTGAGCACTATAAAAGTAGTGGCGGGTGTCTATTTAAATAGACATTCCGACGAGATATTTACGGGCGTCGATTCCATGGTCAAGTGGGAGAACTGCCGAGTGTCAACACGACGGTTCTAGGTTCAATTCTTGGCTTGGGGGAGATGCTAGTCTAGCGGAACTGATGTGTTGTGATACAACGAAACAGGACTGTATGTCGATGACTACAAATATGAATATAATATATATATATATATATATATATATATATATATGCACACATGTTATTTTGTTTTTGCTATACGCCTTGAATGAATTCAATTATTTACGAAAGTGCATTTTTACCTAAATGCGAGTTGGGAATAATTTTCGCTTTAACCAATTTGGTACCCCCACATGGGGAGCGGCATATATATTATTTGAAAAATATAATTATCCATGTGTCAATGGATAATTATATTTTAAAAATAATATATATATATATATATATATATATATATATATATATATATATATATATATATATATATATATATAGTCTCGGGAGTTTTTATCTTTAAAACTTTCTGTAAAAACCTTTTTAATTTTTATATTTTATCATTCGTTGGAAAACTATTCAGCTAGTAAGTAAATAATTTAATCCCCTGCAATAGCTGTATCAACTTGCTTTCTCGAACTCACAATAGTCCTAAATTATTTCAGGTATCATCCGTTGTCTACCATGAAAAATAGTTTCGGGGATTTAAAAACAAGTATTTTAAATCATGTCTCCTCAGCAGTGTTGGTCAAACACAACCTCTTTTAATCACGAGGACAAAAATAAATGTTCCGAATATTCGATCGAGTTTCTTGCCTGCCCCAGATTAATTTAGTTAACATATTCATGCCATCAAAAAATGTCTTACTTGTGACATTCCTCTTCGTTTCCAAACTCAAGATGGATGCATTTTTTTTTTAATTTACCAGTCTGTTGTATGAATCTATTACTCTATTTATCACCCCTACTATTATTAGTACTTTATTTATATATTTACATTCTTTTTTAATATCTATATATCTATACAAGTGAAAGTGTCTGTGTGTGTCTGTGTGTCTGTTTGTGTGCATTTCCATACGCAATAACTCTGCCAATTTTAAGTATACAGACTCAAAATTTGATGTACAGGGAAAATCGATGTGACTGGATTTCGGCCAGAAATTTGCCTGTTAAAGGGCCAAAGTTCAACGATTTTATTTTTGAGAACTCTACCAAACTTCTCCGACAATTTTTGGTCTAAACACTTGAGATTTTAGATATAGGTTGCTTGGACATGAATCTAACTTAATGACTTGATTTGAGCCCAAAAACAATAAATTTTAAGGGGGCATAATAGAGGTCAAAGTTTAAAAAATTGACCGTTTTTTTGTTTTGTTTTTTTGCTCAACATACATCTCCAAATACCCGGGCAACGCCGGGTTGAAATGCTAGTATAAAAAGAAAAGATTAAAATTTCATGTATATATATATATATATATATATATATATATATATATATATATATATATATATACATATATATATATATATATATATATATATATATACATATATATATATATGTATATATATATATATATATATATACAGAGTTTTATTTGCAATATGAAATCTATCTATATATTTATAAAAGTGAACATGTCTGTGTGTCTGTCTTTGTGTCTGTGTGCTTTTGTGTATACATTTCCCCACGAAATAACTCTGTCAATTTTTAGTCTACAGACTTGAAATGTGATATACAGGGTACAGAGATTTGGGAAAATCTTCGTGATCTGTTTTCGATCAGAAATTTGGCTTTTACGGGGTCAACGTTCAACGCTTTGACCTTTAAGAACTCTATCAAACTCCTCCGCCAATTTTTTGTCTAAACACTTGAAATTTTAGATATAGATTCATTGGACATGGATCTAACTTAATAAGTTAATTTGAGCCCCAAACAATAAATGTTAAGGGGTCATAATAGGGGTCAAAGTTAAACATTATTGACCATTTTTTTTTGTTTGCTCAACATACACTTCCAAACACCCGGGCAACGCCGGGCTGAAATGCTAGTCAATTTATACATTACAGATCAATACTAATGGAAATCAAATTCACAAGGAAAAATGAAGCTCAATATTTTAACCATTAAATAGTTATTTCCAATTTTGTAATCTATAATATAAATCTCACCTGTCTGTTTAAATGTATGTATGTATGTATGTACGTATGTATGTATGAAGTACCGTGTATATTTGAGTGTATGTATGTGTGTGTTGGCGTGGAGAGGGCTCCCGTAAGCCGTGGTGAAGGCACCCTTTCTAGAAGAAGCAAATCTCTGATTTAGAAAACCATAAAGCGGGAGACCAGAATCCGCATTAAGCTGGTCTACAGTTTAACTTGTTGATACCTATCTTGCTCTTGCTTGTTGCTGGATCTCAACATTTTGAACCGAGAGAGAGAATTAGCTGTCGTACAAAGCTAAGACTCTGTAACATTATCTGTGTATAGATACTCCCTCAGGCATTGGTCTATTAAAATGGTCCTGTGGCGATGGAAGTCCTTTTTGGGCTCATGGACTTTAAGTGTCTGAGGGAGTGGCGCTCGTCTGAAAACACGTTGCAATCATCATGTATGTATGTATGTATGTGTGTCAGGTCATGTCATATGCTACTGGTACCATGTAACCCAGTACTACCTGCCTCATGGTCGGGTCACCGGCGACTAAACTGGTTCCCCCACCAGACTTGTTTGGTGAGGAGGGCGGCTAGTCTCCCTGAAGGATTAAAAACAAGACCTTCCAAAGGGCGAATGAACTCTTTTTCTGGGTCAACGGCCAACTAGCACCGTGTATATTTGTGTGTGTGTGTGTATATGTGTATTGGGGTGGAGAGGGCTCCCGTAAGCCGTGGTAAAGGCAACCTTTCTAGGAGAAGCAAATCTCTGATTTAAAAAACCATAAAGCGGGAGACCAGTACCCGCATTAAGCTGGTCTGCAGTTTAATTTGTTGCTGGCTATCTTGCTCTTGCTTGTTGCTGGATCTCAACATTCTGAACCGAGAGAGAGACTTAGCTGTCGTACAAAGCTAAGACTCTGTAACATCATCTTTGTATAGATACTCCCTCAGGCATTTGGGCTCATGGATTTTAAATGTCTGAGGGAGTGGCTCTCGTCTGACAAGACGTTGCAATCATCATATTTGCCCA
Organism: Euprymna scolopes; assembly: GCF_053919585.1. Taxonomy (NCBI): domain Eukaryota; kingdom Metazoa; phylum Mollusca; class Cephalopoda; order Sepiida; family Sepiolidae; genus Euprymna; species Euprymna scolopes. Next base: position 87,311,587 of record NC_136513.1, read on the forward strand.
AAACTTTCGACAGGGGTGACGGATTTTCACGAGATCGCTATCGTTTTGAACTCGACCGTTCGGACGACAACTGGGCACTTGTTTACAGGGCGGGGTCGCTTTTTTGCTGATATTTTCGAAAGTCGTCGCCCCTTTTCGATTGTCTAGCCTTAATTTAAACCTATGTCACTTCCGGTTATGCGATGGGCACGACAGCGAACACGTAACGTTTTTTTCCTCCTTCGTGTATGGGTCTGAGCCGCCTGCCTACTAACACATTTTTCGGCTCAACACACACCTCCAAACACCCGGGCAACGCCGGCCACGCAGGCTTGTTGACTAAATAAATCGAATGAAAATGTTTTAATGTCAGTTTTAAATAGTTTTTATGTTTTACTGCTTTCATGATTTTTTTTTAATGTAAAGATTTTGCTGGTGTTCATTTCTTATGTCTATTATTTTTATTCTTAAAATTACCCGATTATTTAAATTTTTTTGGCGTCGAAATTGACATTAAATAAGACTATGATATAATTCTAATCTGTTATCAGCAATAATGCGACTCTGCAGTAAGTTTAGATGATGATTGAAGTTGGACAAGTTCTACGAATATAGTAATTGTCTGTATATATATATATATATATATACAGGGTGGCCGAAAAGTCCAAGGACACTCTATTTTTAATATTTTAATGCTGTTAAATATGATTGATTTTAATATTCTAATGTTGTTAAAACAATTTATTTCATTTATTTTTTCAGGTGATGACTGACATCAGTGTATTTACTTGTGAGGAGCGCTTAATTGCTGCTGTTTTATTAAAAATACATGTATAGTGTCCTGGGATTTTTCGGCCACCCTGTATATATATATATATATATATATATATATATATATATATATATATATATATATATATATATATATATATATATATATCTGATGAAGTTATTGTGATCGTTGATACGGTTCGGTAACAGACACATGTATAACTAAGAAGATAAAACGGTCATATATATATATATATATATAACCGTTTATATATATATATATATATATATATATATATATATATATATATATATATAATTTATAGAATATTTATGGCGATTAAGCTACACTAAATATTCCGCGTTTTATCCACTCTAGGACTCTTCAGGCTTATGGCGCATAGGTCCTAGAGTGGATGAAACGTGGAATATTCAGTGTAGTCTAATCGCCATATATATTTTATAAATTACTAACTAGCTCTACCTACGTATTGAGCACTTTTGAATTAAATACTTAAAGTTTACGCATAGATCTATACTTTCGTATATTAATTTTATGTGAGCAAATTAAGTAGTTATATAAATATATATATATAAATATATATATATTTAAATATATATATACATATACATAACTACTTCATTTACTCACATAAGTGTCTAACTAAGAGGGTAGTTTATCAGATAACAATATTTGCGAAAGAAACCCCGAATAACAAGAAATATTACGTAGGCATGACTTCCTTAGATTTCAAAACCCGATACTATGACCACAAAAGTACATTCAACAATAAAAAACACCGTTTAAAAACAACACTAGCGAATAAATACTGGGAACTCAAAGAAAGCGGACATTCGCCGGTAGTCGAATGGAAAATAATAAGGCAAGCTACCACGTGTAGGCATCTAGACGACCCATGTAGATTATGCCTTCATGAAAAATTTGCTATCCTGTATTTAAAGAACTCCCACATCTATTAAGCTGTAGAAGAGAAATAGCAAATAATTGTGTACACAAAATAAAATTTACTCTAGGATAGCGATACAAAATAGTTTTAAAACTAACAAAAACAATAGAAAATAAACAAATAAATTAATTAAATAAACATGAATATACATAAACGATCACACATATATGTATGTATATATTTATGTATATATATGTGCATATATGTATGTACACATATATATATTTATATATAAACTAACAATAAAAAACCCACTAACCTAGTTTTAAAACAGATCCTTTGTTCGATAAAATGCATACCCATTGGTTAATAGGAAGGGGCGTGGTGGATACTAGAAAGCTGATTGGCTAACTAAATCCTCAATAGAAGAGGACCATATAAAAACGATAAACAACCACAGAATTCGCGCATAAGCCTGAGGAATCCTAGAGTGAATGAAATGCCGAATATTCAGTGTAGCTTAATCGCCATATATATTTTATAAATTACTACATATATATATATAATATATATATACATATATATATATGTATGTATGTATGTATGTATATATATATATAAATCGATAAAGAAAATGACTATATAAAACTGTTCTAATGATTATATAGGTTTGTTCATTTCATTAATTAAGGGATGTAGAGCAAGTTGGGACTTTCTATACCATGGTATTTCGAGGCCTAATGATTCTCCTCAGCATAATATACTCCTAATTGATATATACCCTTATTGAATAAATGAATAAATCTATATAAATTCTTATATAGTCTATTTACCTATATTTTTCTTCTTTACCGATTTCTATATAAGCTTCAAATTAATTTCAGATGAATTTGTTGAGCTTTACAGTATCCTGATAGTCTCCTATTAAAGAATTGATCTTATTCTCTACGTTAAACTCCCCCATATATATATATATATATATATATATATATATATATATATATATATATATATATATATATATATATATATATATATATATACTATGTTAATTCACTAGGAATTATGACATAGCTCATTATAAGTGATTGATTACACATAAGATAGTTATAGTTGGGCATTTTTTCCTGATAAAATATATATATATATATATATATATATATATATATATATATATATATATATATATATATATAAATCGACGGTTTCGACGTTTTACGTTCTGCCACATCAACTAAGTTGCTCTGAAAATGCTTTGTGTAGAACGAAACACACTTTTTTGTATTACTGCGAACCTCCTTCGATGAAGATAACTGTTACAGTACAGAGTATAACAGCAGACCGTGGGTTTTTTTTTTTAATTTGAGTTTCCTTCTCCTAAATGCATGTCTTAACGAAGACTGGGGCGCATCCCTCCCAGTGAATTTTTGCGCCTCCAGATACCAACATGGAAATTTCTACGACTCGGCGCGGTACATTCAGCGCCCAACTTTCCCAGAAGGTACATACAGGCTTAGCCTTCTCAAATTGTCATCCATCTGGTACTGGCCATATGGTCTGGTATATATATATGTGTGTGTGTGTGTGTGTGTGTGTGTGTGTGTGTCTTGTAGAATGTAAATGCGCGTATGACGATGTATATGCAAAAGAATGTAGATGCGCGTATGCCGATGTATATGCAAAAGCCGCGCCATGAACGAAGTGACGCAACTGCGAGGAAGAAAAGAAAAATATATGAACAGAAGAACGTGTGCGCTGACCGAAGAAGTAATGGCTAAGAAAAAAAAAAGACATAGGTGACGTAACAGTTGTAACGATAAATAACTTGTGGCGGGAAATAAGAAGTAAAGTCATTTTCTTAAAACCTGAAACAGCGACTTGAATTTCTTTCGTATTCCATGTCTTTTGTGTCTTTCTAGATGGAGTCTGGAACGTGATACATGTACACGCTGAAACGGTCACACACACACACACACACACACACACATGATGAGTGCAACGTCTTATCAGACGAGTGCCACTCCCTCAGACACTCAGACACTTAAAGTCCATGAGCACAGATGCCTGATAGAGTATCTATACAAAGATGATGTTACATAGTTTTAGCTTTGTTCAACAGCGGAGACTCTTTCTCGATTCAAAATGTTGAGATCCAGCAACAGACAAGAGCAAGATAGCCAGCAACAAATTAAACTGCAGACCAGCTTAATGCGAGTACTGGTCTCCCGCTTTATGTTTTTTTTTTTTTTACATCAGAGATTTGCTTCTCCAAGAAAGGTTGCCTTAACCACGGCTTACGGGAGCCCTCTCCACCCCGAAGAAAGGTTCATTCGCCGTTTGGCATATATATATATATATATATATATATATATATATATATATATATATATATATTTATGCATACATATATATATGCATACATATATATACATACATATATATATGCATTCATATATATATATATGCATACATATATATACATATATGCATACATATGTATATATACATGCATATATATATATCTTCATTCATATATATATGCATTCATATATATATATGCATTCATATATATATATATACATTCATATATATATATATATATGCATTCATACATATATATGCATACATATATATATATGCATACATATATATATACATGCACATATATATGCATTCATATATATATGCATTCATATATATATATATATGCATATATATATGCATTCATATATATATATATATATATATATATATATATATATATATATATATATATATATATACTAGCAAAGATATCGGATGTTGCCAGTTATTGAATGAGAACCAATAAATGTTTCGGCACCACATTTTTTGTTTTCATCGAAATCGGTGAAATCGACCACTTTTTTATCAAATCGATTGAGTGTCTGCTCTAGTCGGTTAAGATCTAACTGCTCCTTCTTTAATCGTATTTTTGATTATCGATTTTGGATACTCATCAAAGGCATTCCGATAAAGACCCTACTTAGAAGCAGTCCCAAACGCGTTAAGTATAGTTGTGTGAAAATTTTAAAAAACAATCGCTCTAGCCGTCTCAGATTTAATAAGAAACGAACTCACACACACAGGGCGTATATATATATATATATATATATATATATATATATATATATATATATATATATATATATATATAAACACTTGCTCTATGTTTCTTTGTTTAATTTCTATTAAAATACTTGTTTTCTCTCTATTTAAAAAGAAAAGCAAACTTTGTTATATATGCATCGTGTAATTGCATTCACTCGCGAGGAATCTAACTATTTTTTTATATTCTTTCAAACATTTATTTTAATTAATTCCCTATTATTTCTTTTTTTTTTCGGTTTTCTTATGACATGATCATCTTTAGTTAACTATTACGTGTAATTATATTCATGAAGATATTCTACATGATTTATACTTGCGTAATTTTTGCGTAAAAAGGTTATAGTAAACACAAACATCTTTCTATATTCATATTTATGCATGCGTATATATATTTTTGTTTAAAAAGTTTGATCTACAAACATGAAGTTTAATATATAGGGTATTCAAACCTATGCAAAACTTTATTGTTTTTTTTTTTTAGCCGGGGAAAATCGGTGCAAAAGTCTGAAAATTAACAAAAAAAATGGAATTTGTCTGGTGAAAGTTGAACGACAACATATGCATGCGTAACGTAATAGCTATTGATTTATGTTTTAATTTTTAGCTTTACAACAAACGTGTCTTTATAGCTCCGGCGTTAATGTCAAAGGAAAAAGTAAATTATAAGCTAAACGTTTCGGTTTCGATTCTGAATGGTAGCGCACAATCAATTTTTTTTGTGTTTACTTTTTAAATCATTACGATATATTAGTCCAATATGCTATGATAATAGATACGAAATGTGCATTAATCCAAATATCATATTTAAGCGTATTTTACTACCGGGCAATGCCGGGCAGCCTGCTAGTATATTTCCCCTCTCGCCAATCTTTTTCAAAAAACACCCGACTAGCTGAAACCACCGTCAATAATTTTCCCTACTCCTTATCTGTGCCTAAATCAAAACGTAGATTCCATGAACAAAGCTACTTTCTTAGAACTGCACGCATGTAGAACGCTGTTCCGCTTGTCTGTTTCCCTCCCGACTTCAACCTGGATGTCTTCAAGTCCAACACAAACAAATTCCTGATGAACCCCCCCTAAGTAATGACACCTTACCAATTCTCCAATACTATTGCTACATTATCCCTTTGATTACTGTAAACACAATAACCCTTATCCCCGAGTGGCCATTGGGCCTTGATAATTGGTGAACTCATGTAAAAAAAAACTTATATTATATGCAATTGATGTTTTTGTTCCATCTCCGACAGTTTAAAAAAAAATTAGCGAAACATGCTGCATTATATGGCAACACTAACACATGCACATATTTTGAAATTATACGCTAATCTGCACAATAGTAAATTTGGAGTTTACCAGTTATGTGGCAATTCCAATATTTGTTTTCCGATTTTGATACAATTACCGATCTTGTACTAAATTCCCAATTCCGATACAAGTACCGATTCCGGTTCTTTATAAATCTCGTAATATTTTACTATAGTCTTGTCATTTTTTCGATTATCGTAAAAACACACGTTAAATATGCAGATATTTTCTCGAACGTAAAAATACATTTGTGAGGGATGATCTATGGATTTTAGTTGTACTGGTGGTTTAAAATGAATAACTATTTATTATTTTATCATTGCTATAAGCAGTGAAAGAATTATATGTCAATCGATTTTTTTGTTCTAACTCCAATTATTTAAAATAAAAATCAGTGTAAATTTCCACGTTTTATGGCAACAATAACACATGCGCAGATTACAAATTTTTAAGCTAATCTGCGCAATAGTAACCAAACGGCAATTTAATGACTTGTAGCTTGTTTCACCGTTCCAAATTTGTATACAAATCATTATTAAAGTGTCAAGTATGGTGAAGTGGTAAGGGAAAACGAAAACATTGATGTTTTTAGGAATATGTCATTTGAGAACAACGGGAAAACGGAGCAAACATCTTTAGTATGGTTTCATAGTAAAATCAATATTGTACATAATTGCAATTTTCAACAACAAAAAAGCTTTTTCGTTCGTTAATGATGTCGATATTTAGTTTTCATCTGATGCAATTTATTTGACAACATCCAGAACAGCATTCCAGAAGTCATCCTTGGAGGTGTACTACCGTCCTCCGGAGTAAATCTTCCTTTTTAAAATGCTCCCTAGATTTTCGATAAGATTTAAATCATGCGAACAGGCTGTCTATTACATTATTTTCCCATGTCTGGCAGAAACACTCTCCAAATATTTAATGGTTATCTTTGCAGCATGATACAATACTTTATCATGCTGGAATGCCATCTTTTTTCGGAATGACAAATTTTTCTTCCTCTACTATGATTCAACATTTTCCTTAATTAAGTCAATGTAGAGTTTTGCGGCCATTTTCACTCCATCTGCGATACTGCATAGTCTTACCAGCTCACACGCAACGATCGCAGCCCAAAACATTACATCATCACATTCTTGTTGACACTTGATTCGATGGGAACGTGGTCTCACGTTACAGTACCATCCTCACCTTCGCCTATCGGGTCAATCACGGGTCTCTCGACACTAATCGGGAAACCAAACGGTTTGAAAATTTACTTTCAGGTGATTTCTGACCCAGTCCATCCATTTTTTTTTCTTGTGGATATCATTTAATGGAGAGTGAACTCCTCCTGTGGCAACCGTCCCCAGTATACGGCATCCTGTTTATTTGGGCACATCAGGAAAACCAGTGTTTTAATAAAGACTGTTTTGCTACTTTAAAGAAGGTTAGGGCGGACTTTTAACATTGATCCTGCTTATAGCCCGATGCGACGTACGTGATTTCTTACAAATTTCACCTCTACCAGAACGTCCATTCAAAAGTTCAGAGTTAGTAACAATTTTTTACTTAATCATGTTCCAATTCTCTGGCTATTTCTAAACTAGATAACTTATTATGAATCCGTTGGGCTATTTTAAACTTCTCAGCTTGACTCCAAATACCTTTACATCCCATCTTGTATATTAAGTTAGTACACAGTAACAGGTCACAAGTCAACAAAATGGCCGCCATTTATTGCGCAGATTAGCTTAGAATTTTAGGTTTGCACATGTGTTACTGTTGCCATGTAACGTGCAAGTTTCATTAATTTTTATTTAAAAATAACTATTGGAGTTAGAACAAAAAAATCGGTTTTCACATGATTCTGACGCGCAGTGTATAACAACTCACTAGGACTTTTCACATGACCCATTATGAGTGATAGTTCGTATTGATATACTTTTCTAGAGTCTGAATAATTACAAATTTCCACAAATTTCCAGATAAGCTCTTACCATTGGTTACTTGCTGGCGACGACCTTTGCTATGTTCTGGAATTTCAGTGACAATCTCTTCCTCCTTGATGGAACGGTCATTATTGACCACTCCGGTTCTGCGTTATTCTGAGTAATTCAGCCATGCTAATGTCCGCGTTATCATTCACGTTGTCTGACATTTTTTTTTTTTACAAAATCATTACCACTTATCAAGGCCAAGATGCCACTCAATGATAAGGGTTAAAGAGTGTACAGCAGAAATTGGACAATATAGTAACCGTTAGTAAGGGGAATTTGGTAAATTTGTTAACTTATATGGAACGGCTAATCAAAAACTTGTTTACGTTAGACTTGAAGACAACCATATTGTAGTCAGCTGGAAAGCAGGAAAACTGAAGACAATTCCATAGGCGCGCTGTTCTAAGAAAGAAGATTTGTTCATGGAATCTACGTTTAGGTTTAGGCACAGTTAAAGAGTGGGGGGGAATTAGCGATACTGTTTTCTGCCAGACTGGTGTTTCTTGTGAAAGTTTGGCGAGGGGGGACCATAAAATTGAGCTCAGCCGAACACTTTCCATGAACATAACGATAAAGCAAAGACAGGCTCCCAACGTCTCTTCTGTGAGGAAGAGGTTGCAGGGAAAAGAAAAGGATATCCCCTACGAGGCTACGAAGTCTATATTGAACTCTATCAAGGCAGGATAAGTCCTTTCTAGCAGCTTCTGCCCAAATGTGGCAACTACTCCATACTTGGACGTACCTGGCTCTTATATAGATAGAGAATTTCATTAGCAGTGAGATATTTACTGGATCGATAGAAGGATCTCACCATTTTTACAGGCTTGTTTTTGGTCTTCCACGTCCGCCAGCGATTGTATCAAAGAATAGATATTTTGTTAGGTCTTCTGTTCTGGCCATATGTCCCCCCAAAAATTGCAATTTCCTATCATTGATGTTGTTCAGCAATGGCAATATGCCGCCCCAATATTTCAGTTCTTTAAGCATCTTTTTCAGTGGAGATCTGATCTTTATGAGAGTTTTTGCACTTTCGGTTTTTTTTTTAAATTATTATTTTGTTTTATTTCCGTCTCAACTTCATGATAAACGTTTATACATTATGTTGGTATGTGCCAAGATTTTCGGTTTGTTTTCTTGAGATTTCAACTGTTTTCTGTTTTATAGTTTCAGTCTTCCTTTTGATTACAATTTCTCCAATTTTTCTTTGCTGATTTTTCTAGCTCGTACCTAATGGTCCTACACTCATTAGTATTGTATTGACTTTCTTCTTCTTCTTCCTATTATTATTATTATTATTATTATTATTATTATCATTATTATTATTATTATTATTATCAATATATTAATAGGATATTGTGTATGTCACTTGTTTTTGTGTCACGCTTACATATCAGATGTAAGCGTGACACACAATGTCTGTCGTTTAATTGTTATGGACTTCTATTTCTTGTAATAAATAACTTTACCTAGAATTCTTCATAAGTTAAGGTTTCGGTTTCGATTATAGCTGACGGCACTCCAGTAATTTATTTTTTTAATAAATAATTTCATCAAGAATTCTTTTTACGTTTTAGTTTCGGTTTCGATTATATCTGAAGGAACTCAAGTTATGTATGTATATATATATATATATATATATATATATATATATTCATAAGTTTTAGTTTCAGTTTCGATCCAAGCTAATGCACCCAAGTCATATGAATAAATATTTGTTTTATTTTTGAAATCGCAACTTTATAATATATAAAATCGATAGAATATTAACTATATACCAATATTTACAAAATATGCAAGATTTAAAATATCATATGTAAGCGTAATTTACGTCCGGGCCACGCCAGGCGTTCCTGCTTGCTTAGATAACTACTTTTGCAGATTTAAAAAAAAAAGCTACAATAAAATCAGAGCGTCTCCATTTACGCTGAACATCTACAGAATGCCAACATCAATATATTACATATGAATGAATCCCCCGTAGAAATTTCCACAGGTCCAGCATTATCATTATTATTAATAATAATAATAGTAGTAGTAGTAGTAGTAGTAGTAGTATTTCACTAGTAGCATTAGTTAAAAACGTGTACATTTGAACTGTAAAGGATTTTAAGCCAGCGCACCACAGTCACCATTGTATCTATTGCAAGTTCTCTAATAGATAAATAGCTAAAACATCAAGTTACATGTAAGTTTCCCAGCTGAGGTTTCCGTTTTATGCACCAGGGGTAGCCTTACAAATAATATTAATATATCATACATTGCGACTATTTTTAGTATCTTAGCGGTAAGCCGAGAACATTATATGCTTTGAACGAAACGGAACTAAAAGTCGCAGAGCGGCGCTCGAGGCCTCGCATGATTGGATTTTTTTATGGACCGTTCTTTTATGGGTCGTTAGCAGGTTAAACTAGTTTTTAAGCGGTCAAAAATGGGTCAAAATTGAAAAAAAAATCGTTATTCATTTTGTACCAAGCTTCTATCTTTACATCATCAACGTTCTGATCCCCCATCTGGCATCAATTGAAATGGATGGCTCTCATCTTGGGGAGGCTCCATGTTTTGACAAGCTTCTAGGTTTGACCTTTACTCCTGATCTGAAATGGAACACTACATCAGGTCTGTTGCCAAGGACGCTGGGAACATGGTGAGATCCTTCCACTGCTTCAGAAGATATCTCACGACTGATGCAATTCTCTATCTGTATAAAAGCCAAGTACATCCAAGTATAGAGTACTGCTGCCACATTTGGGCAGGAGCTGCTAAAAGCAGCCTATCCTGCCTTGACAGAGTACAAAATAGACTTCGTGGCTTAGTGGGGATGACCTTTTCTCTTCCCTGTAGCCTCTCTCCCACAGAAACATCTATTATATAAATCTCACGTGTCTGTTTAAATGTATATATGTATGTATGTGTGTATGTGTGTATGCGTGTATGTATGTATGTCTAAAACTTTCAACGAAAGCAACGGATTTTCACGAGATTGGTATCATTTTGAAGCGCCACGTCTCAGACGACAAATATTAAACAAGTGGTACAAAATAATAAATTCCTTCCCCCTCAACTGGGCAGTTTTCTACAAGGAGGGGTCGACTTTTAGCGAGCCATTTTTGCAAGTCATCTTATCGGTTGGAATGACTTTGTCTAATTTTAACATTCCGAACTTCCGGTCGCATCATAGTAAGACGTCAGATTTTCTTTCAGTCTCTTTTCCGCCTTCGTGTCACTGGTTCGAGCCTGCCTGCCTACTACCACTTTCTTTTTCTTTTTTTTTGTTCAGCACACACCTCCAAACCAAACACCCGGGCAACGCACGGCACCCAGGCTAGTACCTATATAAGAAGCTAAACAAATACTTCAAGGTTAAAAACTTGTCAACGATAAGTATTAGACACGAATAGACTGTGACACAGCAAACAGCAATTCTTCCCTTTTTGTCAGAAACATTACTCATGGAATGTGAGGACTAAAGGACAAAATAAGGGAAACGAAAGTTACGAGGTTGCCGCAAGTAAACCTTAGATCCTCGCAATAAAAAACAATGAAAACAGGGATTAAAACGCATCAAGAAACAATTAAAAACCGCTGCTTGGTTTAATTAGACTTTTTTTTTCTACATAAAAATAACGAGTACTATCCACAATTTATTATCTTTTTTATTGTTTTAAGTCAAATTTGTGAGTAACGACTTAGTATTTAATAGCATCATTGTGTATTTATCCCAGTCAATAGCACTAGCGCTGATCTGTCCCGCTTAAGTTTGAAATAGCATTCCTGTTTGCCTGTCCTCCTGAAGTTTTAAATAGCCTTATCAATTTTTCATGATTAAGTTTAAAACAGCGTGTCTCATTGTCCATTTTGCACGATTAAGTTTGTAAATAGAATTTTTAGCAGTCTGTCACACTTACATTTGAAATAGTTATATTTCAAACGTTAGTGTGACAGACTGAGGAAAATTCTATTTCAGCGTATTTTTAGTTATTATTAACAGGGAGACCGACGTAGCCCGGGATTGAATGATGATTAAGGAATGTTTCACACTCTCATATTTTAATGTGTAAGCTGTTAATTTTGATCAAAATCGCCTGTTCCTTCTTTCATCAAATTATATCGATTATCGAAGACATTTCGATACCAACCCTATTTAAGAAGACTGCCAGCTACATAATGTACATTTGTAGGAAATTTCATAAAAATCGGTTCACCCGTTTCGGAGTCCATAGAGAACGAACGTTCACACAACCAACTTTCCTTTTATATAATAGTAGAGATTTTACTAGCAAGTAACTTCTTATGAAGGACAGAAGCTATTCGAGGATATGTGCTAACGAGTATTTCCATATATACTATATGCTATGATTGGACATATTTCTAGTGAGACAATAATGTTATGCTCGGCAATAGAATTGGTTAGAAATTGATTGTTTTAGACGATGGCTTAAAAGGAATTTGTTTATATTGGACTTGAAAACGAACGTGAAATAAATCTGAGATGAAAGAGAAAAAATTTATAACGACAATGATACAAAACTGTTCGGAGAATTTATTTTACTCATTCTGACGTGTACATTTCTCGCTTAATCTAATTTGCATATTCCTTTAAAAAATGGACGTTAATTAATTAATCATTCATTTTATGGTTTCTTATGAAATTATTGGTTTCATTTCCCTATTACGCTGATAAATTTTATTAATGCATTGTTTCTAAATAATGCATAATTGCGTAGAATTTTAGATGAAAACGTCCCAGCACACGGGAATATATATATTAACAGGGATATATATATATATATATATATATATATATATATATATATATATATATATTTATATATATTGACGAATTTGCTTCCGCATGCAGTACTGTTTCGCTGTTTCCCAGCTCATCAGTGCGGCTAGACAAGCAACTACCTCAAGATATATATATATATATATATATATATATATATATATATATATATAGAGAGAGAGAGAGAGAGAGAGAGAGAGAGAGATAGATAGATAGATAGATAGATAGATAGATATATACATACACAGGGTGGGCCAAAATAAGGATCCTATTTTTAAAAATTCATAAATTCATGTAAGTTTTAAAAAGTGTTTTTCGGCCAAAATTTGTTTTGTTTATTTCAAAAAAAATCTCGGAAGGGTCAGTCTACACACACATAAAGTTTGGTGAGTTTAACTTTTATTTTGTGGAAGTTATTCAAATTTAAAGATAGGACCCTTATTTTGACCCACCCTGTATACAATTTAAAGGAGATTAGAACAATAGTCTAAAGAGCAGAGTGTATTATAATGTAAAAGTAAAATTACTAGTTTAATTAAAATACAGGAAAAGAAAAAGTGCTCATTGTAATTTACATATATAATAAGCTCGATAGGTAAATATACTAGAGCTAATTTAATATTCAGCAATGTGATTGATAATTTAAAATTCAAATTAGAATTAAATTAAAAATCCGTTTCACAAGAAGGAACAACAGCAAAATCAATAATTTGTATGATCGTTTCAGAAAACAATGTTTTTCTTGTGGTAGACATTAAGCCACGGACTATAATTTTTACATATAGTATTTAAGAAAAAAAAGTTTCCTCATCAGCAAAAGTATTGGGAAGGGTTTTTAATATATGTAAAAGCTAGCATTAAAAGTAAGACAGATGTATCATTTAATTCTTCGCCTTTTGAAATCAGCAATTAAGGTCAAAGCATTCATATGGATGTTTATTGTAGCTTTTCAACTTTTTTTTTCATAAGTTGAAAAGCTACACTAAACATCCATATGAATATTTTGACCTTAATTGCTGATTACAAAAGGCGAAGAATTAAAAGATACATCTGTCTTACTTTTAATGCTATGTTTATTTTAACAGAATTTCTCGCGGTCACCAAAGAGTATAATTGGTTCTGCACAAACTCTCATCAACAAATAATCTGAGATCTTAGTGAATTTCCGAGCAACTTGTGTTGTTGTGGCGGAACTCATACATCGATATCGATGGGAGGATCCATAATATATATATATATATATATATATATATATATATATATATATATATATATATATATATATATATATATATGAGAAAACAGTTAATAAAACATGTTAAAAAACACTTAGAAATGAGTTAAAAACATAATTAATCTGAAAAGGAAACACTAGATAAATGGATAGTCCTTAATCCGCGGAGTTTCGAAGAAATACTCTCCTTCTCATCACAGGGTAGGAATTAGTAAAATGTGGGATCGGATTTTGCATGCAGAAGTAATTTTTGGCACATTCAATAGTTCCCCATCAGAACTCTTTACTTTCGACATAGTATTATTTTTACGCTATCGATTTTCTCCTGATGAGACGATAGCTGAAAGAGATCTCGAGAGACTTCCGCCCATTATATTTAAAACTTTATTTAAATTCTGTACCTCTAAACATTTATATATATATATATATATATATATATATATATATATATATATATAAAAGTTACTTTGCCAATGTGTCTGTAAAAAATCTCTGCTAAACTCCTCTCTAAATATTTGTTTTACTGTAGAATACTTTAGCTTTGGTTTTTAGCTGGTATAATAGCTGCTAAGTGATCAATACTGAAAACATTAGTTAACCTTGGGAAGGTACGTCAAATAAAACATTACTCTTGCCGTTACTTTTGCACATACGCAACATTTAACATTCATAACTCAAAGCCGCTTAATTTTAACCTTTCGTATCCATCTGTTGGTAGCGATGCTGCAGAAGTAAAGAACGCTTATAGCAGAAGAGTTAAATGTTCTTTTTAAGATTCCAGTGGATTGCACACAAATCATTTTTTATAAATTTTGAAATCATTACGACATCTTGGATAACAATAAATAGAGAATTAGCTATATACTAAGAAATAAGAAAGCTACCCGAATAAAAATATGAGATTTATGTGAATTTTTTGACCGGACAACACGGGGTGGCCTACTAGTTATAAAACCAAAACGTTTTTGTGTATTAACCTTCTTGCGGACCGTTATCCTCAACTTCATAGTTATTATTGTTTTACCACGTTTCGGCCAACTCATCCTCTGGCCTTCTTCTGGTGATTAACCCCGATGGGATAGGGATGCTGAGTCTTGTAACTATATCTTCAATAGTTACTGCCTTCCATAGTTGTCGCTGGCGTCTCACAAGATTTTCGTCAACTAATCCTCTGATCACCTTTGAGTCGGATTGAAACCGTTATCTTCGGGCAATGCTCACCTAGAACCGTATTAATTCAACGCCTCTTTCCACTGCGACACAGACTTCGAAGAAAAAGAAGAAGAAGGCCAGAGGATTGGTTAGCCGGAACGTGTTGAAACAACCACTAGGAAGAGGAAAATAACAGTCAACCCCCAAAATATCAATACACAAATTATCAAGCCTCACTTAAAAGAATTCGAAAAATAGAATAATATATGAACCGTTTTTGTTATGGAAGACCATAAATATAATCGTGTTTATAAGTTAGTTCGAACGGAAATACTTTGACACATAAATGTATATTAATTTGATAATGTGTCATGTCTTTTGAGTGACAAAACCGGGAAACACGATTAAAGACATCTAATATTTTAAAAGTGTGTTTCATCAAGAGGCCTCATAACTGATATCTAGGGCTATGACAACAGCATATTCTTTTGATTGCTTTGACTTTCGAGTATATATCCGACAATCAACTGAGTAGTATATCACTCTATATAAAAGCATATAAGATATCAACGGATACACACTCGAGAGTCAAAACAATGAAAAGAATTTATTTATTTATTGCGGACTATTATTCTCATGTTTATCAGTTGTTGTTTCACGACGTCTCGGCCAACTATTCCTCTGGCCTTCGTCAGGTGGTGACCGCGACGGATAGGAACTTCGAATCTTCTAACTGCATTCTCAGAAATCACTGCCATCCGTAGTTGTTGTCGTCTCACCACGTGTTTGGCCAAGTAAGCCTCTGGCACGCTTTGGGTAGGATATCCTTTAATTTACATTGCAACCAGGTCCACTCTGACCCGGAGTGGTAGTAGCTGTTAGAGTCCCAACTATGGGTTAAATAGAAACTGACTTAATAAAAAAAAAACCAAAAAAAAAAAACAAATATATTTTATTAAAAAACTTTCCTTCAAAATCACTGGATTCGGCATTAAATAAACTTTTCACGCTTAAATGTGACGTGACATTTTAGTTTGTAAGGCGCGTTTATGTTTTAAATAACATTTGAGCCTGTAAACTACGTTTCAATTTAAAGTAGAATTCTAGTCTGTTAGATGCGTCTTAGTTTTAAACGCACTAATTGCACGGTCGCACTCTACTGCCTTCATCTCTGCTCATCATCGTCTTTTATCGTCTTCATATATATATATATATATATATATATATATATATATATATATATATATATATACATATATATATATATTACTTGAGTTACCGGTGTTCTGTTCGACTTTAAAAGGAAGACACTTCATAAGTTTAGCGTATTTCATTTTGCAGACTAATTTAATTTTGCCTTTTAGCTTTCATTATTCAAGGATGAACGAATACATTCATAGCCATGTATATATATATATATATATATATATATATATATATATATATATATATATATATATATGAATCGCAAGAAGTCGGTGCATTACATAAATATATATATACTTATGTATATAGATGCATACACACACACACACACACACACATATATATATATATATATATATATATATATATATATATACTTATGTAATGCACCTACTTCTTTCGATTCAGCTTTGAAGGTATGTCAGCCGATACTTAAGCGTATTAGGACGCACGCGGCAGGTTCGTTGACTAAAAATAGAACACTAAACAATCAGCTGAAATCGATTTAGAATAGTGGGCTACACACCCGTACGCGCGCACACACACACGCACACACACATGCATATATATATATATATATATATATATATATATATATATATATATATATATATATATAGTAATGTTAAAATATATATGGCAATTAAACTAAACAGACTATTCTGCGTTTCATCCTCGCGAATATTCGTTAAGATATTGATGATGAAACGCGGAAAATTCCGTGTAGCTTAATTGCCATATACATTTACAAAACTTAATATCTAGTTCTACTTACATATTGAGCACTGTAGAAGTAACTGTTAGAAAATAGATGCATACACTTTTTATGTAGATACATAAAATAATATATAATAATATGTATATATATATATATATTCTTAGTTCGTATGTTTGTTTGTCTGTCTGTCCGTTTAACGAGTTCCAGAAAACTATTGGTCAAATCCTGCTGTAATCTTGTCTGAACCTTTACTGTGATAAGGTGCAGCAAACTACACATTATGATATCCGTGTGATGCACAGTTAGAGGTTTAAGGGATTCAAAGAAAACCATCATCTGGAACTGTAGAGACTCAACGTCTCTATCAACTGCGCCACGGGCCCCGAAACGTCGTGAAACAACAACTAATAAAGATGAGAATAATAGTCTTGAATAAATAACTTAATATGAATAATATAAATGAAAAGAATATGCTGTTGTCCTAGCTCTACCGATATGTTAGCAAACTATTCAAGTTCGAAATAATAGGTGGCTTTTAAAAATGCGTCCAATAACAGAGATTTTGGTCTTCTTTCTTTGTGTACAGTGAGAGAAAAGAAAAAAAAGAAACAAAGAGTTTGAATGTAAGGCGCAATCGTCGCCATTTTAAATAATACCAAATATAAAATAAAATTAATATATTAAGTTAACACCATTTTCTTTTATTATTTGCTATGAAATCGGCTGAGCTCCAATTTTTATTCCACATAGAAACACATTCACAGCAAGAACTCGTTTCGCTAACAATTATTATCATTCTCCGGAACACAAACAAGTCTGCGAATACTAAACTAGTATAGTTTGTCTCTGAGTTTTAAATAGCAGTTTCGTCGATGTCAAATTCTTTAAAAAATTCATTCAAAAACCTATTTTCGTCTGTCTGTCACACTTATATTTTAAATGGGATGTACGTTTGTCTGTCATACTTACGTTTCTTTTAAAAATGCGTCTAATAACATAGATTTTGATCTTCTTTCTTTGTGTACAGCGAGAGAAAAGAAAAATAGCCTTTGGACTCTACTCGTATTTAACTTCCACTTTTTCTTGGAAACTACTGGTCGATTTGGCGTACATTTTGTGTCTACCTTCGTTATAACCAGGTGCGTCGAACTTAATATGATTGCATCCGTTCGATACAAAGTGATTAATATCGATGAATAGGTTTAGTATGTAATTCAAAATGAGCACAACTGTAACCATATTCAACTTCCGTTTTTGCATAAAGTCAAAGGTCTGTTACTTTAGCTCGTCTTTTTAACTGAAACATCAACTCCTCCTCCTCCTCCTCCTCCTCCTGCTCCTACTACTACTCACACACACATGCACACACATGTGTACACATATATATGGGAAAGAGAAAAGGTGGACTTCTTCAGAATCATAAAATGATTGAGAAAAATGAAGTTAATACTATGATGAGCCGAAAGTTCTTCAGGTTACTTTTCTGTAATAATTTATCATTTATAATATGCAGGAAAAAGTATGTCATATATATATATATATATATATATATATATATATATATATATATATATATATATATATATATATATATAGGGTGACCCCCCAAAAAACAAAATAGGGCATCTGGAACACATGCTGTAGAACGGAGAAAAAAAGAAGAAAAAAAGCCAAATACCGTAGATGTGATGTTTTGAATATAATGAACTAGTTATGACTAAAGTTTCATTTAATTCGGACAAAACAGTAAGAAAAGGGGCCTAATTAGAGCTGGGCCCGTTTTTATGGGTCGCCCTATATATATATATATATATATATATATATATATATATATATATATATATATATATATATATATATATATATATATTTAGAACTCTTTGTTGTCTTTTTTAGAACTCTTTGAGGGAAAGATTCACAATTTGTGTATTCATTCTTTTGAGGACTTCCAGGCGCCTGGCGCAGTAGATAATGCCGTTGAGTCTTTACGATTCTAGGTGAGCATTGTCTGAAGATAGCGGTTTCAATTCTACTCAAAGCAGGCCTGGGGATTAGTTGGCGAGAACGTGTTGAAACAGCAATTATAAAAGACGATGAAGATACAGTGAAGAGACTCTGCATTCCTACCCCGTCGCCGTCAACCACCCGAAGAAGGCCAGAGGATGAGTTGGCTGAAATGTGGTCAAAAAACAACTATGAAGATTAGAATAACAGAATGTTTTAATGTGTTTTGTGTACGTTTTTAACTTCAAATCGTATTTTAATACATTCCGAATATTGTTTTCTTTTTCAAGTGGTTTTAATTGAAATTCAATATTTCGATTTTCGTCTAATATCGTTAACAAATAAAATCGAAATAAAATGAATTGTGTTTTTTTGCCATTTAAAAAAAACTTTTTTATATTTTATAAAGTTGTGCACTGGACTATTTTTTGTTGGTCAGACTCTGTACCTTACTTCTTTCCTTGACCAAACATCTACCACTGCACCATTTTCACGGCAAGTGCTCGTCTGAACTCCAATCTATGGTACCACTTGCCAAACTTTCACGAAAACCACAAACGTAGATTCCATTAACAAAGTTTCTTTCTTAAACTGCATGCCTGTGGAACTCTCTTCCATTTTCCTGCTTTCCAGCTGACTACAATGGTCATCTTCAAGTCCAACATAAACAAGTTCTTGATTAGCCGTTTCGATTAAGTAATCCAATTAACCAAATTTGCACTTCTAACGATTACTATCATATTGTCTAATTGACTACTGTACATTCATTAACCCTTATCCTTGAGTGGCCTTCAGGCCTTGATAAGTGGTGACTCCTTTGTAAAAAAAAAAGTGCGAATGTAATCTTCATCGTTTTTTTCAGAATTTCAGATTTGAGAGCCTTCAACAAAGCTTTGGTTAGTTTTCTGTGTTGATTCTTCTA
This sequence comes from Euprymna scolopes, assembly GCF_053919585.1. Taxonomy (NCBI): domain Eukaryota; kingdom Metazoa; phylum Mollusca; class Cephalopoda; order Sepiida; family Sepiolidae; genus Euprymna; species Euprymna scolopes. Next base: position 87,331,692 of record NC_136513.1, read on the forward strand.
TTCTCCACATTATAAACCGTATTTCTGCAAACTCTGACTATTCTTGAAATATCATTAAGTTTTTGCAAGTTAATTAAGCAAATAACACTGTTTGACATTTTCGTTGGTATTTACTCATATACGCAAATCTTTCAGAGGAGGTACGACTAACCGAATCACAGCAATGCCCGTAGGCCACTCGGTAATAAGACTAAACGAAGACAAAGTAGTCGCCGAGATAATAGCTAAGTGATTCCTGGTGGAGTTGAAGAGAACTTATAGATTATTTTATCAAAAACATGTTTACATTTGACTTGAAAACGACCATATTGTAATCAACTTCGTAGGAGATGCCCTTTTCTCTTCCTTGCAACCTTTTTGCCACTGAAGAGATATTCTATTCCGTTTTCCTGCTTTCCAGCTGACTACAATATGGTTGTCTTCAATGCCAATGTAAATAAGTACTTAGTGAGCCGTTTCACTTAAATTAACAAATGTATCGAATGTCCATTACTAACGATTACTATATTGTCCAATTGACTACTGTACACTCTTAACCCTAATTCCCGAGTGGTCTATGGGCCTTGATAAGTGGTTATGCCAATGTAAAAAAAAAAATGGAAAGCATGCCAGCAGAATCGAGTTCCCCAGGCAAGCAGTTCTAGGAAATAAACTTTGTTCATGGAGTCTGCGTTCAGGTTTATGTACACCAAGAGAGTAGCTGAAATTGCTGATAATGATTAAAGCTAGACGATTGCATTTTGTGAAAGTTTGACAACATGAGCATAGATTGGAGTGCATACCAGCACTTGCATATGAAATTACGACACAGAAGACACAGGTTCGCAATGTAAAGAGGAGAAAAATCATTACCCACTAGGCATCGAAGCCGGTTCTGAACTCTGTCAAGGCAGGGTAGGTGCTCTGCGCAGCTCCTGCCCAAGAGTGGCAACAGAATTTCATTTTTAGGTGTATTTAACTCTATTAGACGATTGCACGGGGAGTGAGCTACCTTCCGAAGCGGTAGAATGACGCAACCATTTTCCAGTGGCTTTGGCAATAGATCCCAGGTAAGTCTTCCGTTTCAGTTCAGGGCTGAAGATAAATCCAAGAAGCTTGTTGCAACAGGGTGCTTCTAAGGGATGAGAGCTATTTTATCAATTGAAGTCAAATTGGGGTCAGAGCGTTGCTGGTGAAAAGAGAGCAGCTTGGTTTAAAGTGCGTTCAAATTAACCAACCACTGTTTGCCCTACGTGCTAAATGTTGAAGGAAAAAGAAAGAAAAAGATCTTGGTCGCTAGTGGTCTTGGAACTGTTGCTATAGAGGGTAGTGTCGTCTGCGTATACGTTAACGAATGAACTCAGAATATGATTTGGGAGATCATTGATAAAGAAGGATGGATTTGGAGCAGACCAACGTTGATACTATTTGTAGAAAACTATTAGAAAGAAAGAATTTTATGATTAAAAAAGGTATTTGCAGATATTCCATAACTGGATACCTTGCTAAACCCTCTTAAATGCCTTTCATGTATCTCCGTCTGCTACGCTACTTACCACCTTGTCCTAAGTCATACAATCTTCGGTCTTTTAAACACACACACACGCAAACACGCACACAGACACACACACAAATATATATATATATATAAAGAGAGAGAGACAGACAGACAGACAGACAGGCAGACAGACAGAGAGGTTACATATATATATATATACACATATATATATATGTATATATATATGTGTGTTTGTGTGTATGTATAGATTTATCTATTATGCTGTGAAATCTATGTATCAACCGCGCTGATAATACAAACTATATTTAAAACAAGCCAATCCCCTGATATTCAATTTTAATCATATTAATTACTTTGTTCAAGAAAAATTGAAGAGTTTAATTCCTTTCAACATAACTATTTATTCTTCTTTCTCTATCCCTACCGCTGTCTTTCTTTCTCTCTATCACGTTATCTCTCTCTTCATATGTATATATATATATATATATATATATATATATATATATTCATATATGTCTACATATCTCTCTCTCTCTATATATATATATATATATTCCGCGTTATGTATATATATATATATATATATATATATTTCGCGTTATATATATATATATATATATATATATATATATATATATATATATTTATAAAACATTCGGATCGTATATATATATTCATATATGTCTACATATCTCTCTCTCTCTCTCTCTATATATATATATATATTCCGCGTTATGTATATATATATATATATATATATATTATATAGTCATCCACATACAGTACTGTTTCGCTGTTTAACAGCTCATCAGTACGGCTAGACAGGCAACTACCTCAAGCCGACCGTTTGTACGGCAGTCAAGGCTCCTAACCATTACGCTATTGGCGGCTGCTTGAACGAGTAGTGAGTTTAACGATGTTTTGATATCGTCAATATATATATATATATATTCCGCGTTATATATATATATATATATATATGTATATATATATATATATATATATATATATATATGTATATATATGTATATATATATATATATATATATATATATATATATATATTTATAAAACATTCGGATCGTCCGGACGTCGTTGCCTGCGTGTTAAATCTTGTATCTCTGTTCCTCTCTCTCTCTCCCTCTTTCTCTCTCTCTCTCTCTCTCTCTATATATATATATATATATATATATATATATATATATATATATATATATATATACTACCCTCAGTGGATGTATTGATCTTGTTCATTTGGCTGGGATTATATATATTTATATTTGGTTTTGGAATTTACTTTTCCTTTATTAGTAAATTACTCCTCATAGGCTTTTCTGATATATATATATATATATATATATATATATATATATATTTACATAGACGTCACCACTTATCAAGGCCGATAGGCCACTCAAGGATAAGGGTTAAAGAGTGTAGAGTAGCCAAAAGGACAATATAGTAATCGATAGTTATGGAAGTTCGGTAAATTTGTTAACTTAAGTTGAACGGCTCATCAGAAACTTGTTCACGTTGGACTTGAAGACAACCATATTATAGAAAGCTGGAAAGCAGAAAAACGGAAGACAATTCCACAGGCGTGCAGTTCTAAGGAAGAAGCTTTGATCATGGAATCTATGTTTAGGTTTAGGTACAGATAAAGAGTGGGGAAAATTATTGATAATGTTTTTAGCTAGTCTAGTGTTTCTTGTAAAAGTTTGGCGAGGGGGGACTATAGATTGAAGCTCAGTCGAACACTTTCCATGAAAATAACGATAAAGCAGAGACAAACTCGCAACATCTCTTCTGTAAGATAGAGGTTGCAACGAAGAGAAAAAGACATCTCCCACCAGTCCACGAAGTCTATTTTGAACTCTATCAAGGCAGGACAAGTCCTTTCTAGCAGCTCCTGCCCATATGTGGCAACAGTACTCCATCCTTGGACGTATCTGGCTCTTATATAGATAGAGAATTGCATCAGCAGTGAGATATCTACTGGATCGATAGAAGGATCCGACCATTTTTCCAGCAGCCTTGGCAACAGATTTGATGTACGTATTCCATTTAAGATCAGGAGTAAAGGTCAAGCCCAGAAGCTTGTTAAAACTTGAGGCCTCCCCAAGACGAGAGCCATTCATTTCAATTGATGCCAGATGGGGATCAGAACGTTGATGATGTAAAGATAGAAGCTTGGTTTTAGATATATATTGATGATGTAAAGATAGAAGCTTGGTTATATATATATATATATATATATATATATATATATATTTATATATATATACATATATATATATACTAGCTGTACCCTGTCAAGCGTTGCTGTGGCCTAAATGGTGTAAAAAAATACATGCGTCTGATATGTTTAATTTTCCAATACTTGTGGATACACAATATTCCTGGTGGTTCCTGATTCAGTGCAAATGAAGAGATTGCCTGGTTTGCCGACTCTAGAACATGCAACATATAATTGCCCGTGTGAGAAGCAATCAGTATGTAAATATAAGCCGCGCAATTCTAAAGATTGTCCCTGTGATTTGTTGATCGTGATAGCAAATGCCAGTCTAATTGGGAATTGCAATATCTTGAATTGAAATGGCATGTCTGTACGAATCATAGGAATGAGTGGAATCAGGGCATCCTCACCTTTAAAAGCCCCGTAAAAATTGTGTCTTTTATTAGGTTAGTCATTAATTTTTTTACAGAAAGACGTGTGCCAATACAAAGTTTGGGCTGATTACTATTTCGGAACAGGATGATTGACACGCCAGTTTTCAATTGCAGTACATGAGGTGGCATCCCTGGCAAATCTAGCGAATTCAAAAATTCTCTTGGATAGTTGACTGATGTGTCTTCTTTAAGAAGAGTGTCAACGGAATTGTATGTGACTAACTCACCAGGAATGTTCAACTGAATAGTACTGTTGAGTTCATGAACATCTTTGTTCTTGGGTGCAAGAATGGCTCATTCACTCAGCCAACTGGGATGCTTATAGTTAAATTGAATGTCCGCAAAAACCTTTTTAATCAAGTCGTCTTTTGTAGTCACTAAATTACAGAAGTTTTGTGGCAATGTAATTTGCCCTGTGGTCAGATTAGCCGGCAGTTTCCCATTCCCAATTTGCAGTAATTGATTTGAAAATAACTCTGCTGAGTGATCGTTTTGTTGCTGAACACGCATATTTCTAGTCAAATGGAATGTTTTCACATGTTGCCAGAAAGTGGAATATTTTAAGCAAGCATTTATTTCATCTGCTGGTGTTGATCGAGGAATTATAGGTAGTGTTTGCCTGAAATCTCCAGCTAGCAATAATACTGCATTCCCAAAGAGTCGGTCAAGTTTTGCAATGATCGATCCAGAGCCTCCAGTGATTTCTGTGTGGCATTGTGCATTCATCCCAAACAATAAGTTTACATTTCTGCAATAACTTTCCCATACTTGATGTTTTGGAAATGTTGCACAATGGAGTTTCCATAAATTGCATATTCAATGGTAGTTTCAACGCTGAATGAGCAGTTCTACCACCTGGCAGTAATGTTGCAGTTATTCCAGATGATGCAAGAGCTAAGGCTATGTCAGAATGTGATTGAATGGTTGCCAACATTAATTTAATTAAGAAGGTTTTACCAGTTTCTCCTGACGCATCTAAGAGCAAAATTTCTCTCATCCCATTATTGACTGTTTCCATTACTTCGTTGTAAATGTGTTTTTGCTCAATAGTTAGTTTTGTAATATTTGAATGAATGTACAACAAAAGTTTATTCCCGACGCAATTCAACCTCAAACAAAGCCGCAGCAGATCGATTCGGTGACGTCAATCCCAATGGACTGAGTACTTTGTTTGCAATTTCTAAGCACAAATTTTCAATCCATATCAATGCCTCATTATAAATTTCTGATGTAAAATCCAGGTAGGTATTTGCAGTTTCATTGCGTTTTTGATGCAAAATGTCTTCGGCCATGTGTGATTTATATTTCTCCCATAACTCTAATGGAGATGAAGGGGGGCAAGTTGTCAATATGATAGCAAACTATGCACGAATTTGAATTGGATGCGATGTGTAACATGCATCATTAATGCATTCATCCCAGTGTCCGTCATTCTCCAATAAATTCAGTGCTTGACATGCACTGCGAAAAGTGGCATGTGCAACACCATTGACAATTTGTAAGTGCTGGAAAGATGTTGGACCAGGGACATTTACCAACAGCATGCGAAGGAAAAACATTCATCTTGTTTGGGATGAATAGTATAAAGTCGGCCTATTGTGTTTTCTTTGTAAATTTTAGGGTGCCCGTCTACTCTATCTCCTTGTTTGCGTCGTTCAAATAATGTCCTACTCCTATTCCATGTGTAATATATGGGCACTTCCGAATAGAGCACTGTTGATGCAAAGGCGTCATTTTGGCATAACGTGAAAAAAGCCGTTAATGTTGTCGCCGGGGGATTAAGAGCTATCTGTTGCACATTTGAAGCTGTAAACTAAACACGTTGTCCATTTTCTAAATGTACCGATAAGTGAACAATAGCTGGACTTCGTTTATGTATGGGAAATGAAAGAATTCACCATACAGCTTCATTGCTGCTTATGCGTCTTCCAGCTTGAAACTGTGCAATAAAAAAATTGTTATCACCGATAAAATACAGTTGTAGGAATCTATGATGACCGTCTGGGCAAGGAAGCAGAGATCCAACTTTATGGTAAATCTGTCCCTTAACTTTAAAAGTTGGCATGAATTGTGCTGTAATGATTTCTGCACCGAACGACGTTATTTGGAAGAATGAGTTGTATTTCCTGATGTTCGATAGAAAATGCTTTGATTCAGTAGTATATCCAGCAAGCAAAGATTTTAATGGTTCTGGTGGTTCCTCAAGTTGAGGCAGTTTAATTTTTCCATTGGCACAGCACAGTCCTTTAGTTTCCTCCTTAAATTTCAGAGCGTTGGAGTAGGAACACACTTCAGTCATTGTGCCGATTTGAACCTGGTGACTCAAACTGTAATCATCATCAGGGTCGTAGTGGAATGCAAGCCAATCCCAATCGCGGGTTGGTTGAGCATGGAGTCGAGTTTGACGCTGGGCTGCAGTTTCTCGTTGACGTCTTTCCGCATGTCGCAGTCTCTCACGTTCATTCCGTCGAGATCGAAGCAGATCTGTTTTTACTAGTCTCTCCATTTCCTTTTCATTTCTACCGAATATTTTCAAATCATCCATAAACAGTAGATGTTTGAAGCGTCTGTCACCAGATCCAAACTTATATCCCAGTTTTCTGTCTTCAAGAGGATGCTCAGTGGCATCATTATCATTAAAAAAAGAAGTAGCGATAACGAATCTCCTGGAAATATTCCACATTTAATGCCAACCTGCCTCATCTCCTCTCTGTTTGCTGTCAGCACCGTTTTCCCTTGAGTCATACTTATCTTCAAAAGCCCTATCACATTCTCAGCAACCTTCATCATCAAAAGTGTTTCACGTATCCATGAATGAGGAACCATGTCATAAGCCTTTCTGTAATCGATCCATGTTACGTTCAGATTTCTCTTCTTCTTTGCATCCTGCATTAATGCTTTATCAATCAGTAGTTGCTCCTTGGTACCTCTAGAGCCTTTCCGACATCCTTTCTGTTTGTCAGGGAAAACACCATTACTCTCAAGATGTTCATAAATTTTTTTTCTGCAAAGATTCCAGTTAACAGTTTCCACATCAGTGGTAGACATGTAATTGGTCTATAATCATTTGCATCTGTTCCCTTTGCAGGATCCTTCCTAATCAGTGTTGTTCATCCCTTCACCAGCCAATCAGGGACATCTCCCGACTCTACAATTATTTGCAGGGCAGCATCTATAGGTGGATAAAGGCAACCTTCCAATCTGTCATCCTTCGTATTCCAGCCTTCACATCATCAATAGTTATCTCAACGTTTTTCATCTGCTGCATTCCTGATAGCCTCTCTCTGCCCTCTCCCAACCCGCTAGCCATCTTAATCCCACTCCAGAACTTCCTGGCATCTTTTGCATTTGGAGTGTTGTTATTTCCCGCCTGTTTACTACCATTTAATTCTTTATACAGCAGAGACTGATTGTTCCGGAAAAGGTTGTTCTGCCGAAGCGCAGCACTTTTTGCAACAGAGTTCCGAATTTTCATACCACCAGTGTGGAATTCTCTTCCAACATTCAACAACAACAACAATAACAACAACAACAACAACAACAACAACAACAACAATAATAATAATAATAATAATAATAATAATAATAATAATAACAAAAAAAATAAAATAATAATAATGATAATAATAATAATAATAAATTTAACTTATTCACTTTAATGAAATTAACGTTAATCATAAAATGGTAAAAAAATAATAAAAAATATTGTACAAAAAATTTTCATACCACCAGTGCGGATCTTCTCTTCCAACATTCAACAACAAAACAACAACAACTACAACAACAACAACAACAACAACAACAACAACAATAATAATAATAATAATAATAATAATAATAATAATAGATTTAATTTATTCACTTTAATGAAATTAACGTTAATCATAAAATCGAAGAAAAAATAATAAAAAATATTGGACGAAAACATTCTTAACTTCAATTCATGGTTTATTACTATAAAATCTAAAACAAATCACTAATACGCAATAATACGACACCCGACGACAACTTGCTAAAAACGCCGTATATGTTTTCAAATGTTCTGTAGAAAAATGTGTCTCCAAAAACAATTCATATACCGACATGTCTAGGACTAGTATTTCTCGCTGGCTTACATGTCATCTGTCTTCCCCCAACAGCTCCATCTACTAACGTCTAGTCGCATATGAGACGTCCAAAATGAATTTAGAAATATATTAATAAAAAATACCACCATTTTAGCAGTAATATATTATAGAAGCCCTACTCATTTATATAAAAAAACAACCATCAATCAGGTTAAATATGATAGTAAGTGCACGCTTAAGTGCTTTTAAACGATTTTAATCTACTTTTTCCATAAATCCAGTGAACGTAATTTCTTAATTCTTCGTTTGCTTTTAAAACAATTTATGGAAGTCAGAAAACGTTTACGGCTATGGCGGATTTTTGTACACCCTAAAAAAACGTTTGAACATTGACCCGCCAAATGGAAAACATGGATCGTTAGAGAAACAAACAGAAATTTCGCCTATTGCTCAATGAAACACACACACACACACACACACACACACACACACACACACATATATATATATATATATGTTTTATTTTTTTATTAACGTTTATCTGTGTGGTTACATATGTTTCAGATGTTGGACCATGTTTACGATCCAACAGCCTCGTCAGACCTTAGAGAAGTAGTTGTTAGTATTAAGAAGAAGTGTTTTAGAAGACACTTCTTCCTAATAACTTACAGAAGTGGTTGTTCGTATAAGGAAGAAGTGTTTAAGAAAACACTTCTTCCAAATACTAACAACCACTTCTGTAAGTTCTGACGAGGCTGTTGGATCGTAAACATGGTCCAACATCTGAAACATATGTAACCAAACAAAAAAAACGGTAATAAAAAATAGAACACATATTTGCTCTGCAATAGCATTGAGCACTCTCTTTAGGTTTTTACTAATTACCAGTTTTACCACACACACACACACACATATATATATATATATATATATATATATATATATATATATATATATTTACAAAAAAGCATTAAATAAAAAAATTAGAGAATTCATATTAGAATAAAGTAAAGTATACAGAGATAGGAATAAGGTATAGTTAAATAAAAATGAACATTTTTATAAAAAAAAATAATTTCGGGCCTGGAAACAACATGGCTGACGAGAGCCGAACATCGTTTACGTGTTACCATTAACTGGTTCCCTTTATGTTGGGCTTTGTATTGAGCTCTTATATCGAAACAGTTTTTCTTTGTAATCGAGCACTTTGTTGGAATTATTGCCCCCCCCCCAAATAGTAAACAAATATATATATATGAAACGGATTTTTAATTTAATTATAATTTGATTTTTACATTTTAAATTATCAATCACATTACTATATATATATATATATATATATATATATATATATATATATATATATTCATATCTTATATATCTATAATGTAAAGCTGAATGTCTGTGTGTGTGTCTGGTCAGGAATAGGCTCCTATATGGTTGACTATTATAGAAAACTGATCACATATAATGATAGAAGATGTGTCGAGACACAGGAATGGGTATGTTTGATCTGGTATAATGATGATTCATTCAAATTGTGGGGTCTCCGTGCGCGCCATGCCCACAAAGTATGGAAATAAAAAAATTAAAAATTAACAAAAACGTTTACAATTGTTTTTGATATAGATGTACATAATAATACTTTGATAAGTATGTTTTAACTTAAATAGGGATGGTATAATAAAATTGTGGGGTCTGAGTTCGCGCCTGGCCTCCATAGAATGGAAATAGGCACAAACTTTAGTAAAGACGTTTCATATCTATCTGCGTAAGCATACTTTGATAATTATGTTTCACTTTGAAGAAATATGGTATAATAAAATTATGGGGTGTTCGTTCGCGCCTGACCTCCATAGAATGAAAATATGTCACAAAGTTTAACAAGGTTTTTTAAATATAGATCCACAGAACATTGTGATAAGTTTTTCAGTGTGAACAGGTATAGTATAATAAATTATGGGGTTTATCGATTTTATTTTTCCTTTCATCATATTTTGCTTTGGTTTTGATACCCCCAAATTCCAAGCTATCTCTTTACAACCCTTCCTTTTCATAACCTATCATACTTTCATAAATCAGAGTCCATTTTTTCTGCCCCCTTCCCCTGCAGAGGGTAAAATTCCCTCAATGGGGTCCTGGATATGACCTTAAACTATATCAAGTGGTGAGGCCCCCAGCTTTGGGGCTTTGGGGAGTGTGGAGCCATCCTTTAATTACCATTGCTCCCAGGTCCACTCTGACCCGGAGTGGTAGTACCTGTTAGGGTCCCAACTATGGGTTAAATAGAAACCGACGTGAAAACAACAAATATATTCTATTAAAAAAAAAATTCTTCAGAATCTTTGGATTCGGCATTAAATAACCTGAAAAAGGTTGATATGCGGTAAAACAAAAACAACCAACTATCCATTTTTTGTAGGCTGTTTTTGAACCCAGTCAACGACGGGTACTTTTGCTAGTATATATATATATATATATATATATATATATATATATATATATATATATATATATATATATATATATATATAATGTCGTAACCTGTTTGTTTTCGTTGGCAATCACGTCATGGATAACGGCATATCATTGTGTAAGCTCTATCTCCGTGACGTCACGCAGAACGTTATAGAGCTAACGTCGTGTGTGCGGGTACCAAAAATTTTAAATTCCTCGGGCAACGCTGGACAGCCTTCTAGTATACCGAAAGCTTTTGCATGTTATGTATATAAATAAACGCAACCAGAGCAATTCCACGTGCAATGAATATATGAGCTTTCAGAAACACGTTTTTCAACCCCTACCCCCCGACGATTCTTTCTTTTCTACTGCCCCCAAAACGGAAGTATTGAACAGTTCTAAAGCTTTCTATGGAAAGCGTGCAAACAGCCTACAGAGGAATCAATATTTTATTGATACACAAGGAAATGGGATTTATGGAAATATTTCAAGCATTTTCCCCATTTTTAATTGCACGATTAAAATTCGATTCATATCGTTTTTAAATTTGATCAAAGTTTTACGCTTAAAGGCGGCTGGCGTACAAATT
>NC_136513.1:87347975-87382975 GCF_053919585.1 Euprymna scolopes
TTAAGCATGTGTCGACACGGCAGAGTTTTTAAACCACATGAAGTCACGACAAGAATATTTGCAATCACATCCTGTGCAAGATTTACGGACAGCCGTGAATCGTCAAACAAATTACCTACATAAAAGTTAGTTATAGCTGCTGACTAAGTAACTATTAGTTGACCATATTATCGCTGGCTTGGAAAATATGTGTGAGGTGGCTTAGTGTTGAAACGACCGGTAATAAATGGTCTTTTCTATCAACTGAAATAAAAAAAAAACTCATGTAGAATGTCATTAATTTGTTTATTTGCGAGACTTTTATGCAGACCGTTCGGTTAGTGTTTAAATGTAACCACCACGTTACAACAACACTAATCACACAACAATTTTAGAATGACACAACGAGTAGACAATCACGACCGGTACAGTCAACACACAGATACATGTTCATAGATGAATAACACTATGAGAGGATTGGATACTGTGTTGACAAACTGGCAGAATTCCATTATTTAAGGGGGCAGTTCGACAAGTATTTGTTAACATTATATTGTAGTCAGTACAGAAACAGTCCACAGGAAAGAAACTTTGTCCATGGAAGCTCGCTTTGATTTTAGGAACATAGAGAAAAGATCAAAAGTATTTTGCTGTGGTGGAAGCTAGACAAGTTTATACGGGTGGCGTTTTACAGGGTGGAACCATAAAGAGAAGAGCAGTGGAGCACCTACCATGCATTTGATTTAAGAGGGACTAGCAACGTCGCCTCTATGCAAAAGGGAATGTTGAGAGGAGAAAAGATCATACCCACTAGATTTCGAAGTCGATATTTACTCTTCCCAAACCAGAAAGAATGTTTCGAATGTCATCCTTGATATAGCAGCAATACATATTAGTAACCGATATTATATTTCTTTTTGTTTGTCTTTCTGTTTCGCTTCTTCTCGGAAACGACTCCACGAATCTGGTTAAATTTTTGATGAAGCTTTGTTATGATAAGGTGCAGCGAACTAAGTATTATAATATCCGTTCGATGCACAGTAAAGTATTGATAGTAATTAGCTTTTAATCCAAAAATGAACACAGATTTTTCCCTATTAAACCATCAATTTGACATAAAGCGCTTATTCTAAGTAAAGAGGTTATAACTTTTGCCCGGTTTTAACAGGCTAAAAAGCTAATTAATCCATGATTCCCCTTCTCTCAACACGTCTTGTCTTATTCTGTCTCATATGCTTAATGTGTAAGCAAGCCAACACGTAATAATGTCAGAATTGTGTTACTTAAATAAAATGTCCTTTTCACGGTTAGAAAAAGACAGACCGAGGATGGTTTAGAGTTGGGCAAAGCCATTACGGCAACCTGTGAGGATCTTACTTACAACTCTGATTTTGTATTTATTTCTACCGGCCAACCTACTACTTACTAAAATATCTGCCAATTTTATCTGACGCAAAGTCCAAAAAATGTTTGGTGTAAGCCGATTAGCCAATCAGAATCGAAATTCTCTCGGGCGACTATCCGGAAAAAAAATATTTCTTCTTCTTCTTCTTCTTCTTCTTCGTCTTCTTCTTCTTCTTCTTCTTCTTCTTCTTCTTCTTCTTCTTCTTCTTCTTCTTCGTCTTCTTCTTCTTCTTCTTCTCCTTCTTCTTCTTCTTCTTCTTCTTCTTCTTCTTCTTCTCTTCTACTACTACTACTATTTCAGGTACACTATCATCTACCCGCCCACTGTTTTCGATTATACTGTGCGTCATCACTAGGGCTATGACAACAGCATATTCTTTTCATTGTTTTGACTCTCGAGTATATATCCGACATAGACACAATAAATGGAGAACCACATCACTCTATATAAAAGCATATATGACATCAATGGATACACACTCGAGAGCCAAAACAACGAAAAGAATATGCTGTTGTCCTTGCCCTATTCATCACTAACAATAAAATAACATTTGTATGTATGTCGCGGAATCACAGTCACATGTTCGATCCGAGAGCTAAACTAACTGCAAAATTTGGACAAAAAAGAAACACCTCTACCCGACGTTCTTACCGATGTACCGTGCCGTAACAAAGCGGAAGCGGAAATCACCCTGGGCGGGTAAGAAAAAGCTTCCTCCAAAAGAAGGAAGTTTCAGGAGTGTATGAAATTTACAAGCGGTACACATGGTTGTAAGAAATTCACAATACTTGAACCTTTTCACAGCTCATTCAAAATTAGGGGCACGAAAATTATTTAATCGTTTTTTTCCAGTTTTATATGATTTATTGTTAGCCGAGACCGGCAGTCGCTCGGAATCCATTTTTTCCAACCGATGTAAATATTTAAATTGTGTTTGTAGTAATTGTGTTTGTAGTAATGAGTCAAAAACCACCCTGGAATGAAGCGTTAATGAGTTTGTCGGAGGGCGGTAAGACAATATATTCAGGATTTAATTATTTAAGAGACATATTTGACAAGAAATAACCACTGACCTATATATATATATATATATATATATATATATATATATATATATATATATATATATATATAACTCGTGCCCCACGACGTGAGAACCCTCGACAAACCCGACAGCCTGCTAAATCCCACCCCACACTGTAGAGATCCCGAGATGTAAAAAATCTGTCTACTCCGGTAGTTTCTTCCCCAGAACCGCTAGACTTTGGAATTCCATTCCAGGTCCCTGCTTCCCCAACAGTACTGAGGTGCAGAAGTTCAGTTGTAACGTGAACCGACATCTTGCTGCCCAAATCCCTACATAGTACCCCAGTAGTTGTTGCCCCTGATAGTAGCCCCCTACACCAAAGTGGTAATTTGCCTTGTTAGGGAGCGAGTGAGAGAGACTTATATCCTAGGAAGTTAAGGACATGATATTAAATTTCATATATATATATATATATATATATATATATATATATATATATATATATATATATGTGGGGTGGGATTTAGCAGGCTGTCGGGTTTGTCGAGGGTTCTCACGTCGTGGGGCACGAGTTATATATATATATATATATATATATATATATATATATATATATATATATATATATAAAGGTCAGTGGTTATTTCTTGTCAAATATGTCTCTTAAATAATTAAATCCTGAATATATTGTCTTACCGCCCTCCGACAAACTCATTAAAGGAGATTCAGTCATGCAGGAAGCTTTTTAGTCAGTTTTTGGCGAAGATTTGGCTGCCAAGAGGTCAAAGTTGGAAGAGTTGACCCTTGATGACTCTATCAAAATCCTCCGCCAGTTAAACTGCACATATGCCCATAAAGTTATGAACAATACCTAGGGCCCGAGCAAATCCGGGCTGCACTACTAGTGTATATATATATACATATATATATATATATATATATATATATATATATATATATAGGTCTGTCTATCTGTCTCTGTAATGGAACCATTTGCGAAAATTGTAGGGGGACTACCATGTACTGCAGTAAAGATGAGAGAAAAATGTTGCAATGCGTAATATATGCGACATTGTTAAATACCAGTAGCAAGTGAAGTGTATGTACATGACGACTGGAAACAAATGCGGAGATAAGAATTCCCAAATGGTCACCCATCTGGTACTAACTAGGCTTTACGTTGCTTAGCTTCGGTGATCTGAGGAGAACCTGTGTGTCAACGCGATTATATATATATATATATATATATATATATATATATATATATATATATGTATATATGTGGGTGTGTCTTTATATATATGTTGAGTGAGTGTAAGGGTGTCCTGTTCCATTTAATTGTTATCAAATTGAGCTGGCTTCATGAAGTTGCATGGTGAGTCTACGTATGATTGTTGTTTTAGTGTATCCGATGTAATTTGCATTTTCTTTTTATTATTATTGTAAGGAGTACTCCTGCTGAGAAGGGATTGAAACTATTACACAATATTGTTTTTTAACGTACCCTGTCCTTTAAAATTGTTATTGTTTAATACTAGTATTAATGCATCTTTAAATAGTTAATAGAGGACATATTTTATATAGAAATCGTTTCAGACAGGGCATGAAGCTACTTGATCTAAGGAGCTGGAAATAATTCAAAGGCAAGAACTAGTGAACGATAAGTTTAAGATGGATCAATTACAAGAAAATAACAATTCTTTTCTCTTTGCCAGAAACATCGCTCATGGATTGTGTGAACTAAAAAATAAAACGAAATAAGTTAACGCTGTGGTGTTAGTGGTTGAAAAATTGACGAGAAAGACGTATTACCAATTAAATAAAATTGTATTAGCAATAATACATAAAAAGGCACTGGAACAATATCTTTGCCCATGATGTGACTAGTTGTTAATGTCTATCCGCTGTGCATGTCTGTCACGTTACCTGGGGCCCTGTCGGTAGGGCATTAGAATACGCCGACTGCCACCCTGCAGAGGGTAAAAGTCCCTCAATGGGGGTCCTGGATATGAGCTTAAACTATATCCAGTGGTGAGGCCTCAGCTGGTGGCCTTTGGGGAGTGTGGAGCCACCCTTTAATTACCATTGCTCCCAGGTCCACTCTGACCCGGAGTGGTAGTACCTGTTAGGGTCCCAACTATGGGTTAAATAGAAACCGACGTGAAAACAACAAATATATTCTATTAAAAAAAAATTCTTCAAAATCTTTGGATTCGGCATTAAATAACCCGAAAAGGGTTGATATACCGTAAAACAAAAATAACCAACCAACCAACCAACCACGTTACCTGGAAATGACGTCATGGACGGAAATGACGCCATGGAATAGTTTACAATTAAGTAAACTTAAGGTCCACATTCTGCTGATGATAGATTAAAATTTGAATAATTTAATTATTAAAGAGACAAAGGTAGCAATATAAAGGTGGTTTGGAATAGAATAGAGAGGGGTGGAAGAATGAGAGCAGCAAGAATATTTCGTCGCTAAAATCAACTATGCGCACAATTGTCAAACGGTAATATAAGCATGTTTCATTCTATTTCAATTGAAGTTTTCCGAAATAAAGCCCCCCCCCTTTCTGAGGACTAGCATTTGATCTCTATATGGTTGAATAAAAACCTTTTAATAGAATATATTTGTTGTTTTCTAGTCGGTTTCTAGTTAACCCATAGTTGGGACACTAACAGGTACTACCACTCCGGGTCAGATAATTAATGGTAATTAAAGGGTGGCTCTACACGCCCCAAAGCCCAAAAGCTGTGGCCTCACCGTTGGATATAATTTAAGGTCATATCCAGGACCGATCTCTATATGAGATACATAGATATTCGAATATTCCATTAAAGGTCTCCTTTATCTCTTAAACACTGAGTTAATAAAGAAGTTAAGAACATAATTTTCTTCTCCTCAATCGATTATAATATGTTATAGAATATCTTTTTAGGGGAGTATTGGTTTTACTGAATTCCAGGAATAGAATTCATCTAGTCTGGTAGAGTGTCCAGCTTTGTGCTATTACTTGGGGTAACATCACTTGGAGAATGTGCACAATTATTTGTAAAAGCCATACTGAAGAGATCTTATTTATGCTGCGAATATTATGTTATTTTGAATATTTAGTCAGGATGTACTTGCAAAGGAAAGCATTCTCATATCAGATTGACTTGACAAACCATTGGAAAGAGAGAATTTATACACTCGAAGATTGTAGGCATTCAATTTCTTCGCCAATGCTCGAATTGTGATTGGATGTGACGATTTCGAATTGGACTGCCTTCTCATATGTGGACCTACGAATGACAGCCCTTGGAAACCCGTCGATTCGAAAGATGGTCAAGATGAAGTTAATGATGATGATGATGATGATGATGATGATGATGATGATGATGATGATGATATATCAAATTTTTTATCGAAAATCGAATATACACATATCTAACACAAAAGATATGTTGGGAGCCTATCTCTGCTTTTAAGTTAGTTTCATGGCAAGCGCTCGTCTTAGATCCAATCTATGGTCCCCTCTGACCTGACTTCCACGATAAACACTCGTCTAATTGAAAACACTGTCAATAATTTCCTCCACTCTTTATCTGTGCCTAAACCTAAACGTGGATTCCATGAACAAAGCTTCTTTCTAGAACTGTACGCCTGTGCAATTATATTCCGTTTTCCTGCTTTCCAACTAACTACAATATGGTCGTCTTTACTTCCAATGTGAACAAGATCTTGATGAGCCGATCCATTTAAGTAAACGCATTTACTAAATTTGCAACTACTAACGATTACTACAGTTTCCCATTGACTACTGCACACTCATTAACCCTTATCTTCGAGTAGCACTAGGACCTTGATAAATGGTGACCCATTTGTAAAGAAAGAAGTGGCAGAAACCATAGAAAACGACCTTCAGTCGAGAGTGGAACTGACCGGAAGTGGATGGTAATATTTAATTGTTCCAAGACTTTTTTCCGATAACAACTACAAAAATCCTTCTCAACCACTAACTGCAATGACAAATAATACCTTACCTGGAAGTCCATCTTCCAAACTCATCGGCTTAGCATTCACAGGCAACAAAAATTTGAACAAATTTACTGAGGACATTGCCAAGGCTGCTGCAAAAAATGCTAAAAATTACTCACACAAGATAGCATTCTATATCTTTACAAAGCCACAATTCGTTCATGCACGAGGTATTGTTACCACATCTAAGCTAAAGTCTTTCACCCTTAGACAGGATAAAAAAGTTTCAAATACAATACGTAGCGCACTATCGATCAAGCTCTAACCTCTGTCGAATCGCTCAAACGAACTTTTATCAATTGTGTTTCAAAACTAGGATGATAAGCAACAAAATCACACCCCTTCACTGATGCCTTAAAACGTTATACTCTAATATTTTTTCCTTTGGATTAGTAGACTTTGAAATTCCGTTCCTGTTCCCTGCTTCCCTGACTGTATTAATCTGAAGACGTTTAAATGTAATGAGAACAGACATCTCGTTATTCAACTCCTTACAGCCCCACCCCTTACGTTCCAAGTGAAAATGTACAGTAGCCCAGGTTAAAAATGTATTCATGGGATGAAAATTCAGAGAATTTTCATCGCGTTTATACATTCATATTTCCCCATAAAGACGTAAACAAGTTTCGCTACATTTGAAACAGCAATGGTTCCATCTGTAGTTGTTAATAAAAAGATCTCATCAGGCGAAAATTTTTCTTTTCATCAGTAATGTATTCATATTGATAAGAAAAAAAGAAGGAAATAGAAAACATTATTAATTACTATTGTCATGCTAGTTTAGCGAAGCTTGTACATGTCTGTATATATATATATATATATATATATATATATATATACTTGTTTATATGACCGTTGCAAACCATGTTCTAGTCAGCTGAGAAAAAGACTAGTGGAACATGAGGGCAGTTATAGGAGTAGGGGAAATTGTTGGTAGTAGCTGTAGCTAGACGAGTAATTTTTGGCGAAAGTTTGATCTGGGATACAATAGATTGAAACTCAAACGAGCACTTGCCATATATATATTCATTCTTGAGAGACATTCCCTGTCAGTGCGTCTGCTTGTGTAATTTCGAGACAGAAGTTACGCAATCGAAAACAATACTCATATATGACCATGTATCCACAAATAGTAGCCCATTTGTCACTGACCAGTTTCAACATCGCTAAATTTCGGTGATCAAATGCCAACCGGTATGTCAATGAGATTATACCGTATGTATAACTGTAAATTTATTATTAAAATAAAAACCGTTTCAAAAGTAAAGTCTCCCATTTATCTACCTTAAAATTTAAAAAGGTGCGAAGAGAGAAGGAGTACCATTAATACGATTGATTTTTGTGATCAAAAATGTGTTTTTCTACATGCTCACCGCTGTTTTCAATGCCCCTTTGTCAGGAATCCTATTACGCGTCTCTGCTCCTAACGCACGGTTATGACAGAGCTTGCTTTCTTGAATTAGCACACTGTCAATATCTGCAAAAGAGAGATGAAAATTCGAGGTCATGTATGCATATGTTCAGTTAATCATTCCAAGCAGCTAATAGTCTCCTCTGATTTATTCGAGCGGAATAAAAAATAGGAGGCATTACGTTGGGAACGCTCTGCATATTTTGGATTTGCAGGATTAGTGATTCGTCAGAAGGCCAGGCCTGAGCAGGATACAAAAATGCCCGAGAGGAACAATGGAAAACTTATGCTTACAAACTGTTCTATAAGTTAACGATTTACGAAACAACTTTAAGGTTCCATTCAAAAACAATGTTATCTCCAATTTTACCAAAGCTTATCAAAAGATGTATATTTTATTAGACGGATCTTTCTAAGACAGATCACCAAAATAAAGCAAACTAACAGCTTAATGTAACGTGGCTATTAGTTACACTTTAAATCTCTCGGACCCACACGCTGTCTGGCACCGTCACAAAGGAACAAACAAATAGAAAATAAGTAAAAATCTGACTCGGTATTTATGCAAGTGAAACGCATTCATTCGTGGTTCTTCCAATACGACGCATTTCCTTATATTCCCAAAAATCTTTTCGCACACACATGTGCTTTTAAAAGTCTTCCTCCTCGCTACCTCATGCAGGCGCTAGCCAGCGCTTTCATTTCCTTCGTATTTGCATGTTCACCTTCCCTTGCTTCTATCTCGACCATGTGGTGTATTTATTTCTCCATTTTTCTTGTGTTGCAAGCTTGAACACACTTGCTAATTAGCATACGTGTTTTAACGGTTGCTGCTGCTAATATTTTCGCTAGCCAGCTATCCTTCGACCGCTGCTGATATTTTCACACAGGCCCATACGCGCTCTTTTACAAAAAGAGTAGAATAAAGAAGAAATAAGAAAAAAAAGAACTATCAGACGAAAGAAATTAAAAATTTAGTATTGCTAAGAAATCATTAAATTAATGTTTGTAACTTCCGTATTTCAACAGAGAGCAACGCGTATATGTAAATGCATAGGAAATGCGAAATGATGTCAAGGTAAGAAAAAGATTATAAAAATGTGAGAGAGATGTTAGAGCAGACGATCACTTGAAAGACCTCATAGCCGTAATGAGAAGTCACGCGTGGCAGAAGAATGAGGAAATAAATGCTTTGTTGCAAAAATAAAAGAAGTAGAGTTATTACTTGTTCTATGTTCTTTGCACCGTAGACTGCGTACAACGTGTTGGGTCATGAATTGTGTACATGTGGGTCCCGTGTGCAACTTTACAGTAAAAAGAGCTAAGTCAATAATCAGTTGTAAGTTATACACTTCTGGAGATTGAAGTTTCATTCATAAAGACAGACGAAATAAGAACACAGGTATGAATTATCTTCTACCCAGTCTGAATAAAAATTATTTAAGATTCCGTTCAAAACGCCGGAAAAATTCTCAAGTTAGATCAGATGTGGAACGTGTCCCTTCAAACCTCTTTCGGATCCCCATCCCGTCTTGTATCGTCGAAAAAACAACAAAAAAAACAAAAATAAACAAATCCAATGATGGAGTACTGCTGCCACATCTGGACAGGAGCTTCTAAAAACAGTATATCCTACCTTGACAAAGTACAAAATAGACTTCGTGACTTCGTGGGAGATGCCCTTTTCTCTTCCCTGCAACCTCTCCCACAGAAGAAACGTTGCGAGCCTGTCTTTATTTTATCATTATTTCCATGGCATGTGCTTGTCTGAGCACCAATCTCTGCCCCCCTCGCCAATCTTTCACAATAAACACCCGTCTAGCTGAAACTACTGTCAAAAATCTCCACTCACTCTATATCTGTGCCCAAATCAAAACGTAGATTCCATGAACAAAGCTTCTTTCTTAGAAGTGCACGCTTGTGGAACTTTCTTCCGTTTGCCTGTTTGGATGTCTTCAAGTCCAACATAAACAAATTCCTGATGAACCGCCCCCTTAAGTAAGACACTTCATCAAATCTCAAATACTAACGATTTTTACGATACTATCCCATTGATTACTGTACACGCAATAACCCTTATTCCCGAGTGGCTTCAGGGCCTTGATGATGATGACCTCCATGTAAAAAAAAAGAAAGAAAATCAGGCTTTTTTTCTTCTGTTTTTTCCAAAGGCATTTATTACCATTTCAAACAACAAATGCTTCTTGTTTTTTTTTTCTAACTGGTCATTTCATCGGCCCTGAGATTAACAACACCCTGCCATCTCGATACCAGCTTAAAAGTTTCTCGCCACCACCACCCCGTAGCCACACGTCCATCTCACCTGTCCGTTTTTCTTTCTGCTCGAACACACCGCCTGCAATTACATACATCCGTCTACTCCGACGCGCACTTTGCTTATCTCCGATCACGTACTGTTCCTTCATTTTTTTTTTAATTTTGACGAAAGCCTGTGAACACTTGCTAATTTGCATAGTGCTCAAACTGCTGCTGCTGCTAATACCTTGGCTAGCCATCTATCAGTCACCTGCTGCTGCTGATTATTGATATTTCCACACGCACTTATATGCGCTCGTATAAGCACGATATAAGATGCACCTGAAGAGGGTCGGAGGTGGCATCGGCTGAAACAATCTGAGGATAACATATGATTTTTCAAATGATCTCAAAATTCTAAAATAGAAAATTTTAAATATTCTAAGACACAATTCTCCTAATGTATAAGCGTTTTATGTGTTAAAACTTGTTGTCACTTTACATCGTTCGATGGTCAAAATGATGGGTTAAGCATGTAACAATAGAAGACCAAAAATAGGTGAATACGTAAATGCGGCCAATTTTGTATAAACGAGAAATTCAGCGTAAACAAATTCTACGAAACAGAGACGAAAGTGCGAATCGCTTTTCGTGTTAGTGGGCAATTGTCTGTGTAAGAAAGCCTTTCCTCTTGGGAAACGTTTTCAACATCAGAATTGGAATACATTTTTCAGAGTAGAAAGTTATGTGCGCCAATAGAATGGTGAGAGTTCTATTATTTGCAGCAAGCGATTCTTACGCACCTGTTTTCCATCCTTATATGTCGTCTTAAATAAGCACAGAGTTTGTATTACTGTACACATAGATTCGAAAAAGTTGTCAAAAAACAAATATATAACAAATAAATGTTATCAAAGGCAAGATAAGTTACTTTTCTACCTGACTGGATATAATTTTCGTGTTTTTATTCAATTTAGCATGTTTATTCAGCTCGAAAAGCATACAGTGTTTACCGATGTATTGGAAAATTCAAAATGGCGGCCGACTCTCTCTTTAACACGGTACGTTCGAAAAAAGGTGTAATAAATAATAAACTAGACAAAATACTGTTAGAAATTCGCTCAATATATGTTACCGTGACATAACTTGATATATATTCGGTGGTTTTTTAATAGTATTTTGTCTAGTTTATTATTTATAAATCGTTTTTACGCGCGTTTCAGACGTTCTGTGAAGCGTCCTCGTCAGAAATTATTTTCAAATGTGTTGGAGATGTAAAAATGGCAATTTTCGTAGTTCATTTGAAGTGTTTCCAAGGGGTGGAGGCTTGTAAGTGTTTATTATTCATTGGCATGTTCAATTATTATTACTCTTTTATTGAGCTTGTCCAGGCTGCTGACCTGGTTGTAGTCACTCTCTCTTTCTGCTAATGTTTTTTCTTTTCCTTTAGGGTGAAAAAAAATATTGAAAATAATTTCTGACGAGGACGCTTCACAGAACGTCTGAAACGCGCGTAAAAACGATTTCAATGACTTAAAAACATTATTATAATGATCCAAACATAAATCTCAATGAAAAACCAGGGCACGGAATAATAAAATAATGTTAAAAAAATACACATTGTTGGTGACTACTCCCTTATTTAAATATACATCTTTCTTTAGTTGGAATTTCTTAACCCATTTTATTTAAATATATATATAAATGCTAAATTGCTACAGAAAGGTTTAATATTTATGGAGCAATTCTGCCAAAATAATGCAGATCTTAGAATAGGGAGTATTTCAGAAATTACCTTTTTAAAACGCAGCGTAGTTTAATGAACACTGTATCAGCCTGGAAAGATTTTATTTGTCGGAATTAAAGCAATTTATTTGTTAGAACGATACTTGCACTAGAAATTATTTACAACTAGCAAGACAAGTGTCCAGGCGTTGCCCGCGGGTAATCTAAAATTTTGATTGAAGTATTTTAAATACTTATATTATTAGCGTCTCACTTCTGAAAAAAGGGTTAGAAAAGGAAATTGCTCCAAAGTAATTTAATCTCTAAAGCAAGGTTTTCACATATTTGTAAGTGGTTAAGATTCCTGATATGCAGATTGAGATAACTTTTCTTCATAAAATAAATTGTAACTGACGGAAAATCGTGACAGATGGACAAATCTTTATTGATTTGTTCTCAATGTCCAATTACATCCCAAAATAACTTACCTCACTACGAAGGAAAGGATAGATACCAAGTTTGTTTGTAACGTGGGAGAATCAGGCGAATACCAACAAGATTGCAAAATTTTTCTCAGCCTAGGAGGGTATTTCTTTCACTGAGTGATAATGAAAATATATAAAGTGCATGAACAGCAAGATTACTACAGTTTTTGTGTAACGGAAAAGATTTAAGGAAAAACTGGGGTTGGCGGATTTCTGTCGGTTTTCTATCGTTTTGTTAGATATTCTTATACGCACTATTTTTTTAAGGAAGACGACGTATGTATTTCTGAATTTATTTCTTTATCTATCCCTTTGATTACTGTACACACAATAACACTTATCCCTGAGTGGCCATTGGGCCTTGATAAGTGGTGAACTCCATGTAAATTTTTTTTTATATTCTATTTATTTATCTATCTATATATCTGTCTGTCTATCCATCTATCTATCTATCTATCTATCTAGTAAACCATGTATCTCTCTCACACATAGTCACAGACAAACATACATTTATATACATATATATGTGTGGAATATATATATGCATATATATATATATATATACAGTTTGTATATATTATATATATATATGTGTGTATATAAATTGTATATACGCACACATACATATAATCCGTGTGTACAAACAATTTATAAAAATTATATCTAATTTATACATATACATGTATTATATAAATATATGTATATATATACATATATATATATATATATACATGAACTAAATACGATTTATATAAATTGTTTACAGTCGATAGACATGAGATCTATTTATTTTGATTAGTATATTTGGCATCTCGCTCGATTTATTTTTGTCTTGTGTTTTATTCAATAGATTAATTATTTTCTAGCACACAGAGAAATAGACACACAGGCATGAACGCATATATATATATATATATATATATATATATATATATATATATATATTAAAATACTAAACAGAGTACAAAAAATTTTGTGCAATATATTTGGCTAAAATATTAATTCAAGTGCATCGAAGAAAAGTAAAAAAAAAAGTTAAACCACACACAAAAAAAATCTACTAAATTCTAAAACTTATAATATTGAAATTGCAGACACTACAAAGAATTCCCCCCCGCACCCACCTCAAAAAATTATCGCTATAAAATTGTTAGAAGTCATCATTGTAAACGTTCACCGCATGAATTTTGACAGATTCTTTTTATGATTACATGATAAAGTTTTAGAAGGGTGTTCAATTTTAAATATGTAGACGTACTTTCGAGCAGAAAGGTTACGTCATAAAAGAACAGTTACTTCTGTGTCTGCTGAAAATCTCAGCTTTTAGAAGATTTTACGACAAACCTTCATAAACTTTCAGGTACAAGTTTGATCTCTAGTCGTAAAGTGTATCATTTGAATTCTTTGGACTATTGTTTCCACCTTGGGTCTTATTTCAGCAACGCTTCGGTCGATGTAATCGTCAGCCTCCTTCACGTATATCTTGTTAAACGCAGGAATCTGTCTGCCGAAGTAGGGAATCTACACGGGATTCGGAACGGAATCATTAACTGGGACAGTATGCTCTGGTTCCGTCAACCATAATTGGACAGAAGTCCTTAGTAATTCGTAATGGTATATTTAGTGTGCCCACACTAAGGATCAGGACTTTAACCGGGTGAAGGGTATAAGTTTAAAACTAAATTTTATCACGTCTTTTACATCATGAAATAACTTAAAACCTATTTTGTTTTTAGATGTAAAATCTTACACCTTATCCTTTTTTATAACTACTATTTAATACATACTATTACTATGCATTTATGTACATTTCTATGAATTCGTTTTCTTTTGTGTGCATTTATATTCATATTAAAAACCCTCTTTTCTATTTATTCAAAAAGAAAATACTATTTTCTTATATATGGGTCGTAGAATTGCATTCACTAGCAAAAGATCTAGCTAATTTGCATATTCTTTTAAACATTTATTTTATTTCCCTATTAGTTTTCTCGGTTTTCTTATGGGATGATCATCTTTAGTTAACTATTACGTGTAATTATATTCATGCAGATAGTCTACATGATTTATACTTGCATAATATTTGCGTAAAATGTTTACAGTAAACACAACATTGTTTCCATATTTGTTCATGAATATGTATATATTTTTGTTTAATCTATCTATGTATCTATCTATCTATCTTTATATATATATATGTGTGTGTGTGTGTGTAAGTGAACGTGTCTGTGTATCTGTGTGTATCTGTCTGTCTGTGTATCTGTGTGTGTACATTTCCCTACGCAATAACTCTGTCAATTTTTAGTCTACAGACGAAATTTGATATACAGGGTACTGAGATTTGAGAAAATCAATGTGATCGGTTTTCGGCCGGAAATTTAGCGATTAAGGGGTCAAAGTTCAACAATTTGACCTTTGAGAACTCTACAAAACTCTTCCGACGATTTCAAGTCTAACACCTTGAAATTTTAGATATAGGTTCCTTGGACATTGATCTTACTTAATAACTTGATTTAATCCCAAAACAATAAATTTTAAGGGGTCGTATTAGGGGTCAAAATTAAAAAAATTAACCGCATTTTTTTTTTGCTCAACATACGGGGCACCCATGCTTGTCTATCTATCTATATATCTATAAAAGTGAACATGTCTGTGTGTGTACATTTTCCTACGCAATAACTCTGTCAATTTTTAGTTTACAGATTGGAAATTTGATAAACAGGGTACTGAGATTTGGGAAAATCTATGTGATCGGTTTTCGGCCAGAAATTTGGCTGTTAAGGAGTCAAAGTTAAACGATTTGAGAATTTTGGGACTAAACACTTGAAATTTTTGATAAAGGTTCCTTAGACATGGATCTAACTTAATAACTTGATTTGAGCCCCAAAAAATAAATTTTAAGGGACCATAATAGGGGACAAATTTTAAAGTTGACCTTTTTTTCTTTTTTTTTTGCTCAGCATATACCTCCAAACACACGGGCAACGCCGTGCACCAATGCCAGTATATCTATAAAAGTGAATATGCGTGTGTGTGTGTGTGTGTACATTTCCCTACGCAATAACTCTGTCAATTTTTAGTCTACACACTCGAAATTTTATTTACAGGGTACTGAAGTTTGGAAAAATCTATATGATCGGTTTTCGGCCAGAAATTTCGCTGCTGAGGGGTCAAAGTTCAACGATGTGACCTTTGAGAATCTACCAAACGCCTCCGACAATTTTGGATCTAAACACGCTTTAAATTTTAGATAAAGATTCCTTGGGCATGGATCTAACTTAATAACTTAATTTGAGCTCAAAACAATAACTTTTAAAGGGTCATAATAGGTGTCAAAGTTTAAAAAAGTGACCGTTTTGTTTTTTTGCTCAGCATACACTTCCAAACACCCGGGCAACGCCGGGCACCCATGCTAATGTATCTATAAAAGTGACAGTGCCTGTGTTTCTGTGTATCTGTGTATCTGTATGTCTGTCTGTATACATTCCCCTACACTATATCTCTGCCAATTTTTAGTCTACAGACTCGAAATTTGACATACAGGGTACAGAGACTTGGAAAAATCTATGTGATCGATTTTCGACCAGAAAATTGGCTGTTAAGGGGTCAAAGTTCAACGATTTGACTTTTGATAACCCTACCAAACCCCTCCGATCATTTTGGGTCTAAACACTTGAAATTTAGATATAGGTTCCTTGGACCTAGATCTAACTTAATAACTTTATTTGAGCCAAAAACTGTAAATTTTAAGAGGGTCATAAGTTAAAAAAACTAATCCTTTTTTTGTTGTTTTTGCTCAGCATACACCTCCAAACACCCGGGCAACGCTGGGCACCCATGTTAGTATATCTATAAAAGTGAACGTGTCTATGTGTGTGTACATTTCCCTACGCAATAACTCTGTCAATTTTTAGTCTACAGACTCAAAATTTGATATACAGGGTAGTGAGATTTGGTAAAATTGATGTGATTCGTTTTCGGCCAGAAATTTTGCTAAGGGGTCAAAGTTCAACGATTTGACCTTTAAGAACTCTACACAGCCCCTCCGACAATTTTGGGTCTAAACACTTGAAATTTTATATGTAGGTTTCTTGGACATGGGTATAACTTAATAACTTAATTTGAGCCCAAAACAATAAACGTTAAGGGGTTATAATAGGGGCCAAAGTTAAAAAAATTGACCGCTTTTTTTTTTTTTTTTTTTTTGCTCAACATACACCTCCAAACACCCGGGCAATAAGGATATATGTCTGTCTGTTTTTCTGTCTCCATATTTTCAAACTCTATCTCCCCTTAAACTAAAAGTCGCAGATTGATTTCATTTTTTTTACAGACCGTTCTTTTATGGATTTTTAGCCGGTTAAAAATAGTTTTTAAGGGGTCAAAAATGGGTCAAAATTGAAAAAATGATCGTTATACATTTTGCACATTCTTTTTAGTTTATTTTTTAAATCTTAATCAGTTCATATGCGTGTCAAGTTGGTAAAGTGGTAACGTCACCAGCTTTGCGTAATTCTGTTTCAGTTCTCACTGATGGCACCCAAATACTTTTTTTTTACTTTTAAAATCATGACTCTATAAAAAATATATACGAAATCTGAACAAATTAAAATATCATTTTTTTTTTTACACAGTGATCACCACTTATCAAGGCCCGGAAGCCACTCAGGGATAAGGATTATTGCAAGTACATTACGTTAGTGTGGAGATTTGATGAAGTGTTTACTTAAGGGGGCGGTTCATTGGACTTGAAGACATCCAAGTTGTAGTCCGGTGGGAAGCAGGCAGACGGAACAGAGTTCCACAGGCGTGCAGTTCTAAGAAAGAAAACTTTAAGTGTATTTTACGCCTAGGCAAAGCCGGGCCACCCTCCCCGCTAGTATATATATAAAAAAGAAACTGTGTATGGGTGTCTGTGTGTGTATCTTTGTGTATGTGTGAGTTAAGACTCGAAAACACTAAACGGATTTTTATGAAATTTTACACGAAGGTGCCTTGCGGTGTTCTTAGATAGGTTATACATCGAAATGTATTCGATAAGTATCAATAATCGATAATCGATAATCGGAATAAACCGATGAAATAAGGAACATGCGATTTTGCGAAAGTTAACATCTTACAGATCCTTACATTACAAGTGCATTTGAGAAGTATTATTATCACAGAAGTCGGAAAGCCGCACATATAAAATAAACAGTAGGTTCTTTGATATGACAGAAACGCGTTCGAAATGAATGTTTATGTTTAAAACACAACTGAACAATGATACTTGACCTTTTAATTTTAAACATTAATTGAAGCCATTATCACCGGACAACTAGTAAGGGCAGGCATATAAAATCAACTGTAGGCTCTTTGATATGATAGAGGCGCGATCAAATTAAGTGATTTCACCGATTTCGATTACGAGAAAATATGGAAGTGTGAAACATTCGTTGATTATCATTTTATTCTGGGCAACGTCGGGTCTCCATGTAAGAATATATATATATATATATATATATATATATATATATATATATATATATATATAAATAAATATATATATATATATATATATATATATATATTACAAAGCTTTGTTGAAATTCAAAGACTTACATTTTTTTTTCTTTTTTTGTGTAACTTTTGTTTATTTCATCCTGGATTTCTTTATTACAGCCGTTTCGTAAATGGGATGGCAATTTCATGATTTTATGTGTTCATAAATGTCTCCAATTTCATCAATTCGTCAGATGTCATTTGCATTTGATGTTACCAACAAAAAGTTAATTTTTCACATGATAAACGTTACATTAGATACATTGAGCTTTACTCGAAATTAACGGTATACATTGAAATTAACAATATTTCAAAAATAAACATTTATATATATATATATATATATATAATAAGTAGTGAGTAATATATATATATATATATATATATATATATATTGCTCACTACTTATTATCTCCTATATAGTAATATGACAGCAGAAATTTTCCTCTGTACTAAAGTATCGTAGGTTTACCAAAAGAGATGCTATGTACAAATTCAATACATCTAGCCTAATAGCTACTATCTTGTTTCTCATATAAGTTTCGAACATTATTTTAGACTCATTCAGTCGGGATAATAAAATGCTACAATGCATCCGACGAGCAACACGATCACAATCGCAACATCAACAGAGGAATGAGTCCCTAGTTTTCTCTCTAAATATTTAGTCCTTCCACCGCTACTGTTTGTCATTGGAAACAATTCTATATACACAGTGCACCCAGCGATCGTAACTGAACTAAATGCATAGAGATAACATAATCTTTCCTATTTCAGATTCGCAAATAATAAATCCTCCCTCACCAAATTCCGTCCATTCTGATTGGCTGAACTCTAAAAATTCTCATATTCTGGAATCCAATTATTCACTTCATAAACGAATGAATATGAAAATTACAATATGGCGTTGCTAGAAGACATATTTACCATAACAAGTCTTAGAAATGCTTTCCTTGAGCATAAAACACACTGGTGATGTTTCACAGCCACGCATTACATATGTATTGAAGAGTTATATTTGTGACTTTTACATTAAGGTTTTCCCTAAAACCTTAAACTAAAAGAAACGCCATTGTTTTCTTCGACGACGACGACGACGCTGCGTTTTTTTTTCTGCCAAAAGATAAATACATTCATTTTTTGAACGAACTAGAACAAACTTATTTTTTTCCAACTAAATTGAAGAAGTTAGCTCCCACATATTTTCGTTTTTCACGCCGAAAGATAAATACGGTATATATATATATATATATATATATATATATATATATATATATATATATATATATGTGTATATATATATATATAGTGGGTAGATTGCTTAAACAATCTTTCACTTGGTGTAAAAAGGAAAGAGAGCTTTCTATATTTGATGTCTAAAATGTCAGTTACACTACCACCTCTCCCTTTCATTTTTAAATTTAACATTTTATTTTATAAAAAATACATTTTTCTCTTTCTATTTAAGAACCAGTCGCCTTCAGTGACACATAAGCCATATTACGTCACCTGACGAGGTCATTTATTTTTTGCCAATCAATAGTCCGAAGCATTAGTATGTTTGGTATATCGACTATGTAATACTTTTCTATATAAATAAAAATATTATATTTTGCTCTTTTTTATTGAGCATTCTAATAACCTCGTTTTAAATCATGGGTCTTCCCTCTTGAACACCTTTAACTTAGTATATATATATATATATATATATATATATATATATATATATATATATATATATATATATATATATATATATGCGTTAACCTTAGTTTCTTTTTAGCCATTTCATATACAACCGACCATAGTCCAAAGAATAATACTATTATTTTTATGCGTCGTTTTTTAACTTTTATGAAGCCAATTACAGACATTACGTTATTGAGAAGTGATCAAGCGATCCATGATCGAAACATCACATGATTGATGTTTCTGACAAAGGGGAATTGCTCTTTCCTGGACCAAAATGTATTCATCCAGCACTTATCCATCGGTAGTTGTCCTTTTAAGTCGTGTTTTAGCTCTTTACGTAAAGTAGTTTAATGCTGTGTCTGGAGTGATTTCCATATTAAAATTAAATATGCAAGTGTAATGGAGAATACATTGTCTGCCGTGTGTGCAATTTCATAGTCTCCGGCTGCCTCATCGCCACTACGGTTACAGAGAGACGGCCTACAAGTTTTATTGACGAGGGAGACTGCAGAAAAAACTTTGAGTATCGAGCAATATCCCATGTCGAAACTGACAGGTTAGGATTAGGGTTAGTGTTAGGGTTAAACTGACATATATCAAATAAACGAACTCGCGTCTAAATACACAACTTTCGAGTTTTGTAAGACGAGTATTTTCCATTCTTTTGTTGTTTTTTTTTCGCTTTATTTTTTAATTCTTTAAAACGCGCCATTTATACGTTTGTAACAATTAGTTTATACAGGTGTGCCTGCCATATTAATGAACGGCTCGCAATGTTTCGCGTGCAGTGATCCGAAAATTACAAAACAAAACAGAACAAAGAAACATTGGAATATGGAATACAAAAGCCAGTGCAAGATTTCAGTTCTGTAGATCTTCTGCACAATAATAAAAAAAACGAATTACATGTATGCAACCACCCACGCACACATATGCATGTACGCACACACGCAGACAAGTCATACACCATCTACATGGACATCTAATTTCTACATCTATATACCAAGAAAACGGAGCAATTAATTGGTTGCTTGTTTTGTTTTACGCCATATCAACCCTTTTCAGGTTATTTAATGCCGAATCCAGTTATTTTGAAGGACAGTTTTTTAATAGAATATTTTTTTTCAAGTCGGTTTCTATTTAATTCACAGTTGGAACCCTAACAGGTACTACCACTCCGGGTCAGAGCAATGGCAATTTAAGGGCGGCTCCACACCCCCGACAGCGAGCAAACTAAGGCCTCACCATCGGATAAAGTTTAAGGTCATATCCAGGACCACAGAGTTATTGAATCTCATATAGTGACATGAGACAAATACAAAACCTTAGTACAAGTTAGTGTCCTCGGTGATGTTGATGTAAACATTGGCAAGAGGAATACAAAAACTAAAAACTAATTTACAACATGAAAAGAATCTTTAGTAGATCTCTATCATTCAAGTAATTATAAAAAAACGACCTTATTAAAAAGAATTTCATAAACTACCATGCAAATATACTGGGCGAACTAAGTCCAATAGAGATTTAAAACAAATTCACTGAAAGCGACGGTTATAATCTTTTTGTTTAAAATGTAATATATACCGAGTGAATGTCTGACATCCAGTAGGATGCCACATATCGAGATAGAATGCAAAAAGAAAATTGAACAAAGGTACCTATTTTGGAAAACGTTTGAACTTTTGTGGCCAATACGAATGACAGAATCTAGTACACGAGATGTGTGTATTATATTTGTTTGATGGAAAACACGCCAGACAAGGCGTAAAGCCACGTGAGGTAAAGAGCTAACAATAACAAAGAGAAAAGAAGACCAAAAAAGGGCCTAAACAGTCAGGAATAAGAGTTTCGCAAGCTTGTGGCTCTTAGAAAGAAGCTTCTGGAATAGGAAGCTGTATTCGAATGAAGTATCAAGATAGCGAATCAATGGAAACCACTATATTAAGGAATCATACGAACTGGAACAAAAACAAGCATACAATTCCAAAGAACACATGTGATAATGATATTTGCAGAAAAGACTGAGACTAGCATCATCACCTCTAAGAACCTTTTTAAGAAGAAGAAATGGTGGGTTAAACCAAATTACAACCTCGTTTTTGCACCTTAACAAGAATCTTCAAATAGAATAAACATTCGCCAGCTGAAAGTTATTTTGCTAAAATCTTTCTTAAGACTGCATAGTATATGATTTTATTGTTCGACAGGATACAATTTTTTAAATTTCCTTGATCCATGGAGTTTCAAAGAATGTGCTCTTTTCATCAGAGGAAAGATATTAACAAATAATTATTATAGCGAAGCTATGAATTTGATGGTACTGGTATATATTGAAACTGTATTGTATGAAAACTAGTCAGGTAGTGTAAAGACTTCATGAAATAAAGAAAAAAAAATGAAAAATGAAAAAAGTTAATTCAAGATTAAAAATCCAGAGGAAAGGCGTAATGATAGTAAGAGTTATGAGAAGTATCGGATGCATAATATTGACAAATAGATCCAATTTAAAAACCCTATATGGGCATAATCCAAATTTATAGAAACATTTACTAATATGGAAAATAAGAATATTGATATAGTAATCCCAACCAAATAAACAAGATTAATACAACAGCAAAAATAGGGAATAGAATAAAAAGAAAATTATTCAAATTCTACAGATTTAGATTACATTTTGGATTTTTAATTTGGATCTATTTATCGACCTTGTAAATCCGAAAACTTCTTATGATAATTTCGCCTGCTATGCTTTCATCTGGATTTGTAATATTCTTTATGCCATTGCCAACTAATTCATAGCTTTGCTTTCCTATTCATTCCTCTGATGAAAAGATCGCATTCTTTGAAATTCGGCAATTTTGGGTCTAAACATTTTAAATTTTACATAAAGGGTATTCACACATGCAGCAAGGTTTTAAATCAGTCTTTGGGGCGAAAATTTGGCTGCCAAGAGGTCAAAGCTGAAAGAGTTGACCTTTGCAGGTTGTAGCAAACGCCTCCGCCAATTTTGAGTCTAAACACTTGACATTTAAGATGTAGGTTACCTGGACATTAGTTAAACTTTTTTGATATATATATATATATATATATATATATATATATATATATATATGATGAAAATAATGGAAATAGTATTCCGACAAAATAGAGAAAATAAAAAGGAACAAACCGTATTATGTGTTCATCAACGTTTCGTCTTTATTTCGAGACTTCCTCTGGATGAATGAGATTAAGAAACCAAAAAATATACCAGTATAAAATATTTGAAAATGTTTCACGTGCACAGTGTGACGCAGTTCTATTACAAAGAAACGGAAAATTGATGTTGGAACTTCAAAAAGGAGGGGGGGCTGGCGCTGTTAAAGAGAAGGAAATTTTAGTGACGTCATATAGTCGTTAATTTAATTTAAAACTATGAACTTTTTCCCAATAGAATATAAACTTGCGTTCATAGTTTTAAATTAAATTAACGACTATATGACGTCACTAAAATTTCCTTCTCTTTAACAGCGCCAGCCCCCCTCCTTTTTGAAGTTCCAACATCAATTTTCCGTTTCTTTGTAATAGAACTGCGTCACACTGTGCACGTGAAACATTTTCAAATATTTTGTACTGGTATATTTTTTGGTTTCTTAATCTCATTCATCCAGAGGAAGTCTCGAAATAAAGACGAAACGTTGATGAACACATAATACGGTTTGTTCCTTTTTATTTTCTCTCTCTCTCTCTCTCTCTCTATATATATATATATATATATATATATATATATATACTTTCGCTAGCATCAATACCTTGTCTTGAAGTCTTGATTTTGCATACACAGTATATATATATATATATATATATATATATATATATATATATATATATATATAGAGAGAGAGAGAGAGAGAGAGAGAGAGACTTTCGTTGGCATCAATACCTTGTCTTAAAGTCTTGATTTTGCCCACACAGTATATATATATATATATATATATATATATATATATATATATATATACAGTGGAAATGGTAATTAATAAATACTGAAGAAAGTGCTCAATACTGTTGTAGAGCAAATATGCGTTTTATTTTTTATTACCGTATCTTTCTGTTAAGTTACATTATTGTTTCAGCTACCCGGCCGATTTTTTTGGCCGTCTGTAGCTGAGCTGAGGAAGCTACAGACGGTTAAAGAAAACGGCCGGGTAGCTGAAACAATAATGTAACTTAACAGAAAGATACGGTAATAAAAAAATAAAACGTATATATATATATATATATGTATATATATATTTAAAAGAGTGTAGCCATAAACAATTGTGTGTTTTTTTAAGGTTTTCATCATATTTTTATTTTAAAATATTTTTATAACGCGTTTCGAACTTAGGGTGTGCTCTCTTCAGATGTTTTCGTAAAAAGTTTTTTCTTTTAAATGGGAGTTTGAAAAGTTATTTTTACCTTCGCTGATACTAAATATGTTTTTCGGTTGGAGACAGAATGTCTGAGGCCACACATCACTCTGAAAAACACATTTAGTATCAGCGGAGGTAAAAATAACTTTTCAAACTCCCATTTTAAAGAAAAACGCGTTATGAAAATATTTTAAAATAAAAATATGATGAAAACCTTTAAAAAAACCACAATTGTTGATGGCTACACTCTTTTAAATATACATTTTTCTCTCGTTGAAACTACACAACCATCACTTTAAATTAACGTTGGTTTAAATTTAATAAATATAAACCACCTTAAATCATTAAAAATTACTCATTAGTAAATATAGATTACTTTTTTTTTTTTTTTTAAATAAATTAAGTTAAACCAATTACCGCCCTTAGACTCGTAAATCAAATAATAAATAAAGCCATGACAATTATCTCCCCTTAAAAACTTGCAAAATGAATACTCTCTCTCTATAGATATTAACTGTAGCGTTTTTAAATTAAAATACGCTAACGGAAACAATTTACTGCACGAGCGTCGCCCTTTTAAAATTCATCATTCAATAAAATAAAAAGC
The DNA here is from genome assembly GCF_053919585.1 of Euprymna scolopes. Classification (NCBI taxonomy): domain Eukaryota; kingdom Metazoa; phylum Mollusca; class Cephalopoda; order Sepiida; family Sepiolidae; genus Euprymna; species Euprymna scolopes. Next base: position 87,372,525 of record NC_136513.1, read on the forward strand.
TATAGCAAACATCTAAATGACTTCTTTAAATACAGTTCCTGATTTCAAAAAAAGAAAAACCAAAAGGTAATTATATATCTATATATTTTAAAATCAAATTTATTATGTAAATTCAAAAAAATATATATTTTTCTACTCATTTCTATCTCTAACCTATACCAATTTTCTTATTAATTTTCTTATAAATTTTAAATCCAAACCTTTTACTTCAATTTTTCAGATTCATCTGCCTTACTTTTAATGCTAGGTTTATTTTTGGTGTCTTTTCAATTCAATAGAAATCCTCCTAAATTTGCTGATGAGGAGACCGTGCTTACCAAAAAAACTATGTATAATTGTTCTACGTGACTTCATGTATACCACAAATAAAAAGCACGGATTTCCGAAACGATCGTACAGATAATTGACTTTGTTGTTGTTCCTTATTATGAAACTGATTTTTAATTTAATTAAATTTTGATTTTTAAATTTTTAAAAATTTTTTAAATTTTTAAATTATAAATCACATTACTTAATATATATATATATATATATATATATATATATATATATATATATATATGTGTGTGTGTGTTGTACATATATATATATATATATATATATATATATATATATATATGCACATAAACTTATGAACAGTACCTAGGACCCGTGCAAATCCGGCTGAACTGCTAGTACACACACACACACACATATATATGTGTATATATATATATATATATATATATATATATGTATATATATATATATATATATATATGCAGTGAGAGAGTCATTCAAACCTGTAATATATTTTTTGCATGCTTATCTATTTTCTATCTAACTTTATTTTTTTCATCATTTATTATTTATCATCCTCTGCTTCCTCCATATCATGTTTTCCGATGCATCGAGATCCAAGAAATACATCTCAACAGCAGGAAATACAACTCGAAATCCCTGGCGGCAACGCGCGTGTTTAACTCAACATAAATATTTTATTGACATTGGAACAAGTGTTCCATTCTTTGCATTTCATCAAATTGAATCTATTAATCATGATTTTCTTTTTGTCTTCGTTTTTTTTTTGTTTTGTTTCCATTTAAAGCCTCGTTCACTGTTGAATCCGCGTTTACTGTTGAATCTGCGTTTCCACAGAGAAACGAGGTGAGATTTCACGGTTACAAGCACCACAATTGGTTTTCATATCACAGTATTCGAGTTTAAGACCGGGGATCCCTTACTTTTTTATTTTGTGTTCGTGTTTAAATCGAATTTTCAGGTGATTTGTGTTTGTTTTAAAAAAATTTACGGCACATCAACTATTTCGTCTTATTTAATGTTGATTCATTCATTTTGTTAGAAAGGCGTTTGGCTTGAAAAACGTTTTCAAATATAAATTTATGTTCGTATTTTTTTGGAGTCTCTTGTTCATATCTGTATATTAATACGTTATCGTGTGTGTTATTTATTTTATATCATCCGAGTGACTGTCGTTCGATTTTTATAGACTTCCATTTCTTGTAATAAATAATTTTATCAAGAATTCTTCATAAGTTTCGGTTTCGATTATAGCTGATGGCACTCGAGTCATTTAGTTTTTATAAATAACTTTGCCTGGAATTCCTCATAAGTTTGGGCGTCGTTTTCGATTATAGCTGACGGGCGCAATATATATATATATATATATATATATATATATATATATATATACATACATATATATATATATATATATATATATATATATATAGTAATTTATAAAATATATATGGCGATTAAGCTACACTGAATATTCTGCGTTTCATCCACTATAGGATTCGTCAGGCTTATGCGCGAATTCTGTGGTTGTTTCTCGTTTTTATATATGTTGAGGATTTTAGTTAGCCAATCAGCTTTCTAGTATCCACCGCGCCCCTTCCTATCAGCCAATGGACATGCATTTTATCGAACAAAGGATCTGTTTTAGAACTAGGTTAGTGGTTTAAGGCAGACGATTTTCATCCTTTCTTTCTTTTTTTTAATATAAATATACATATGTGTACACACATACATGCACACATACATACATATATATATATATACATATATGTGTGATCGTTTATGTATATTCATGTTTATCTAATTTATTTATTTGTTTGTTTTCTATTGTTATTGTTAGTTTTAAAGCTATTTTGTATCGCTATCCTAGAGTAAGTTTTATTTTGTGAACACAGTTTTTTGCTATCTCTCGTCTACAGTTTAATAGATTTTGGGGTTCTTTAAAGTACAGGACAGCAAATTTTTCATGGAGGCATAATTTACATATATATATATATATATATATATATATATATATATATATATATATATGCTTTTTCAGAAGATTTGGTTTTGATTTCGATTAAGCTGATGCACCCAAGTCAATTGGATATATATTTTTTTTAATCGGAACTTTATAAGATCGATAGAACATTAACTTTTCAATAATATATACCCTGTCATAAAATACGCTTGAATATGATATTTGAATTTATGCAAATATCGTATATATTATTATAGAGTCGATTTTATATCGATTCTTATCTATACTCCTATAAAGTTGTTGTTTTTTTTTGTGTATTGATATGCATATTAAAAACCTTTTTTACTATTAATTTAAAAAGAAATAAAACTTTGTTATACAGTAGAACCTAGGGATACGACATTTAATCCGTTCGGTATTAAAAATTAGTAATCAAAATACAGTGCAGTATATAATACACACATATATAATCAAATAACATTATAAATAACACTGTAAGGCGGGGCAAATATTGAGACTAGAGGCCGTAAAAACATCATATTACACGTCGGAATCTGAAATAACGTATCCCGGGGCCACTGCATTGCATCTCGAGGTTCTACTGTACATGGGTGGTTGAATTGCATTTATCTGCAAAAGATCTAGCTAATTTAAACATTTATTTTAATTAATTTCCTTATAGTTTTTTTTCGGTTTTCTTATTGAATGATCATATTACGTGTAATTATATTCATGCAGATATTCTGCATGAATTATACTTGCAGAGTACTTGTATAAAAAGGTTATATTAAACACAAACACTTTTCTATATATATTTATGTATGCGTATATGTATTTGCTTAAAAGAATTTGCCTACCAAACACGTCCGTCAGTTTGTGGTCTACATACATGAAGCTTAATATATAGGGTATTCGGACTCAAGCGATTCTTTATATTGGAGTTTTAGCCGGGGAAAATCGGTGCAAAAGTGTAAAAATTTAAAAAAATGGGGGAATTTGCCAGGTGACGGTCGAATGACGACATTACGAATATGCATGCTTAACCTAATAACTATTGGTTAAATCGTAAGCTAAAAGTTTTGGTTTCGATTCTCGGTGGTGGCGCACGAAACATTTCTTTAAAACTTTTTAAATCATTACGATATATTGGGTCCAATATAATCAATTATATAAACGGCAAAATGGGTGCGAGCATTTGTGTATGTCCACGTAAGGCTTTTGGGGTTGTTAGATTCCGCGTGAGGTTTTCGCATGCTTTGCAGATCGTAATATCTCGATTCGCAAACGGACATTGTCTCTATCTTTTTTTGATCGAGTTAAACAAAATTCCCACCGTGCCGTCCTCTCGGCTCTTTGTTTATCTTTTTCGTATGCAACGAAACTATTGGAATGCAAACGCTTTCGGGCCGGGTAGTATCTGTTCTGTAATTCGGCCTTTGTCAATATAGGAAAACCCTTCATTCTGAGGCAATTATTATTTATATGGATACTGTCAGAGTGCCCCTTTTCTGATGGAGCTGGTTTTCCCCTCCATTAAAAATGACCTTGTGTTTAATTTGCTGTCGTGGGGATACAACAACAGAAAGCTAACCCGGCCAATTTAAAAGATGCATGGTTTTCAAGCAACGTTCATTTCTGCGCATGTGTGGTGACTTCTTGGATTCTTACGTTAATTACCAACTCATTGAATTTAATTTTTAGCATAATGGTTAGCGTGAAAGACTAATTACCCTACGTTTTCGAGTTCGATCCCGCCTTACTCCCTGTCTTTTTTATTATTTTTTTATTTCGTCCTTATGCCAATGTCGTCCACCCGGGTAAAAATTAATTACAAGTTCATTGACTTCCCTATCCTCTTTTTTTCACGTTCTTTTCCTCTTTCGCAGTACGGGTTCGAGCCTGCCTGCCTACCTGGTACCACCTTTTTTTTATTACTGGATGCACACTTCGAAACACACGGGCAACACCGGGAATCTAGGCTAGTCTTTTATAAAAAATCTCACCTCTTTGTTTAAATATATATATATATATATATATATATATATATATATATATATATATATATATATATATATATATATGTAAGTCTGCCCAAAACTTTCGACTGAGGCGAGGATTTTCACAAAATTGGTATCGTTTTGAAGTGCGACCCTTCGGACGACAAATATCGAAAATTTGGCTAAAGACATTAATTACTTCATCCTCAACCAGACACTTTTGTACAAAGAGGGGTCGTTTCTTTCGTCGATATTTTCGAAAGTCATACCCTCTTTTCGATTGACTAGCCTTAATTTAAACCTTCGCCACTTCCGGTTTGGCGATGGACGAAACGGCAAAGACCTCTCATTTTTTCCACGTATTTTTCCTTCTTCGTGGTACGGGTTCGAGCCGGCCTGTCTATTACCATTTTTTTTATTTGCTCAACACTCACTTCCAAACACCCAGGCAACGCCGGGAACCCAGGCTAATACATTTCTTTTTCTACGCACATCTTATCTTTTTTTAAATAATATTATTTGAACTCATTCCCTTTATTCTTGTGAATTTGTGAATTATCCCACGGATTTCTGCCTTTTGTATTACTTTGGACCATCTTCTAATTACGCGTTTCCCTTGGATTTTACTTGTGGAAATGGAAATTTGATCAAATTTTTGGGATTTTACCGTTATTGGATATTTTACCCTTCACCAGACTATTTATTCACGGGAAATCCCCTTTTTATTCACTCTATTCCCTCTGCTTCACTATTTATTACCAAGTAACATCTATAACTTACTTGTAGTTTCATTAAATATTTTTGCAAGCAAAATCCGATCCCGAATTTTTCGATATCCTACTCTTTGATGAAAAGGAAAGTATTTCTTGAAAACTCCGCGGATTAAGGATTATCCACTTCTTTTGTGTTTCGTTTTTAAAATTAAATGTTTTAACTCTTTTTCAAACTGTTTTAACATATTTTATTAATTACTCTTTCTTATATATATATATATATATATATATATATATATGTGTGTGTGTGTGTGTGTGTGTGTGTGTGTGTGTGTGTATTAAAATATATATGGCTTAATCGCCACATTTATTTTATAACTTACTAATTAGCTCTACCTTCGTATTGAGCACTTTAGAAGTAAATACTTAAAGTTTACGCATAAATTTATATTCTCGTATATTAATTTTATGTGAGTAAATGAAGTAGTTATATATATATATATATATATATATATATATATATATATATATATATAACGAATATTATAACTAAGAAGCCACTTATTTTGATAAATGGTTTACACCCATAGTAATGTATGCACGTTACCTAACTCCGCTAAAGTAATGTAATTTTAATTGTAATCACTATTAAACCAATTAATAACAAGTATAATAAACACCTTATATAAGGCATATAATAATGTGATAATATTAGTAATTGTTTAATTTGTTTTACGTTATATTTTGTAGACACACATATATATATTCATATACATAATTATATCCTTGCATTCACACACACACACACACACACACACACACACACACACACATATAATTAACAGAAATGAGTACGCATTCGCATTTACATATCCTTATAGATGTGTGTACGTTTATATGTACCCCGATTAAATTTTAATTTCTCATAATGATTCCATAATGACATTTGATCGTATATTTTAATATAATTCATTAACTATTAATTTAATTATATAAATTTAATCATCCAAAATTATTTACTTAAATATATCCATATGTATGTATGTTAGTATCTCTGTATGTATGTTTTTTTTATGTGGATGTCCGTTCGTGTGTGTGTGTGTGTGTATGTGTGTATATATATATATATATATATATTTATGTATGTATATATATATGTGTGTGTGAGTATGTGTATGCATATGTCTGTATGTGTGTATATGTATGCGTGTGCACGTGTAAGTATATATATATATGTCTCATTATGAATATGTATATAAACGTTTAACGTTTCATTCTTCGTCATTTTCTTATTTTTTTCTCTCTCTCTCTCTCTCTCTCTCTCTATATATATATATATATATATATATATATATATATATATATATATTATTTTTTATCAAACCTCTCTCCCTTCCTAACTTTCACCCTTTTCTGACACGCAACTTTACACATTTACAAACCCTTTTTATACGCAAAAATGTGTTTATAAACAGACCCCCATCCCCATCCGCTAACATAATTCACTGTTTCGGTAAAATTACGACCCACTTTAATGATTTCAATTTTATAAATCCAGATGTATTACTTTGTGAACAATTTTATAAAAAGGTTGAAATGCGATTTCATTTTTTATCCTTTTTTAGTGAGCTCGCAAAATTTTATAGTTTTTTTTTTTTTTTTGAAGAGCTCAGTCTTTTCTTTTTTTTCTATGAAGTCGAATTATTCCGGGCCGCCTGACGAAATCTCATTGACTGAAACAGATGGTTGTTTGTAGGGACCAAATGTAACTGTTTACCCTCAAATAAATAATAAAAAATATTTTGCTCTTGTTATCGAGCACTATCTAACAACCTCGTTGTATTTATTCGTCTCTACTTTTGAACATCTCAAAACTGAACTTATATATATATATACACAGATATATAAGCATATATATACACATATATATACGTATGCATACATATATATATATATACATGTGTATATATATGTGTGTATATATATGTGTGCGTGATGTGCATATATATGTGTGCGTGTATATATGGATAAATGAGTAGAGAAAGAATCAAATAAAATCACACTAAGCTCTAAAAAATTGTTTTGCTTGCAAAGAGAAGGTCTAACTAGGATTTTCAGTTTACAAAGTGAGTCTGATTGACTGAGATTGGAGAAGAAGTCTAAACTAAACCTGGAAACGCTAATCAGACGCACAGATCGAAAGCGCTTTAGAATAATAACAACTTTTGGGCGCCATTTTATGTAACATGCCAGCTGAAAGTATAAAGACCGCTCAGCAAATGGAAAAGTTATCCAGAAAGATCGAAAAAAATAACCCAGCCGTGTTCAATCAGCCATGCATAATGACTTGCTTCGAATATATATATATATATATATATATATATATATATATATATATATATATATATATATATATCACATTTAAGATGATTTACTGCTGTTTGGTTTGTTTTCCGTATTGTTTCACACACAATACACACACATGTCTACGTATGATTATATATATGTGTATGTGTATGTGATGTTATATATATATATATATATATATATATATATATATACATATATACTATATTATATTTTAATATAATCACAATTGAATCAACATGGCAATTAACAAAAGCACATCCCTACAAACAACAAATAAAAATAAATTTATTACCAAAAAGTCGATTGTAAAATTTATGATATATTTTCTTTCATTGATGTCGGCGAATGAATTTTTTTTTTTTTTGAGGTTGCATCTAATTTATTGTTGTAGTGCATTTGATTTCTGTAAAGTATATTAATGGCCATCTTACCAATTTAATGTTTGCATTTGCAAATAAATCTTGATTTGCGTATCGAATATATGAGTAGAACATCTGATCGTATTACTATATATATATATATATATATATATATATATATATATATATATATATATATATATATATATATTCAATGTATATTACAAACATCGGATAGTTAATGATGGTTTTAGGTACATATAAAAGTGCCGTTTGAGTGAAATTTTCTAGCATACCATCGAAACGGTTTCATACGAGTTGCAGAAAATGGCGACTCTTGCCGCTACATTTGAATTGCTGCAAGTGTAGTATCTGTTCTGATACTATACCCCATCAATATACTGTCTGTACAGTCAGTGAAGGAGAAATCCTTTGTGGCTGAGGTAAATTCGACATCTTGTCTAAATCCAGATCGCAACCCTGATGTTGTGGAGAGGCATGTAAACAGGGGCATGCTCATTTCATTTTTATGGCAATTATAATTTCGAGAAAAATAGCGGAACAATTTCAATAGTTCTATTTCTTATTCCGTTTTCGATTAATTTTTCCTGCGTTTAATTTGTTTTACGTTATATTTTGTAGACACACATATATATATTCATATACATAATTATATCCTTGAATTCACACACACACACACACACACATATATATATATATATATATATATATATATATATATATATATATATATATTATATACATGTATATATATGGACCCTCTCATCAATTTCGACGAATAAGATCCGACTTAAACACTATGTTGCTCAGAAATCCATACAAATTATTGGTGTATTCTGGTGAACATTTTGTGCAGAACAAACCATACTTTTTCGAACAACTGTCAATCTTTGCCGGTGCAATTACTGCCACAAAATACAGCAAGAAGTATACCTCAGGTTTTACATTAGTTTTCATTCTCCTAGATGATTGTCTTAACGATGGCTGGCGTGCATCTCTCCTTATGAATTGAATGTGCTTCCAGATACTAACCTGAAATTTTCTACGTCCTGACGCAGTGTATACAGCGTCTAGCCTTCCCAAATGGTCACCCATCTGGTACTGGCCAGGCTCATCGTTGTTGCTTAACTTTGGTGATCTGGGGCGAGTGTGTCAACGTGATTATTCCGTGTGTACCTTTGGATGTTTATATATATATATATATATATGTATATATATATATATGCGTATATATATATGTATATATATATATATGCGTATATATATACGTATATATATATATGTATGTATATATATATAAGCCGTATTTATATAGAATTATATATTACTTAGGGGATTAGAACAGGAGTCTAAAGAGCAGAGTATATTAGTAAATTCATTAATACAATAGAATAAAAGAAAAGAAAACAGTGCTCGTTGTAATGTAGACATATAATAAGCTCAATAGGCATACATATCCTAGAGCTATTTTAATATTAATTAAGATGATTGATAATTTATAATTAAAATAAGTTTCATAAGGAAGAACAAACAAAATCAATAAATTGTACGATCGTTTCGGAAACGGTGTTTTTATTGTGATAGACATTGAGTCTTTGACAATAATTTTATCATTTTATTATTTGAAACAAAGTCTCCTCATCAGCAAAAATATTGGGTGTTTTTTTTTCTAAAGACACCAAAAATTAACCTAGCAGTTTTTAAGTAAAGCAGATGTATCTGGAAAATATTAAAAATATAAAGGAGAATACTTACTTTTTTATGTTGATAAACAAAGTAAGATAAAAAGAAATTTAATAAATAAATAAATAAAATATGGTTGAAAGGAAAGGGTAAGAGAGTGTAAATTTTAAATATGTTTAACAAAAATATAAATACCTTTTAATGGTTTGCCTTCTAAAAGTCGTACGTATCATTGTCAAGGCATTCATTGGCATGGTAAATGTAGTTTATGAATGCTTGAAAATGTTGATATATACACACTTTCAAAGGAGACGCCAATGGAATAATATTAACAGTTAAAATCATTAGTTACGTTAAATTTAAAATCAGCTGAAATATTTCAATTACAAAGGGAGATAATTTTATTCAAATAGAAAAATAAAGGACTTAACTGTTCAAAGGGATATAACCACTCTAATTAATTAATAGTTGATTTTTTATAATGAATGAATTCTATTGGAAGTGATTAAATAAAAATAATATTTTTTTTAAATTAGTAATTATAATATTTATAGAACTTACATTAATAATAATAGTAACATATAAATTCAAAGTATATATATATATATATATATATATATATATATATATATATATATATATGATGAAATATACGGCTTATATATACGTACATATTCAAATTTCAATTTTAATATTTATTGTTTGAAGTGAAGAATACTTCTTTCAAATTCAAGCAAAATACTAATATCTGTTCGAAATATTTTACTAAATATCTCATATGAAAAATATATTAAAGATGAAATGCTGTGATTAAAAGTGTTTCAAAATTTCCCGGATATTTATGCATATTTTTAATCCAAATTATAAATATAAAACAACCATATTTCATAATTGTTTTTGGCTGAATTGAACTTCAACTTAACCATTTGCATTTAAAGTTTATGGAAAGGAAAATACTTATAAAATAATAGAACGGAATATTATGCCGATTTACTTTCGAGATCCCTACCTTACTTCAGCGTGGCCTGACTGTGTCTAGGAATCG
>NC_136513.1:87385475-87420475 GCF_053919585.1 Euprymna scolopes
AATGTTTTTAAATCACGTTAAGATAGAAATATTTTACTAAAAACTATTAAAGTTTTTTTTTTTTTTGTATTCTTTAAACTTTACTTTCTTTCCTATTAGTTTTCGATAGTAATATATCATATGCGTTTTTTTTTTTTCTGTAAGGATTCCAAATGTTATCTTTTCTTTAATTTTTATGCTTCAGCTCTTGCTCGTATTTCGGATATTAGATTTGTCTCCCTTGATAATAATCTCTAAGTCTACGGTGCGACTAAGTTTTAGTTTATATAATGGATGACGGTGTTTGCGTATCGTAGCCAAGTATATTGGATTAGTGTAGCATTTCACCATTTCATTATACACTTCTAGATGAATTAAAGTAACATCTACGATGTTTGTTTATTATTTTAGTCGTTGAGTTTTTATTTTCACCAAGTTTTAGTTTTACGCTTTAACACTTGCTTGAATTTCTTGATAACAATAATTCATCATCCACATATAGTCGATATATACATGTTTGTCATGTGTCCATACGTCTAAGCTTCTATTGTTTTCAAAAATGTTGGAAATCACACACACAAGTATGTATATAGATCACACACACAAGCATATATATATATATATATATATATATATATATATGTATATATATATATTGTATTTTGTGTAAAGAAAGTTGTTAGATGAGATAAGTCATTGGTACCGTCGGTTTCAAGCCCGATAATTTGGACCGTTTTAGATATTCGTATCAAACTTTCTTCAGCCAATACAATACCCATCTGAGTATTGGCTGAAAAGAGCTTGATATGGATATCTAAAACGGTCCTAATTATCGGGCTTGAAACCGACGGTACCAATGACTTGTCTCATGTAACAACTTTTTGTACACAAAATACAAAATATAAATAAGCTCTTATTGTTCAGATTTTCATTTTAATTGAGCACTCAGATGGATTTCTAAAAAAAAAAAAAAACACTAATCATATATATCCTGGAATCCAATAAAACCAAGACACAAAAGCAAAAGATATACTACAACATATGAAAATAAGTAATTGGGGAGAGGAAAATTATGTTCTCAATTTCTTTATCAACTCTTATATGGAGAGATAAAGAAATTAAATGGGGCATTCGAATATCTATGTATCTCATACAGAATTCAATTGTTAGCCGCTCGCAGGTAGTGGGCCCCTTGGTTTCTGAGAACTTAAACTGAAGTAAAATAAAGCAATACATACATATATATATATATATATATATATATATATAGCATGGGTGCCCGGCGTTACCCGGGTGTTTGGAGGTGGGTGTTGAGCAAAAAAAAAATCAGGTAGTAGGAAGGCAGGTTCGAACTAGACAATCGAAAGGAGAGGGTGACTTTCAAAAATATCGACGAAAGAAAGCGATCTCCCTAAGTAGAAAAGTACCCATTTGAGGGTGAAGAAATAAATGGTTTTAGCCAATTTTTCGGTATTTGTCGTCTGGAAGCGTCGGGCTTCAAAGCGATACTTATCTTGTGAAAACCCATTGCCTCTGTCGAAAGTGTTAGGCAAACATACATACATACATACATTTATAGATTGGTAACTAAAAATTTTCGACCCAAACCGATTAAAATGCTTGCCCTATCTCTGAATGCCATTTATGTAAAATTTCAAATATTTAGACCAAAAATTGTCTGAGTAATTTGGTAGAGAACGCAGAGGTACATGTTTTTAAAACTTTGAAAACTTTAAACTTTAAAAATTATGAGCCCTTAATGTTGTATAATTGGGTGTTTCATATTGGGGATCATACTAAGAAGAGGGGGGCATGTAATACCAGATATAATCAGGAGAGAGACAATTATACAGTTCTGAAGTGTTTCTTCTTATAACACAGGAGGGGGAGAGTCATTACTTATGATAGAGAGGGGGACACATTACTGAAGATAGGTGATACAATGTTCATTAATAACGATGAGTGAGAACAAGTTCATATAAGATAATTACACATTGCCTTTAATTTCCGGAAAGACGACACGAAGACGGCAGTTACAAAAATATGAGATGTTCTTTTATTCCATTTGACCGGTTGAAATGATGATGACATCCAGGAATTCAAAGTCGACTACATGTTTAATGTTCTACCCCATCGCTTCTAAAGAGAGACCCTCCTCAGGTCAGCTCTGTCCGGCTGACTGTGCTGACTTCGATCCGGGCTCGACTGTCGCCGATCTTCGTCTCTAGCTCCTATATTGAGAATTCATTTTTGCTATGGCGTCATATGTGTGGTCCCAAAACGTGAGAAACTCACGTGGCTCACACACTCTCCAAACACACTTCTGCAATAAAGAATTCTCACAAACCTATTTTTCAACATATTTAAATTGCATTGTTCATTATTTTCTAGCTGACCTTATTTTAATTCAGTTTTCATGAAAAGAATCGAACAATTAACTTCTTGTTGCAACAAACATATCTAAACTATTTTATATGAAACTGCACAATGCGAAATTCCAGTTCTGAACCTTGCTTACAAAGTTCGTATCTCGGTCTATCCTAATCTCTTTTCCACTTATCTAAAGGTCTTCTTACAAGAAAAGGGGACTCTTTTCTTGTAACATTAACATTTATTGTTTTAGGCTCAAATCAGGTTATTAAGTTAGATCCATGTCTCAGGATCCTATATCTTAAATTTCAAGTGCTTCGACTCAAAATTGGCGGAGGTGTTTGGTAGAATTCTAAAAGGTGATAGTGTTGAACTTTGACCCCGTAACAGCCAAATTTCTGGCCGAAAACTGATTACAAAGATGTTCCCAAAATCTCAGTACCCTGTATATCAAATTTCGAGTATGTAGACTGAAAATTGACGGAGTTATTGTGTAAGGAAATTTTCACAGACAGACAGAGAGACACTGTATGTATATATATATATATATATATATATATATATATATATATATATATATATATATATATATATGTATTATATTGTATAGAGGGGATTAGACCTGGAGTCTAAAGAGCAGAGTTTATTTTAAAGTATGAATAAATGTATTAATATTTTGAAAATAACAGTGCCCATATTACTGGAGATATGTAATAAGCTCAATAGGTATATGTATACTAGAGCTATATTAATATTGAGTAAAAAGATTAATTGATTTTGATTGTTTTTTCCTTTTCAACTGATTTATAATTTACAATTACTTGTATGTATATATATATTGATATATATATTGATATATATATTGATATATATGTATATATACAGATATATATATATATATTGATATATATATATTGATATATATGTATATATGTATTGATATATATATATATATATATATATATATATATATATATATATATTCAGGCAATAGAAATGAAAAGTTTACCCGATAAAAGCAAATGTAAATTAACATGAATGTTGATATTTATACACTAATACCAACCAAATGAAAAAAGCTCAATAGAAACACAGTAGGATATAGAGCTTGTTATAAGTGTAACACATTGCTCATGAGAGCGTGGAAATTATTAGCAGCAGCGAAGGATGGCTGGCTTGTGAAGTAATAAGCAGCAGCAGTATCAGAAACGCGTGCGTATTAAAATTAGGAAGTGTGCGCGAGTAGAAGAAGGTAAAAAAGAAAAAAATGAAAGACATACTCGCGAAGAAATAAAGTTGGCACCAAAGAGAATGGGCATGTAAAGACGGCCGGCGAGAAATGGCCGGCTGTGCCTGGCGTGCGGTGGGAAGAAGGAGAAACGCGAGCTAGGCCAAAATGGATATATGCTGCGAGATACGTTTTGTTAGTGGTGCTGAAAGTGACGGTAAAAACTTTTGTTGAGAAAACAAAAAAATCCGACTCGGATATTTTATTTATTTATTTATTTTATTTTTACAAAGGCATCACAGAGGCCACTCGAGGATAAGGGTTGAAGAGTGTACAGTAGACAATTGGACAATATATGTTGTGTCTGTACAAATAATTAACAAGAACACGAAAGTAAAGGTATAACAATAATATATTAGGAAAAAAGTTATATACATATTTACATGTCTTCAGATATACTTCAGTTGGAGATATTCCGGCGGGTGGCGTGTTGCATGTCTTACTGGAAGCAACATAGGCGTCTTGACTATTTGACGATCGTTGCAGAACTATCCTGATATTGGTGATTAATACCTTTATATATCTCACTCACCCACCTATGTTAATTGGCGGGCGTCTCCACATTATAGTAAACGTTAGTAATTGAAATTCGGTGTGTTTGTTTGTAAACGGCTAGGTTGCATGAGAAAAAGATATCAAGACTGTTAATTAGAATTTACAAAGACATTTATTGTTTTACAGAATACCCCAAAAACAATTTTTAAGAAATCCTTAATCCGCGGGGTTTCAAAAAAATGCTATTCTTGTTGTACTGTTATCATAAAAGGGGTAACGTGTGTGTGATCGTCTAAATGTTACTGTCTATTTGTGATATATTCATATCTAATTGTTCATATGCTTTTCTGTGTATGTGTTACATGTCTTTTAGACATACCTTCTTCGTGCGTCGTTGATCTTGTCCACCTGGAATTCATCTCATTCTTGAAAGGGAGACTGGAAACCTGTTTCGGACGAATATTAATTCACTCCAAGACGATGAATGGTTTTATATAGTTTTTTATTCACCTTCCAGATATCGGTCGCAGAAGATTGGAAAGTGACTGTCTTTTCTTGCTTAGGTCTTATTTTCACATACGTCAGCGCCCCCCCCCCAGTGAAGGGGAGGGGAGAACCTGTTAAGCCGTCCGCTGTTCTCTAGTCCAAACCCAAACTCACTGACTCCAGCTAACCTGAACACGTGACTCACACGCAGATCCGATCAGCTGACCCTCACTTCTGGTAAAACGTGTCTACAATATGATTTAACATATTTCTTTCGTATTTTCGATCTATTTTCTAACATTTTCATCTTAAGAAGAAAGAAAGATGTTAATAAATTACTAGTATAACCGGGCTGGACATTTGCTGGTTATAGCATTAAATGAAATAGCATTTTATGATAGTCATAAAATACACAAAAAAAAGTGTAATATGTTTATATTAAAAACATATGAAAATGTGAATATAAGCATATTAAAATTATTATTATCACATGTTGACTTAGAGTGAGTGTTTAATGCCAAATTGATGGTTTAATATAGTGAAATTAGTGTATATTAATATTTATTTGCTTTCCCACCAAAGTCTATCTATACTATAAATTCGTTTTTCTTTTGTGTGTATTTATATTCATATTAAAACCCCTCTTTTCTATTAGTATTTATTTGCTTTCCCATCAAAGCAAAATTTGACACGAGGTCGTTTTTAAAGTGGTGTTAAACCGGCTCCCCGAGAAAAGGGAAAAGGAGCACTTTATTAGGTCCAAAAATAGTAATTGTCCCAGTATAGAGGGTTTACCCTCCATTAACTGGGACAGATTACTTCAAGTGCAGCATCTGCAGAATAGATACTACACTTTGATCCCGGCCCGAAGGCCAAGAACAACAGAAAAAAGGCAAGCCTCTGCAGTAAAAAAAAAATCCTATTACGCTATATTAATATCTAACTGTACATCGAACGGATACCATAATACTTAGTCCGTTGCACCTTCTCATAACAAGATCTTTACAAAAGTTAAGCATAGTCATAAAATACAAATAAACAATAAATTTCTTTGTAAATTTTAATTAATTTGTCTTGATTTGGTTCCTTAAATATAAATATGCCTGCTTGATTTCTTGAATCTCGTTTGCGATCATCACTCGATTCCATCGTTTAAAAAGGGGATGGCGGAGGATTCTCGACCTGTGGAGTATTTCACTCGTTTCAGTTGGTAAGTTGTGTATTAGGTTGTCGAATGAATTTTGTCGGCCATTTTCCTCTAGCGCTTTTGATTATTGATCGTCGTCAGGAGCAATTTTGGTGTAGTAAAAGAGGCCATTTTCTGTTGCCTTTATATATATATATATAGTTAAATTAATGCTTTTTTCTTGAAACATTGTTAATTATAATGTATACCGTTTTCATTCAACGGGTAGAGACTGTTAGGATATAAACTGAATTCCCGTTAAATTCGAGTAAAGCTTAATGGATATATTTTATAGGCGCAGAGCATATATAGTATATAACTTTGTTGAAATTCAAAGACTTACATTTTTCTATCATATAACCCTTCTTTATTTCATCTTGATTCTTATTATTAAGGCTGTGTAAAACTTAACATTATAGAATTATCATCCCATTAGGATGACAAATCTATAATGTTAAGTTTTCATAGAAATCTCCCTGCCGTCAACTCGTAATCCGTCATCCGATGTTATTAACAAGAGTTAATTTGTTCATGATAAACCTGGTGTGTTCGTTTGCGAAAAGAAATTCTATCTCCATATTGTTACAGGTCGGCCATCTCCGGTCCCGTTTGAATTTCAACAAAATTATGTACTATATATATATATATATATATATATATATATATATATATATATGCAAGCGTATGGGCGTGGCTCAGAGGCTTATAATAGGAGTGGAGAGTTGTGGGTTTTGTGATCCTTGTTCAGACTTTGGATACCCACGAAGGGGTGCCTGCACATGAAATTTTTGTCGAAGGTGCGCAATCTCCGACTACACCTCTCCTAGGGCGACATTGTTAAATACCAGTGGCAAGAAAAGTGTATATACAGGACGAGATAAGTGGAGATCACATACAGCGACTAAAATTCGCAAATGGTCATATATCTGGTGCTAATAAAGCTGAATGCGAAATTTTATATTTGGATTTTAGCCAGGGAAAATCGGTGCAAAACTGTAAAAAACTAAAAAAAAAAATGAAATTAGGCAAGTAAAGGTCGAACGACGGCATTACGAATATGCATGCGTGACGTAATAGCAATTGGTTCGTGTTTTAATTTTTAGCCTTGCAGTAAACATGTCTTCATAGTACAGTCATTAACGTCAAAGAAAAAACTAAATTGTGAGCTAAACGTTTTGGTTTCGATTCTCATATATATATATATATATATATATATATATATATATATAACTACTTCATTTATTCACATAAATTTAATATACGAAAGTACAGATTTGTGCGTAAACTTTAAGTATTTACTTCAAAAGTGCTCAATACGTAGGTAGAGCTAGTTAGTAATTTATAAAATATACATGGCGATTAAGCTACACTGAATATTCTGCGTTTCATCCAACTATATGATTCGTCAGGCTTAATCGCCATATATATTTTATAAATTACTATATATATATATATATATATATATATATATATATATATATATATATATAATAAAAATTAAAATTAGAATAAAATAAAAATTACAATTAAATTTACCAAAATGATCCAACATGCTAAAACTAAAGTATATTATAAATATTAAAGAATTAATATTTATAAAGTGTGCTCGTATATATATATATATTATTATAATTATTAATTATTATAGTAAAAAAATAATTATATATATATATATATATATATATATATATATATATTATATATATATATATATATGTGTGTGTGTGTGTGTGTACATGACCTAACTTTCGATGTCGATTCGTACAGATGAAAATAAAGGTGGATTGAGGACATTCGCTGTAATGTGTAAACGTTATCATCCAGTCAGCATATGACCCTTCTCGGTCTCTTCAAGTGACCTTTCTGAAGTTCGGTGGCGAGAGAACTGTAATCTCTTCTGTGTGCCCAGGGAACTAGCGGTAAGACTTAAGCATTCTTCAGTGAGATGAACTGTCCATTGACGATTCCATTTGTTGCGATCCAAGCGATGACCTGAGGCAAGAGTCAGTCCGATAATCCGTTAGGACAGCATAATCCGTCCATCCTTCAAAAGTCGACTGGATAAGTACTCGTTGTAAGACCATGTGGACATCGAGGGGCGGGATGAGCTGCCGGTGGCTTAAAAATTAGTCGTAAATTTGAAATTTTACTTGACTCATTCTTTTTGGTCTCCCTTACACACACACACGCGCGTGCGCACACACACACACACACACACACACACATATATATATAATACAAGGTTAATATTTTCAGAGGTAATATAACCAATGAAGATTAACGAGGTTAATACAAGAGTGTTCAATACTGATGTAGGGCAAGATATCCTTTCTATTTGTTTTTACAAAATCAATAGTACGTTTCTACACATTCATGAACATGTTTCGATCAGCTAATTACTAGCAATTAGAGAACTGTTCACGTTATACAGCTTATGACAGAGCAAAGTTTGCAATGAAAATATCAGTTGTATGTAAAGAAGCCTATGATCTGTTTGTTAAAATATAGAAATACAAAGGAACGGATAGGTGGTTTAGAAACCAGTGATAAAGATAATAAAAATAATAAAAGACTAGTAAGAAGGATCTATGTATGCGTGTGTGATAGCCGCCAATTTTGTAAACTATTTGACACATTAAACATTCTACTCCGTATTTGGTCCATTAGCAGAGACATGACAGGTTGACAACTTTTTGAAATATCTATATGAATAGAGGTATACATTTAATCTAAAATTATTCCGTTATAAAAATGTGTTTGAATTAACTCAAATTTGTCGTGGTCTTAAAACGTACAACTTATTCACTCGCGATACCTCAATACTATTTGAACAACTATTAAAAGGTAGAGAAGAAAAAGGAAAAGAAGAAAGGAAAAGCAAAAAAGGAAGAACATGGGAAGACCATAAATAATTATATTTGTGGTGTTTTAAAAACATTTTTTCTTATCATCTATTTTTGTCTTGTTCTCCTGCTTCCACCTCCCTTCTATTCCAAACCTTTCTGTACTTATTTCTGTCCGAAACCTTAAGAGTTGTATGATAATAATAATGAAAATCTCAGATACATTTCTTGGCATAGTGCCTCCAAAGTTTTGGTATTTCATTGTACAAGGTGTCCAAGAACTTTAATAGATTCTTTATTTTTGCTTTTATCTTCCTGTAATTTTAACACAATCTAAGACATTGGGAAGTTTTCAAAAATGAAGCGAAATTCAAACAAGTTTTATTTGTGAATTATAATGTCTTTTAAATATTGCCCATTTTCAGCTTCGCATATCTATTCATTATAGATTGCAGAATCTCTGGATTGCGATTTAACTCCCTTATTTCATTCCTGATGTTTTCCTCCGATTCTTGCAGGGTTTATGGTTTGTTAACATACTCGGCGCACAATGTTTCGGATTGTGTTGTGATTTTGGCTATCTCTTACATGAAAATGCCGTCGATGGGCTCTTTGAGTTAAAACAACTGACCCTTGATTTTGTAAAACAATGTCATAACTTGTGTATATTGTTCAATAGTTTATTTACTTAAATATGATTATGAAAATATTAGCGCGATCTGTGGAAATTCCACAGGGGACTCATTCATATGTAATATATTGATGTTAGCATTCTGTAGATGTTCAGCATAAATGGAGACGCTCTGATATTATTGTAGCTTTTTTGTTAAAACTGCAAAAGTATTTATCTAAGCAAGCACGAACACCCGGCAAAGCCCGGTTGTAAAGTACGCTTAAATATGATATTTTAATTCTTGCAGATTTCGTTTATATTATTATATAGTTAATGCTCTATCGATTTTTATATGTTATAAAGTTACGATTTCAAAAATAAAAAAATATATATCCATATGACTCGGGTGCATTAGCTTGAATCGAAACCGAAATAAAAACTTATGAAAAAAATATATGTATATGTATATAATTTGAGTTCCTTCAGCCATAATCGAAATCGAAACCAAAACTTATGAAGAATTCTTGGTAAAATTATTTATGACAAGGAATGGAAGTACATAACAATTAAACGACCCGGATGTAAGCGTGACACACAAAAGAACACACACGCTATCGTCTTAATACATATATTATTTGTAGAATATCTGAAATAGAGAAAAAATAATCATTAATCATAAAATGACTAAGATTTTTAGTCCTTCAGTGACTTTTTATTTTATTTTTTATTACATTTTCATCCCAAACAAGGCATGTTGCCACTTTGATGTAGGGGGCTACTATCATGGAACTAAGTTGCAGGGGTACTATGTAGGGAGTTTAGCAGCAAGATGTTTGTTCAGATTACACTTGAACTTCTGCATGTCAGTACAGTTGAGGAAGTCGGAAACCGGAAGAGAATTTTAACAGCCTGCAGTTCTGGGGAATAAGCTATTAGAGTAAAAAGCTTTCTTACATCTAGGGATCTCAACTGTATAGGGGTGGGACTTCGCTGCTTGACGGGTTTGTCGGGGGCATTTTCGTCGAGGGGGTACAAGGGCTTGTAGTTTGTCAGAACATTCACCATTAAAACACTTGTAAAACAGGCAGAGGGATGCAACATTACGTCGAGGAGGTACAAGGGCTTGTAGTTTGTCAGAGCATCCACTATCAAAATACTTGTAAAAGGCTTTCTTACACCTAGGGATCTGTGAAGGGGTGGGATTTAGCTGCTTGAAAGTATTTACGTTGAGCGTACATGCGCTTGTAGTTCCTTAGAGCATTCACCATTAAAATACTTGTAGAACAGGCAGGGGGATGCAACACTTCGTCCATGGGACAGAGGCTGAAGCTTAGATTACAGTTCAGGACCTATCAGGTTGACGACTTCTCTTTTGAATCATTGTCCAGGAGCGAGAGACTAGTAGCAGATGCACCAGACCAAATGTGATAGCAGTACTCCATACACGGGCGAATGGTGGTTTTGTAGAGGCACAGAATACTTTCAGGCGTAAGTAACTTTTTTTTAACACCATGTACTAGTTTTCCAATTTACATTTTCATGAAGCGCTAGATTTTCTCAATGGTGTTCAAATCAGGTCATTACAAGTCATCAACGTTATTTTTACCAAATCGTTTGCTTCCAGATCTTGTAACATGCTTCTGATCATTATCATGTCGGAAAATCCAATCAGAAGGTTCTCAACAGAAGCTATAAAAATCTTTTGCAATATTTCCCGGTATTTTTCAGCATTCATCCTACTGTTTACCAAATTATTTTCCCACAAACAGCCTAAGATCATGATATTGCCAGCACCAAACTTTAGAGTAGACAACGTGTTCTGTGGCAAGTAGCGTACACCGACTTTCCCTCAACACATAACTTCGGTAATTATCCCTAACCGACCCTATATTTATTTTATATGTCCATAGAAGTTTTACCAAATGCAAACATTTTTCGTCCATATTATTTCTAAGAAATTTTAGTCGAATATCTCCGTGTCGTTTCAAAAAGATTGGGGTCTCTTTTGGGATCCTTGATTTCAGATTACTTAGTTGTCCTCTTTCATACTTTAATGCATATGTCACTGCATCTCTTTTCAGGTAACCTGTGAAACTTTCTGAACCTAGGATCCTCAATTGTCCCATAACGACAGTCTCTTAGGTTTTCTTGAGCTTAGGGAATAACCAAAAATCACAGGAAATAAGGTCTGGACGACAGGGAAAATGAGCAACTGTCTTGATGCTCATCTTCCTCAAACAGTCTGTGACAAGGATGGAGTTGTGGACTGGTGCATTGTCCTGGTGAAAATGCCACTGACCCGATTTGGAGAGTGCCGGCTTCCTCCGAGGAAATCTGTACCGGAACTCCCTTAAAAACCTCAACGTAGACTTCCTTGTTGACTGTCTGTCAAGTGAGAGACCAGGTTATGTAAATCATGCCAGTGCTGCCAAAAAAAAAAAAGGGGGGGGGGGAATAATCAGAAGTTTCTTGGTAGATTTCCACTGTCTGGTCTTCTTGAATCTGGGAGAGACAACGTACTTCCACTGGGAAGTCTGTCTCTTGGTCTTTGTGTCATAGCTGGTCACCAGACCATCAAGAACTGCGAGATCTAAATTGATCAGCTTAACCATCTCTCTGCTGTGATGACAACGTCTTTCTTTCTTTCTTTCTGACTTTCTCTAACTATCTTTGCGCAAATCTTCCGCATCTTGAGTTGCTTGCGAATAATTGTGTGTTTAGTTCCCACACTGACATCAAACTTTGCACTGGTGTTTGAAGTTTCTTACTTCTCTTACACCTTTATGCATATAGAGTCCGTATTTTGAAGGAATTCGAAGATAAGTACAGAGAAAAATGAGAAAGAACAAAAGGATGGCAGCAGATCTCTTGCTGGACTGAAAAGTCATCAGAGGCAAAAACATAAATGAATTTAAAAATAAGACTACCCCCGACAAACTCGACAAATCCGACTAGCAACTAAGTCCCACCTCTTTACAGTAGAGGTCCCTAGGTGTAAGAAAGCCTTTTACTCCAATAGTTTCTTCCCCAGAACTGCAAGTCTTTGAAACTCCCTTCCGAGATATTGCTTTCCCAACTGTCCTGATATGCAGAAGTTCAAGTGTAATGTGAACGAACATCTTTCTACTCATCTCCCTTCATAATGCCCCCGCAAATTATGTCATCTGTTATCTATCCTCCATCTTGTTTGTGTGTGTACGTGCACTTATGTTTGGGTGACTGAATACATGTATGCATATGAGCTTGGATTAGGAAAGAAAGAAAACTTCAACCAATATATATGTAAGGCATGTGTGCATGAATATGTATGTGTGTGTGTGATTGTGGGTGCGTGTGTCCATATATATATGGGTGGGTTGATGTATACGCATCTGTATATATGTGTGTGTGTGTGTATGTATGCATATATATGGGTGGGTAAATGTATTCGTGTGTGTATGTGTGTATATGGATGTATGCGTATGTGTGAGCCCTTGCATATGTCTCTATATATATGCATGTGTGTGTATGTATGTGTGTGTGCCTGCATACGTATGCGAATGTATGTGAGTGTGTATTTGCATACATGTATGTATATATATGTGTGTGTGCATGTATATGTATGTGTGGGATTGCGTGTGTGTGTGTATATCATCTCCTACCTACTCTCCATCTTACTTGTGTGTGTCCGTGTACTTATGTTTGAATGATTGAGTACATGTATGCATGCGTGTTTTGATTGGGAAAGACAAAAGAATTAACCAATATGTGTGTGATATGTTAGTGGGTGGATGTGTGTGAGTACGTGTGTGAGTGTGTAGGTGCGTATGTATATATCTATGCTACTACATATATTTCTGTGTATATGAGTGTGTATGTGTGTATATATCTGCGTGCGTATGCGTGTGTATATGTATATGTACGTGTATGTATATGTATGTGTGTGTGATTGTGTGTGAGTGTGTGCTATACATGGGGAAAAGAACGTCATAAAAAACATAAAAACCTTCACCAAATGGACCAAAAGCCCCTTCTTAGAACTTAACTCTGACTGGACACTACCAACACTTACTATTGGGGAGAGAATGTCTGAGACCACATCACTCTAGAAAACACATTTAGTATCAGCAGATGTAAAAATAATATTTCAAACTCTCATTTAAAAAAAAAAACTTTTTACGAAAATATATGAAGAGAGCTGTACAAAGCTTTAAACGCGTTATAAAAATATTTTTAAATAAAAATATGATAAAAGGCTGAAAAATCCACAAATGTTGATGGGTATACTCTTTTAAATATACATTTTTTCTCTCGTTGGGACAACACAACCATCACTTTAAATATATATATATATATATATATATATATATATATATATATATATATATATATATATATATGTGTGTGTTTGGGGGGTGTATATGACTACTTCATTTAATCACATAAATTAATATACGTAATCTTTAAGTATTTACTTCAACAGTGCTCAGTAAATAGGTAGAGCTAGTTAGTAAGTTATAAAAATATATATGGCATAAGCCTGACGAATCCTTGCGTGGATGAAACGCGGAATTATCTGTGTAACTTAATTGCCATATACATATATATACATATATATACATATATATATACATATATATACATATATATATACATACATATATATATACATATACATATATTCATATACATATGCATATACATATATACATATACATATATATGTACATATACATATATATATACATATATATATATATATATATATATATATATATACCTTAACCTCTCTTCTCATCTCCCTCGCCCTTCAGGACACTTCATCACCAAATCTACAGGGCTTCTCCAGTTCTCTCGATATCAGTTGGCAGTTTGCAGGTCCCAAGTTTTAGAAAAAAGAAAAGTACTATGATCTGTAAAAATAATTCCCGTGAACTCTTTCGCACATTGTTGCAAAGAAATGAACGCAGCACAAATAAAACCAATTTCCAGTTTTCTCCAATGTCTTCTATTTTAATTTCGCTACATATTGTGATCAAGGCCGGAGGACCGTTTAAAATATAAAATAGAGAATTAAATATAAAAAACAACAACGTCGTTTTAATGCCTTAGAAACTCTTCATAACCTTTAAATTACTATTTCAGAGGCATACGTTGACATTTTAACATTATCATATATATATATATATATATATATATATATATATATATATATATATATACATATATATATATATATATATATATATATATAGGGAGCGAGTGAGAGAGACTTATATCCTAGAAAGTTAAGGACATGATATTAAATTTCATATATATATATATATATATATATATATATATATATATATATATATATATATGTGTGTGTGTGGGAGGGGGGTGTTTGCAACCGACCCAAAATATATGATATTGTCGTATTTCTTTTCCCTCTGAAGCCGAAAAACATAATGATAATACCTTTTACCGATTTCTTTCTTTCAAAGGAATCTATTCTTTGAAGTGCACAAGAAAACACAGTTTTAGATTTAAATCCAGAATCGAATATGAATAAAAAAACGTTTAACATTTCTTTTTTGTTGTCTACATTGATAATCGGCCATGTTTTGTTCGAAACACAAGACATTCACAAAAGAGTTTCTGCCAGAAACTAACACGCTCTCTCCCGAATAATAATAATAATAATAATAATAATAATAATAATAATAATAATAGCAGCAACAACAATAACAACAACAACAAAAACAACACTACTACTACTACTACTACTAATAATAATAATAATAATAATAATAATAATACAACGGGTTTTATGACCTTGACGTCTCATAGAAAAACTTATATATTCCTTTATATTATGTTAAATACTTTTTACAAGGGATTCATCACTTATCAAGGCCCTGAGGCCACTCAAGAATAAGGGTTAATTAGTGTAGTATTGTCAATGGGACGGTATCGATGTAATCGTTACTAGTGGAAATTTGTTAAATTGTATTATTTAAGGGGACGGCTCATCAAGAACTTTGTCACATTGCACTTTAAGGCGACCATATTGTAGTCAGTTGGAAATCAGGGAAAGTGGTTTCAGCTATACGAGTATTTATGCATGTGTATATTTTTGTGTTATAAATTATTAGTTAATTATTATTAGGTATTTATGTATGTCTATATTGTTTGTGTTATAAATTCTAGTAAACATGTTCTTCGTGTAACGGTGGGTAATGAGGGGTTAATTAAAGAGATTAAAAAGGCCACCACTTCATAAAAATACATATATTTCGTAAAATTCTTACAATAAGTTAATAAACATTCCCCAAATGTCTGTTTACTTTTTATATGTCAAGGAAATATTCTAGGTTAAACTTTCCATTTGAAAATTCAAATATTCAAATTGAATTGAATTTGATGCATGGAGACTAAAATGGCCGCTGAAACACAGAAAACAATTTTGGAAAAGTCTAAAAATCAGTATAAGATATAATGGCATGAAAAGTGATAGACTCCAGTAAGTAAGAAAGTAAAATTAGATAGTTTGAAAATGATATTAGGAAAAGGCTAGAATCGAACCCAGTAAGAAAAGTTAAAAAGGAATATTAAATTAAAATACTATCTACAAGTTCCAGGCGATTGTTTGCCGCGATACTATTACTGTTTACAACAGCATGTTTGAACCGAAGTCAAATAAATATCTGACGAAGAGATCTTTCTCGAAATATTATCTAATACGGATATACCACCAGACCGACTTTCCCAGGTGAACACTGTGCAAATATAAATATAATGCGTATAAGAAATATATGAATATGTACACATGTATTTGTAAGTTCTCACCTGCTTCAGCTTGTGTCTTTCCGTTGCCTCTGCAGTGTACCGCCTTCTACAATTCTATTTAAAAAATACATATTGAAATCCTAGGAATGCAGTAGGGTTGTCATTGTTCTCGCAAATAGCTAAATAGTATTATGTCAGAGATAGATAATTAATTTAGGAATTCGGTTAATTGTTCATTCTTTTAGAAATAACTGGATATTAAATATGTCAGTTACCAGAATGGACAATAGGAGTTTATAAATAATTATTAAAAATAAGATAGATATTGAACAATTAAAATTGGGAATTCTTTGTTTGCCAAAAATGTGTTTGGACAGACATATGTAAAATCCATTTATTCACGTGGAACAGCAGGTCTCTGACGTCATAAACAAAGAAGATTCTCAATATACGTCATAAGCAAAGAAGATTCTCAATATATTGATATAGGGTTCGGAGTTAGATAAGGAGTCACAGAAAGTCAGTTAGCAGGAGAGAGTTAGACAGCGACGAAGTGAGAGCTGATGCCCTGATGCGGGAGGGGAGAGAGGAGACCATATAGTCGTAATGGCTTGAATCCCTGACCATCATCAATCATCCAGCTTGTATGAATAAAGCATTATCTAATATTTGTAAACTGTTGTCTCCATCTGTCCTCCAAAAAGGAAAAGGTAAATGCGTTTTATCCATCATCATCTTAAACGAACATTTGTATACCCCCCCTCAAGAATTAATTGTCTGCCTCCTGTCTATAATGTAAAATAGATAGTGAGTCAAACAGACAGTGAAAGACAGAGCCAGAGGGAGTGGAAGAGAGAGAGAGGGAGAGAGAGATTGAGTCGGCCACACTGAGAGCTGATGCCCCTTAGAGGCGAAGGGGAGTGGAAGAGGAGACCATGTAGTCGTAAAGGCTTGAATCCCTGACAATCATCAATTATCCAGCTGTTATGAATAAAGAAACATCCATATTTGTAAACTGTTGTCTTCGTCTGTAGTCATTTCACCCAAAAAGGAAATGGTAAATGTGTGTTTGTCTACCATATGGTATAACTCCCTTCAACTATTATTTGTTCCCTCCGACATCATCAATAATGTTCTCCCCCTCTGATGTGTTACAAATATGAACTGTGTGTGCAATCCATATAAATGCCATCATCACACTTCGTTCTGAGTCCCCGTTATATGTTGTCACCAATATGAATCCCACGATTATTTAACAATATCTACTATGTTTGTGTGTGACTGAGTGCCTTCCTCATATGTTTCGAAACGGCTGAGGCTATCTTTTACAAATTTCACACAAAGCTATCTTATATTTCTAGCAGTGTTCTTAGATATGTTTTCTACAAAGATTCATCCGATAAGTATTTAAAATAGAAAAAAAATCTGTTTTTAAAAATAATCAGTCTTCCCTTACAGATAAAAATAATTTTCACAGGTGAAAATTTTACGTTTGCCGTTGTAACGTAAAATATTTCCCTGTAAAATATTTTTTCTCTCAATCCCATTTCTGTTTGGTGGAAACGGGTTTTATCATGTTTGTTGCATGTCATCTACTAGTTAGCCAGTTGTGTACAAATCCCAAGAGCGATAAGAGCCTTCTATCATGTCTAAAAGTGATATCATATTCAACCAACGAGACTGGAGATGCGCCGCTCTACAACTTATGCTCGCTACCGATCCGAGTTATGACAACACTTGAAGACATAGCTCAACGAATCTTCCGGCCATAATTTACGAAACGACGTCGTAAATATCTTTTATTTCAACAACTTTTATCTTACAAAATTCGTGCTGCGAATTCGTTTTTCTCTACTACTGCTATGGCGTGATATTTGACCTAGAAACCCATACGTTGACATTCGGTGTGCTTTCAATTGAGAGCCACATTATGCCACCTCACATCTTCGAAGTCGGCTTGAAAATTAACGCCAAAGTGTATTTGGATGTGCTGAACAGTGCGGTGATCACCTGGTTCAATTAGGTGGCCGCTGGCAGACCCTGAGCGTGGCAGCAGGATGCGGCACGGGCCCAAAAGTCAAAAGAGACGCAGGCTTGGCTTCAGACGTGCTACGACTTTTTACCCTTCTCCCAATAGCCCCTCCTCTCCCGGCTTGAACTCGCTGGACTACTTCGTTTGGTCATGACATCCCAAAATATCAAAGCTAGCCTGATCGCTGCCATTCGCTAAGTATTCGCCGAGCTCCCGCCGACGCTTGTGGAAAAGGCATGCTCTCAGTTCCGGGTCCGTATCGAGGCGGGGATTGAGACTGAAGGCGTCTACATTGAATAGATGTCAATTCTACCACATAATGAAATTATCTGAATTGAATTCTTCAATAGAATTTTTAAAGCTGTAGTGCGTTTCTTTTTAGGGAGGCAAATTTATCTTTCCACATTTGTCGTTATGAACACAATAACCTGTCTTCTTCAAACATCGTTTAAAATTATTTTATAAGTTTCATAACAAATTCCATTTTTTTTCTAATTGCCTAACTCAAGAGAAATTTTTGCATTTTCAGACTGAGAACAAAAAAAAGAGCTGGTGACGGTGGAGTTGAACTGGCGGACGTGGTTGAAAATTAAAACTTCCAAAATTTACAGTTTTATCTCCCGTGCACGTTAATTTTATTTCTAACTAGCTTGGGTGCCCGGCGTTGCCCGGGTGTTTTGAGGTGTGTGTTGAGCAAAAAAGAAAAAAGTGGTAATAGGAAGGCAAGCTCGAACTGTACTGCGAAGGAGGAAAAGAAAGTTAAAAAAGTTACCTCTTTGCCGTTTCGCCATCGCCAACCGGAAGTGGTGATGGTTTAAATTAAGGCTAGTCAATTGAAAAGAGGGGATGACTTCCGAAAACGTCGGCGAAAAAAAGCGATATCTCCTTGTAGAAAGTGTCCAATTGGAGGTGAAGGAGTTAATGTTTTTAGCCAATTTTTCGATATTTGTCGTCCGAAGGGTCGAGCTTCAAAACAATACTGACCTCGTGAAAATCAGTCGCATTTGTTGAAAGTTTTAGGCATGTATGCATGCATACATGCATACATTTAAACAGACAGGTGCTATTTATATTATAGATTACCTTGTAATATATGCTGTCGATCACACAGTGTTATGAACACCCTTGCTCTAAAAATTAAATATACAAAGTCATGACAGAAAAAATAAACAACCATAGAAATAGTTTTTTTTTTAAATAAACATAATTTAAAGAACCAAATCAAAAATAAATGATTACACATTTAATAACTAATACTTTGTTGACATTCCTTTTGCTGTTTTTAATGCTCGGACCATTCTAGGCATGGCATTGATCAATTGATGAATATCATTTTGAAAAAATCTTGCCGTGTCTGACGCAATAATGTTAAACGTTCAGGTTTAGAAGATGGCCTCTTTTTGTTTTTACAAAGGTCCCGGACTAATATGCCCGAAAAGTTTTCAATTGGGTACTAACTTGGCTATGAAAATTTATTAATCCCATTTTAGCTCAACCAATCTTGTGTCGCCCTAGCAGAGTGACAAAGAGCTCCAATCTTGCATAAATAGGGAGCTGACTTGGTTCATTTACACTTGAGAATATTGGTATGAGTCCTTTATGTAATATTGAAACATATTTAGCAGAATTGATGGGTTTTTTTCGCACTCCACCAGGTCTGAGCGACCATCACTCCAAATTAAATCCCATATCATAACCGAGAAACCGCCATGTTTCAGCGTTGACTGCAGTCATTTTAACTTTTGCTGAGGTAGCCTTCATGCTCATACCCTTTCACTGTAAGGAAAATAAAATGAAAATCGTGACTCATCAGATTAAATGACATTGGTTCAAAAAGTCATAGGTCTCTCCACCATTTCACAAGTCCAATCTTTTCTGCGGTTGATATTCGCAAACGATGAAGAGGTTTCCTTCTCGCAGCTCTACCATAGTAGGCCAGCTTGTGAACAAACCTAATAGCTATTTTGGGAGTGACAACAGTTCGTGTTGAGGCTTTTTAGCAAGGATTCTGTTGAACATTTCTTTTCACAAGTCGCAATGTTCTTTCAGAGAGCCGGGGCGACCTAGTTAGGTTTTGTGCACTCTTTGTAACTCTTCTGAATTGGACGATCATTCTATTAACAATAGAAACGGGCATTGAAATATTCCCTGCTTATTTTGCATTGACCAAGACCAACTTTCATGTTGACCCACGATCCGTCATCGCAAAACTTCTGGTAGTTCTATTGCTTCTTTAGTTCTTGACATGCTTCAATATTATTAGATGCAATTGTGATGGCATACTCTAAGCTATTTTAGCACTATTCTTATGTGTAGATATAAATAAGCATGTATTAATCTAAGGAAAAATATTTATCTTACTTATTTATCTTATTCTTTTCAGTTTGTGCATGTCACCCATCAGCAACATTGTATTAATTTTTTATTTTGATTATTAAGACTACTAACATAAGTCGCAGTTGTTGGTTTTCCTTCATCTACGTTCACGTCTACCGTAAATTGCATTTGGAGTGCAGTTTTGTTTTATTGTGTGGTCACTTATATTAAAGTAGTAATTGATTGCTATTAAAAATTCACCCACTATACAGAGAGGATCATTTACTTCTCTCTTTTGTTTCGTTTTATTTAATTTGAAATCCCCAGGTATAAAGGCGTCCATCTACCTGAGGCGACACTTGATCTCTAGATACTGAATTATTCTATCAAATTTCTACTTTACACACTGAGTTAGTTAAAAAATTGAGAACATAATTTTTCTCTATTCAATTGAGCATTTTAATATATTATAGTAGATCTATCTTGTAGTCTCTTCGTTTTATTGGATTCCACAACAGGAATTTCACTGTCTCGTGGAATATCTAGCTTCCTGCTCTTACGTGAGGTATTTTCACTTGGGACAGATGTACTATTCCTTGTAAAATCCAATGTTGGTTAATCATACCGAATTGAGCCGCGAATATCATGTGATTTTGAATATGTAGTTGTAGTTGTAAGGAAAATAACCTCATGACCAGATTATCTTGACAAACAGAAAGAACTTAGACACGCGAGGATAGTGTCTAATAGACATTTGAGTTCTCTCCTATATATAGGGTTTATTTTTCTTATTAGGATAAAAATCGTTGCATTCTGCCTAAATATATGGCATAATCACGATGACACACTATATTATGACCTCCTTATCTATTTTCAAATACCCCAAAGATGGGGAAAAATAAATTAGTGTCTAATACTCATTATACACGGCATACTCAAGTTGACACACCGGTTCTTGTTAGATTACTAAGGTTAAGCAACGTTGAGCTTGGTTAGTATCATATGGGTACCTAATTTGGGAATTCCAGGTGCTATATGCAGGAGGACGTCATCAGTGTTACCTCCTCCTAGATGCATGTTTAACTAAGACTAGGGGTGCATCTTTCCCGGTAAATTAATGCGCCTTCAGATATTAACATGGAAATTTCTTATGACTCGGCGCGGTACATACAGCGCATAGCATTCCCAAATGGTCACCCATCTGGTACTGGCCAGGCTTATGGTTGCTTAAATTCGGTGATGTGATGAGACCCGGTTTGTCAATATGATTGTGCTGTATATCATTTATGTATACGGGGTGCTAATTATTATCAACTTATGTGCTTACATGATGCAGAATTCTGAGTAAACCACGGGAGATCACGTTCTAAGCATTCCCTGGCATTAGTCTCCGTGCTTTTCCCCGAATATAACAACGATCAACATACGAGATAGCTAGTTGAAAATCAAGGTCGTGTGCCTTCCCCTCTCCCTTTATGTTTACGATTATCTTTCGTAGGTGCACCCGTTATATCTGCCAGCTTAACGTATACTTACTTGATACACGTTGCATACCTACCTACACGTTCTCATTATTCATGAAACTGAATTTCTGTTTTTAAAGCAACGTGACATTCTATCAAACAATTCGTGACTTTGTTTTGCTTAATCGTGTTGAGCAACAAAGCACTATCTACACTCGTTTGTATGTTTGTGTTTAACGACTCATCGCCCTTTCTGTGGTCATTTAAAGTCATGCAGATTTTCGTGAAGATTTTGGTGTATTATTGGTTAGAAGTTTTATGTTTTGTTGAATAGTTTTTTCTCCTTCAGAAAGTCTGTTATTTTACAGTTCAGAATTTTTTTAGATGGTGGCTGATTGTGTGTATTACTTGTTTTAATCGCACTATTGTTCTCATCTTCAGTGTTATTTGCGCAATGTTTCGGTGGGTGTAGCCTCCGACCTTCATCAGGCATGTTATACACATATATTTTACACATGAAATACTTTCGCTTGAAATTAGACAAATACTACTTTAAACGAAAACCCATATTGCGACCAACCTATTTGAAAAAAGTAATTTTCCTAAATAATTCCCTTTGAATGGACACTGTCTTTATGTCATATACAGTGGATATCTCAAGGAGTAAACTTCTGGGTGGTGTACTCGTGGTCACTAACATAGATAAGAATCTAAGATATCTAGTCGCCATCTTAGAAGAGAAAGGAGAAAAGTTACTGGTTTCATACCTGGTTTCGCATTTTCAGAGTTGCTTTTGTTTTTGTCGCCGTGGTTTTGCATGCATGAAAATATTTGATTGAAAAAGGGAGGCCAGTCTAATAAAGATTGACAGGGGATTATTTCTATTTTAGCGTTGATATTTTAAAGAGGAGTTGTTATTTTAATTATATCTATTTTACTAAAGAATTGTTTGAAATTGAGTTCATGAAAGTAATCATTTCCTTTATGGGGTGAAGTCATGACACTCCGGTAATATGTGTTTCACAGTGGGGTTTTCCCGGCATATAAGTGAGTTACTCAAGTATAGCTTATATGTAATCGGTTTGTTGGGGACCATTTTATTAATTCAAGGTTTGTAATCTGTGTATCATATTTTTTTTTACACGGTGGTCACCACTTTT
Source organism: Euprymna scolopes (assembly GCF_053919585.1). NCBI lineage: Eukaryota > Metazoa > Mollusca > Cephalopoda > Sepiida > Sepiolidae > Euprymna > Euprymna scolopes. The sequence continues at coordinate 87,408,457 of NC_136513.1, forward strand.
CAAGGCCCAATGGCCACTCAGGGATAAGGGTTATTGCAAGTACAGTTCGTTAGTGTGGAGATTTGATGAAGTGTTTACTTAAGGGGGCGGTTCATTAGGAATTTGTTAACGTTGGACTTGAGGACATCCAAGTTATAGTCAGGTGGGAAGCAAGCAGACGATACAGAGTTCCATAGGTGTGCAGTTCTAAGAAAGAAGCTTTGTTCATGGAATCCACGTTTTGATTTAGCACAGATAAAGAGTGGGGGAAATTTTTCACAGTGGATTCAGGTAGACGGGTGTTTTTCGTGAAAGATTGGCGAGGGGGGACCAGAAATTTGAGTTCAGACGAGCACCTGCCATGGAAATACCGATAAAACAAGGATAGGCTCGCAACGTCTCTTCTGTGGGAGAGAAGTTGCAAGGTAGAGAAAAGGGCATCCCCTACTAAGCCACGAAGTCTATTTTGTACTCTGTCAAGGCAGGATAGGCTGTTTTTACCAGCTACTGTCCAGATATGGCAGCAGTCTTCCATCCTTTTATATAGATAGAGAATTGCATCAGTAGTGAGATATCTTCTGGAGCGGTAGAAAGATCCCACCATCTTTCCAGCGACCCTGACAACAATTGTATGTACGTGTTCCATTTCAGATCAGGAGTAAAGGTCAAACCTAGAAGCTTGTCAAAGCTTGTTGTTAGAGATATCTCCCTTTGTGACTTTTTTTATTTCCTTTCAACCCGATGTGATTAGATATCCAACAGAAGATTATTTGTTATAGTTTCTTTATTATTTGCGAGTTGATATAGTGTGTTGACTACTTGGATGATTAGGGGTTTTTTCATGTGTGTTTTTTTAGTGTTCTTAAGGCAGTTAAATAATTTGTACTTATGATATCTTTTTTGTTTACTTTTGCGGTTAGGTCGAGAGCCAAATCAATAGTTGTAATCTCGACACTATATATTGGTGCTGCATTATTTTAGCCTTTTACTTAGATATCACAGAATATGGCAGAACTCCCTACTTTATTTCGACTCTTGAAGCCATCAGTTTTTATATAGGATATGAGGCATTCGAGGTCTCTCCTATTTACACATACTAACATTGATATATGCGATCATTGTACAGGCCGTTATCGTCCTTTGTCCTGGATATGAGCCTAAACTATATTCGATGGTGAGGCCCTAGCTTGCGGGCTTTGGGAAGTGTGGAGCCACCCTTTAATTGCCATTGCTCCCAGGTTCACTCTGACCTGGAGTGGTAGTACCTGTTAGGGTCCCAACTATGGATTAAATAGAAACCGACTTGGAAAAAAATATATTCTATTAAAATTTTTTTCTTAATCACTGGATTCGGCATTAAATAACTTGAAAAGGGTTGATATGCCGTAAAAACTAAACAACCTACGAATCGTTATCGTCCTCCTCACTGTGTCATTTTTCGATTTATGTACTACTGCTATGAAGGAAACCATCTTCCAAAAAATCAGAACTGCAGTTTTATAAGGGTGATTGATTTTTATGTTTTGGAAATTTTCATGGAATACTACTAGCTTGCTTTTATCCTTAGCATATTTAGTCATATCTATTAGAATTTTATTTTCCTTTAATTGCCATGGCGGAATTTTGGGGGCTGATGTATTTGTGGATAGTATTTATGTTTATTTTTGGATTAATTCTTTAGTTCGCAGACTGAATAGTGTTTTTTTTTTTTTACACAGAAATCACCACTTATCAAGATCCGCGAATGGTTACATATTAGTCAATGTGATTATAGCGTAGTAAACATAACTAGTGGAAATTTTTAAGATGGATTACTTAGGATGACGTCAAGAACTTGTTTACGTTGGACTTGAACTGTTACGTTGTCGTATCATAAATGAGCGTTTGTTGTATATTAGTTGAAATTGGAATGCAGATGATCTATTAAATCGTGTCTATTTATAAAAGATTGACTGTTTTATTATCTTACCAGAGTTAATGTCGTTGGGAGTGTGTATGTGATCGTTTAGTGGTCTTTCTATTACATATGTTCATATGCTGTTAAGTGTGAATATGTGTGTGACATGCATTTTCATATACCTCTGCGTCTTCGTTGGTCCATCTGGAAATTCTCGTCTGGGAGGGAGACTTGATACCTGTTTTTGGGGACGAAGATTTATTTCACTCCGAGACGAGAAATTGGTTCTATAGTTTTTTTTTTATTCACCTTCCAGTTTGTTCACAGAAGATTGGAAAGTGAATTAAGCCTTTGTTATAGGTCTTATTTATACCACGTCAGCGCTCGTTCCCCACCCCTAGCGAAGGGGAGGAGACAACGGCGAAGCCGTCTGCTCTCGTCCAAGTCGCAACCAAATCTCCTCGATTCAGCTAACCTGATCACATGACTCACACGCAATCAAATCAGCTGATCTTGACTTCCGGTCAACGTGTCTACACTATAACTCACACATCCCCCTCTCTCTATCTCTCTATCTCTTTCTCTCTCTCTCTCTCTATATATATATATAAATATATATATATATATAAATATATATATATATATCCATTCTCTAACAAAGACAATCAGATTGTAGTCAGCTGGAAAGCAGACAAACGGAAGAGAGTTCCACAGACGCGAAGTTCTAAGAAAATGTAGGTTCATGGAATCTACACTTAGCTTTAGGCACATATAAAGAGTATGGGAACTTATTGGTAGTGGTTTTGGCTAGACGAGTGTTTTTCGTGAAAGTTTGGCGAGAGGCGGGCATAGATAGAAGCTCAGTTCTTTGTTGTTTCTCTCTAATAAGGTGTCACATTCTGAGTTAAGGATGTAGTTATGCCCTGCGTTTTTTTGGATTTGAAGCTATTCTAGTAAGATATTAAAGAGCTAGTTTTTCTTTTTTATTTGCTCGTGGGGCTTCATTATTTGTATTCTCCGGACAACTGTTTCCATTTTAAATATCATTTTCGCAACGTTTCATTCGATATAACCTCTGACCTTTTCAGGTGCATTTTCCCAAGTACTCTAATCGCAGCGCCACGGGTCCTTGCCGCAAGAAACATCGGCGCAATGGTTAGAGTACTTGGAAAAACAAATTTTTAAAATGATGTTTGCCTAAATGTTGGAGGTTCAATTCTCAATTTGGGCGATCGAAAAATAAAATCACGAATTACTTATAACCTCTACCCAGCCATGACTTACGGAACTAAGTACCCTAACACTAACCCTAAACCTAACCGCGTTAAGTAAGTAAAAAGTTCCGTTTGAGATTCCGTAAAAATTCTCAAGTTCTACAGGAATATAAAGATACACCTAAAGAAAGTCGGAGGTTACATCTACCTAAATGAATAACCACTCCTCCTCTCAAAAATTCAGAAACGTAATATGTACATAGAATAAAAAAAAAACTTAATCCTTAACTCTATATAAATTAAAAAAAAATTAATCCTTAACTCTATATAATAAACAAAACTTAATCCTTAACTCTATATAATAAAAAAAACTTAATCCTTAACTCTATATAATAAAAACTTAATCCTTAACTCTATATGATAAACAAAAACTTAATCCTTAACTCTATATAATAAAAAAAAACTTAATCCTTAACTCTATATTAATTGACTTAGATCGGGTGCTTTACGCTAAATTAATTGTTGAATATGATTAAATGTGTGTTATAATAATATTTATTAATCTATAGCTATTAATAAATATATTAATAATATCTATTAATCTATAGCTATTAATAAAAAGATTACTATAATACTAAGTTCGCTACACAGTGCTATTAAAAAGTCCGTTACACAATTTTCAGCTGGATCGTCCTAGTAGTGTGCGAGAAAAGGTGGAACGGACAGCCAGACAAACAGAGGAACTAGGGGAAATATATATAGATAGAGTGTGACGGTAACGTTGCATAAAACGAGACGCTAAGTTTCAAAGATGGCGGCAGGTCTGTCAATTGAGTTATGGAAGCAGAAAATATCTTTTTCAAATAACTATGTTTATATTTTGTCAGCTTGATTAGATATTTCTAAGCGATTAAAAAACAAAAAAACGAATTGATAAAGAAAGTTACGCACTTGTATATATTTTTATTATGGGGGGGGGGGTACTATAAAAAAAAAATTTTAGTTAACTATAAAAAAAATTTTTTTTTTAATCGGCAACGATCGTAATAGACTGCGCAGGTTTAAATAAAGTATATATAAATAAATATATTTTTCATAGAGAACATTTTAAAAAGAAAACGTAAATATGTTAGAAAAATATATTAACAAAAAAAATCTTAATATTTTGTCCAAATACACAAGTAAACAGTTTTGAAGAATAGCGAAAATATTGTATCAATTTTGTGCTTCCATACCTCAATTGATAGACCTGCCGCCATCTTTGAAACTTGGGGTCTCGTTTTATGCACCATTGCCAATATCACTAATCTAAACCAGTTACCAATTCTCAGGGAGTTGTCTATATATTCAAGTGAAACCTCATTAACCTTTATCCTCAAGATACTTTTAGGCCTTGACAAGGGTAAATCGCTAGTACATAAAAAAGCATCATGCGCTTAAAGCTTTGTTTTTATCTAAACTTATGTTCGTAAGTTCAACATGTAGCTGGTATTGTGAAAAATACGATTCGTATGCGCTATACCACAAGTGAGATATTTTCTTGTTTTTTTTTTTTTGTTTTTTTTTAATTGTCTACAAAATTTCTTTTTTTTTATGTTTGCCGTTTGTTACAGATGTTTTCTACGGGCAGAAAATCAAAGCGATTCCCCCTGTCTGCTTTTTTTTACACGTAATTGCGAAAATTATGGATAATCGCTTTATTAGAAAAAGAAAAGAGAAACAACAAATGGAAATGAAAAATATTTTAATTTCTTTTCGAAATATTCGACTCAAGTGTTTCTTTTTATTATTTTTTGTTAGTTTTATTCGTCTTAAGAGTAACTCGCTTCTATACTGGGCTAATAATTCGATAATTTTAACCGGGCAACTTGCCATGCGCCGGCAAAATGCTATGTAATAGATGCAGAAATTATTTCATACATATTGACAAACATACGCACACATGAACACAGACTAATACACACACACGCACACACACACACACACACACACATATATATATATATATATATATATATATACAACGATTTCATTTAATCACATAAATAATTATACATAGATATTTTATGGGTACATTTTCAGTATTTACTTCAACAGTGCTCAATACAAATGTAGAGCTAGGTAATAAGTTATGAAAATATATATGGCAATTAAGCTACACAGAAGATTCCGCGTTTCATTCTCGTGAGAATTCAAGCTTATGCCCTGACGAATTCTCAGGAGAATGAAACGCAGAATATTCTGTGTAACTTAACTGCCATATATATATATATATATATATATATATATATATATATATATATATATATATATATATATACTTGTTTATTGTTATATAAACATGGTCACACCCTGCTGCTACAAATAGCCACTTGTTTCAATCAAACAACAGATATCATCAGGCAGCGACTTGACTATTCAAAAGTTCAATGAATAATATAGGTTATTCATTGAACTTTTGAATAGTCAAGTCGCTGCCTGATGATATCTGTTGTTTGATTGAAACAAGTGGCTATTTGTAGCAGCAGGATGTGACCATGTTTATATAACAATAAACAAGTATTATCAGCTCTTTTTATTGAGCACTATCTAACAACCTCGTTGAATTCATTTGTCCATTACTTTTGAATAAGAAAACCCGAGTATATATATATATATATATATATATATATATATACATATATATATATATATATATATATATATATATATATATATATATATATATTCTCCTCTTTTCTTTCCCTGATCTTTCTTAGTTATATTTATGTCTCGGCAGTAGAGTGAAAAGCATACCTTATTTTTCTTTTATTTATATTATTGGAATTTTTTCCTTTTTTCCTTTGTACACATTTTTGTAAATTATTCCATGGATTTTTGCCTTTGGACTATTTTGGACCATCTTCCAATGACGGGATTTCCTTGAATTTTATTGTGCAAATGGAAATTCAATTAACTTTCTTGAAGTTATATATTTGGATTTTACCGTCACTGGATTATTTATCTTCCACCAGACTATCCATTCACGTGTAATCACCGTTTTCTTCACCATACTCCCTCTGATTCACTTTTTAAATGACTTACTTGTTGTTTCATCAAATACTTTTGCGTGCAAAATCCGATCCCGCATTTTGGTAATTCCTACCCTCTGATGAGAAGGAAAGTATTTCTTCGAAACTCCGCGGTTTAAGGAATATCCACTCATCTAGTGTTTCCTTTTCAGATTAAATATGTTTTTAACTAATTTCAAAGTGTTTTTTAACATGTGTTATTAACTGTTTGCTCGTATATATATATATATATATATATATATATTCCCAAAACCTCTGGCTTAATCTGCTGTTATGGTTTCAAATGATCTGAAATAACAGCAAGGGAAAACTTGATTCCAAATATTTCTCATATGTTATATTTCTCCTCTTTTAGCATACGATTATAAATATGTCTAGTATCAAATGATCTTTATACAGTCTGAAATTTACTTTATGTATGAAAACCCAGATGGGAAAATAAATCATACGGAAAATATTTGGTATCAAGTCTCCCCTTACTGTTATTTTAAATCATTTGAAACAATAGCAGCAAGTTTAAGTCTCTCGTTCATCAAGCCTAGAGGATTTGGGGAACTATCAGATATTTTGTAATTCATATGCAAAACTAGAAAAACAAATGACTATGATTGAAAAATGTTATGGCTGCAAAAATGTCAAAAGCGGGCTGTGGATAATTGATGATCCCCTCAATGTGCGACCTAAAGGTCAAACATTCTATAGCCTACTACAGAATACAGGTCAGTAGCTTTCCAACGAGCTTTTATTTGTTACATTCTGATCAGTAGTCGCTGAAATTTGGAACTTATAAATTTCCAGAAAATGTGGTTTATCTTTCTTTCTATCTCTCTCTCTCTCTCTCTATATATATATATATATATATATATATATATATATATATATATTTAGATATATATATATTATATATACATATATATATATATATATATATATATATATATATATATATATATATATATATACTCGTAGCTAAACTGAATATTGAAATGCTCAAATCTTTCGACCATAGGACGAAACTACATGCAAATTTGCAGAGATTAAATTATTATTCTATGGTTAAAATTCTATGTTAATTGAAAAAAAAGAACGTATATTTTTAAACCAATAAAATGTGCCAAAATTTGCATACATTTGTATATATAGTGTCCTTGCAGGCTAGCTTTAGTTTTGCTGTTTGGAATGAATTTTGCTTAGTTTTTGTTCTGCTTGATTGTCTCCCCTGTGGCTTTGCCAGGCCACTAATATCGGCAGATTAAGCTCGTATAATAATGTTCAATTGATGGGCATAAAAATAGTAATATAAGAGAGCGCGCGTGTTTGAAAATACTAATAGTAGCCGAAGAATAGCTGGTTAGCGAAAATATTAGCAGCAGCAACTGTTAAAGCACGTATGCAAATTAGCAAGTGTGCGCGAGCTTTCGTGATAAGAAATAGAGAGAAAAAATACTCCACGTGGTTGTCAGAAAAGCAAAGCGAATGGATGAAGATAGATGTGTGACCCCGTGGCGGCGGTGAGAGACTTTTATGCTTGTGTAGAAACGACGGGGTTTAATTAATTTCAAGGCAAACGAAATGAACAGTAAAAAAAAAAAAAAAACAAGAAGCAGACAAAGTAAAATAAAACAGCAAAAAAGCCGAATCAGTTTCTTTCTTTTCTTTATTATTTTTTTGTCCCTTTGCGGTAGTTCCGGGTGGCGTGTGTGTCCGGGTATTTTAGAATTGTGACGACTCAGTTGATATCAATATTTTGATGACTGTCGCAATCAGATGAATAAGCTCAATATAAGAGATAGAGCAATCTTGTTAAGTTGAATAGTTTTTACTTTTGGATATCTTGACCTGATATATATATATATATATATATATATATATATATATATATTTTTTTTTCTATTAAATGTTTTACATACAACACGTTAAAGCATGCGCAATACCCTGCTCTCATCAGCTGTCAACCAGAGCGATAACACAGTTTCGGTGGCCCAAGACAGTACTGCCACATTTGGTGCCACCAGCAGCTATGAGAAATTAAACCACCGAGCAGGGTATTAATGAAAAAACAACAACAACAAAGAAATTTAATCAACTAGAAAAAAAGAGAAAAAATATTGTAAAAATACCGTCTTTTCATGGTCTTTCAGGTGTCGGTTAAGTCCTACTGAATGTATCCGATCGTTACAAACGGAGCGTTTGGAATTGTAGTAAAAAAAAGAGAGTGGAAGAAGAGAGGAAAAAGGAAAAAAGAAAGAAAACAAATTAACATTAAACGTGCAAGAATACCCGCGAAAAAAAATAAGAGTTCTTTCTCTGGAATAAGATATTTTGAGATTTGAACTATCTCCCTTGTAGTTTGATAATTTAATTGACGCAGCGTCTTTAAAAAAAATAACTAAAATTTTGGAAATACTTGTATAGTAGTGCAAAACTATAGTCCATATAAAATAGCTCAATATTCGAGATAGAGCAATATTATGAATGAAAATTTGGAAATAAATTCAGTAAATTAAAAAAAATTACAAATTATAATATTTAAAATTCTGAAAAGTCTGCATGAAAGGTTTTTAAATAACCAGGATTAATGATGGGAGCCTACGAATATTTTTTTTTATCAGTCACCAATGTTCTATAATAATTTTAATATTTTAATGCTTTTAAATGCATCAATTTAAAATATATTAATTCTATTAGAAATTTTTCAGTAGACTTTATCTTTAAACTTTAAAGAAAAATTATTCGCACAGTACTCTTTTGGAATTATTACGATTTGCAATAGATTTTACTTTATCATGTTTTAGCAGGGGGGGGGGCGAATTTGTCCGCTCATAAAGTACGCTTAAATATGATATTTTAATTTGTCATTATGTCGTATATTTTATTATAGAGTCGTAATTTCAAAAGCAAAAATATATTTAGGAGCTATCGGCTAGAATCGAAACCGAAAGCAAAACTAGTATTCAAAGCTGGTGACGTTACCACTTTAGCAAACTGGCACGCATACAAACAGATTAAAAATAAACTAAGATGAATGTACAAAATATAAAACGATGTGTTTAAATGTTGATCCATTTTTAACTCCTTAAAAACTATTTAACCGACTAAAGGTCCATAAAAGGACATTCCCTAAAATTTCAATATATACATATATATATGAAAATCCAATCCAATTCTATATACATATATATATTTTTACATGGTGGTCACCACTTATAAAGGCCTGGAGGCCACTCGGGGATAAGGGTTATTGCGTGTACAGTAATCAATGGGATAATATCGTAGTAATCGTTAATATTGGAGATTTGATAAAGTGTCTTACTTAAGGGGACGGTTCATCAGGAATTTGTTTATGTTGGACTTGAAGCCATCCAAGTTGTAGTCAGGTGGGGAAACAGAAGAGAGTTCCACGAGCGCGCACTTCTAAGAAAGAAGCTTTGTTCAATGAATCTACGTTGTGATTTAGGCACAGATATAGAGTTGGGGAAATTATTGACAGTGGTTTCAGCTAGACTGGTGTTTATTGTGAAAGATTGGCGAGGGGGGAACCAGAGATTGGATCTCGAACGAGCACTTGCCATGTAAATAACGATAAAACAAAGACAGGCTCGCAATGTCTCTTCTGTGCGAGAGAGGTTGCAGGGAAGAGGAAAAGGCATCCCCTACTAAGCCACGAAGTCTATTTTGTACTCTGACAAGGCAGGATAAGACGTTTTTACCGGCTTCTGCCCAGATGTGGCAGCAGTACTGCATCCTTGGACGTATTTGGCTTTTATATAGATAGAGAATTGCATCAGCAGTGAGATATCATTCTTGACCGGTAGATGGACCCCACCATTTTTCGAGCGACCTAGGCAACAGACCTGATTCACGTGTTCATTTCAGATCACGGGTAAATTTCAAGCCCAGAAGCTTGTCAAAACATGGAGCCTCCCCAAGAAGAAACCAGCCACCCCTTTACCCACCGTACCACGCGTTCAAGATCAGTAGAGGAGGAATTAGTGAGAACTTTGTCATTTACGGCCTTTGGTGTGTTGCCATAGATGGTCGTGTCATCAGCATAGATATCAACGAATGTTTTAAGTATATGTTTTGGTACATCATTGATGTAGATCAGGAGGGACTCCAGCATTAATACTGTGGGCCTCTGATTTCTGCCCATCAACCACTACTCTTATGAACCTATTAGAAAGAATTGATTTAATAATTGAGGAAACATTTCGAGTTATACCGTAGCTGGAAATCTTGTGAATTAGGCCTTTATGCCATACCTTATAAAAGGCTTTTGATATGTCAAGAGCAATTGCCCTTGAAAGGAAGCCTTTGCGAGAGAGTCACTAATCCTTTGAGATATAACCGTTAGCACATCTTCTGTGGATCTAGCAGAAGAGAAACCATATTGCATGTCACTAAGAAGGTTGTTTCTGCTGAGATGGTTGACTACTTCTCTATTTAATATGGATTCCAGCAGCTTACTTATGACGGACAGGAGACTTATTGGTCTGCACTGAGAGGGAGATGACTTATCACATTCTTAAATACAGGCAGACTGGTGAGGTTTTCCAGGGCTTTGGGAAGCACTTCTCCTTAAGGCAACACTTAAACAGTTTTGTAAGTATGGAAGCAAGTTCTGGTTGAAGCTTTTTCAGCACTATAATTGGAATGCCGTCAGGGCCAGTTGCTTTACTGGAATCAAGGTTCTTGATTAGCTTGGTGACCTCACGCACAGATATTTGTATGTTGCATAACGTGTTGTCTGTTATAGGAGGAAATAATATTTAAAAATATTAAAGATTATGCAAACTTAATGATTCCAGGAGACAAACCATGAATGTATACAGCATGGATTTTGAAACCCACAACAACCTAATCATGAATGAACTCAATGAAAACTTTGACCCCAATTATGACCGTTTAACATTTATTATTTCGGGCTCAAATCAAATTATAAAGTAAGATCCATGTCCAAGTAACCTATATCTGAAACTTCAAGTGTTTAGACCCAAAATTGGCGGAGGAGTTTGGTAGAGTTCTTAAAGGTCAAATCGCTGAACTTTGACCCCTTGACAACAAAATTTCTGGCCGAAAACTGATTAGAAATATGTCAAATCTCGAGTCTGTGGACCGAAAATTGACAGAGTTATTTTGTAAGGAAATATACACAGACAAACAGACAAACACACATACAGGCATTTTCACTTTTATTTTTTTTTTTTTTTTTTTTTTTTTTTTACAAAGGCATCACCACATTATCAAGGCCCAGAGGCCACTCAAGGATAAGGGTTAAAGAGTGTACAGTAGAAATTGGTCAATATAGTAATCATTAGTAATGAAAATTTGGTAAATTTAATAACTTATATGGAACGGCTCATCAAGAACTTATTTACTTTAGACTTGAACACAACCATATTGTAGTCAGCCGGAAAGCAGGAAAACGGAAGACAATTCCACAGGCGTGCAGTTCTAAGAAAGAAGCTTTGTTCATGGAATCTACGTTTAGGTTTAGCCACAGATAAAGAGTGGGGGAAATTATTGATAGTGTTTACAGCTAGACGAGTGTTTCTTGTGAAAGTTTGGCGAGGGGGGACCAAAGATTGAAGCTCAGTTGAACACTTTATATATATACTAGCAGTTCCGCCTGGCTTTCCTGGGGCCCTATGTACTACTCATAACTTTATATGCCTATGTATATATTAAAACGTTTGAAGATGTGCAGTAATGCCTTTTGTATAATAGTCTTCCTTAACAACCATAGAGAAAAGTTAGTAGAGACCACAGACATATTTTTTTTAACTTTGACTCCGATTTTTACACTCAACATTTATTGTTTTGAGCTCAAATTGAATTAAAATGTTTGATCGATGTTC
>NC_136513.1:87422975-87525475 GCF_053919585.1 Euprymna scolopes
CTCTCTAATAAATTCCTCCTCCCCCTGCCACCACTTAACACCGTTTGGGGATCGTTCACAAGGAACAGTTGAGAAGAGAACACCGGTTTGGCTTCGTAATTCTTTCATGTGAAGTTAGTTAAAATCACTAAACTAAGCTGCAGTGCTCTGTGGCGTAGTGGTTAGCGTGCTGGACAATTCACATTATATTTTCACGTTCGCGCCGACCTACCGTAGTCTTTTTTTTTTTTTTTTTTTTTTCCTAAACAACTGGAATGGACTTTTCTTGGTGGCCGAACTGTTAACGTTGCAGACGTTTTTCTTTTTTTGTTTTCACACTTTATTTTCCTACTTTTACTCATGACTCCGGGTTTGATCCTTCCTACTTACCTACCATAACATTTTTAACCCCCCCCCGTCCCGGAAACAAACACTCGGGCAACGCCGGGTACTCCCGCTAGTAGTCAAATAAACGAGTTATTATAATGTGTATAAATGATTTTGGGACACCTCATGTAAAAAGACTAGGCTTGTAAAATTAGGTGGATCTCTTTTTTATATAAATTGCAGACTGTTAGACGTCTTCAAAAAGCTCAGACAACTCGGAAAATATAACTTTAAAGATAGAATTAAGAGTATATTATGCAAGTTGAAATATACGTTCTTCTCTGGCGGCCGGATTAGAAAGAGTAAAAAAAAAGCTATATGTTATTAGACTAGTTTTAAAAGAATATTTTTGAAGGACAAACGATAAAAAAAAAATATGGAATGATTTTTGTTATTTTTATTAGTTATTTTTTGGTGATTTTTTAAAGGATTTCTTAAATGTTTCTAAATTTGATCCCAAATATATGCGTTCGTCCTGCTAGCAAACATCTTGAATCTTATTTTACTAGACGGAATTGGAGAAGACAGGAAGAGGAAAGTAGTGAGAAATGAAGGAAAAAAAAACACGAAATGCTTACGTGCTTAATAATCGGATTTTATCGCCAAGGAGCTTCCATACTTATCACAATCGGATCATTGCTGAATAAAAGAGCGCTTTCTGTAGGCAATGGATCGATTCAGAGGTCCAAACCTTTATGCAATTTCAAAGAATCGAAAGTAACATTTCATTAGCATACTCATCTTTCGAATATGTAAAGGAGATTTTCAAAGACAGGCCCAAATAGCATTTAAGCTGAGTTATATAATATAATTTCTGACTAGCCAATTTCCATTTGTCGGCATTTAATCGTTCCATTGGCAATCAACAGGATAACGTTCTTACTATATATATATATATATATATATATATATATATATATATATATATATATATATATATATATACATATATATAATTACTTCATTTAACCACAAATTAATATACGAAGATATAAATTTATGCTTACATTTTTCAATATTTACTTCAACAGTGCTCAATACATCGGTAGAACTAGGTAATAAGTTATGACACTCTATATGCTAATTAAGCTACAGAGAATATTACGCGTTTCATTCTCGTGAGAATTCGTCAGGCTTATAAGCTTATAAGCCTGGCGAATATATATATATATATATATATATATATATATATATATATATATATATATAGAGAGAGAGAGAGGGGGAGAGAGGGGAGAGAGAGGGGGGAGAGAAAGATAGATAGATAGATAGATAGATAGATAGATAGATAGATATTTGCTCAAAACCTCTGCCCTTGATGGAGGGCAAACGAAATCTTGTTGCTATAGTTTCAAATGATCTGAAATAATAGCAATGGGAGACTTGATTCCAAATATTTCTCATATGTCACAGCTTCTCTCTTTTGGAAATAGGGAATGATTATGAATATCTCTAATATCAAATAATTCGTATACACTGTGAAACTTACTCTATGTATGAAAATCAAATCGGGGAGATATAACATATGAGAAATATTTGGAATCAAGTCTCCACATGCAGTTCTTTTAGATACTTTGAAACCTTAGTAGCAAGTTTTTGTTCCCCTTCCACTGAGGCCAGGAGCATAGAGGAAATATCATATATTTTGTAATTCATATGCAAAACTAGGAAAACAAATAACTACCCCTGAAACATTTTCTGGCTTGAAAAATGTGCCAAAAATAGGCTCTGGATGATGGACAATCTCCTTTATGTGAGACTTTAATGACAAATGTCACAAAGTCCACTACACATTTCAGATAAGTAAAATGAACTTTTAATTTTTTAAATTCTGATCAAGAATCGCTGACATTTGCAATTGCCAAGAAGAAAGGGTGATATATATATATATATATATATATATATATATATATATATATATATATATATATATATATATATATGAGCAAATAGTTAATAAAACATGTTAAAAACACTTTGAAATACTTTCCTTCTTATCAGAGGGTAGGATTTAGCAAAATGCTGGATCGGATTTTGCTTGCAAAAGTATTTGATGAAACTACAAGTAAGTTAAAGATCTTACTTGATAAAAAAAGTGAAACAGAGGAAATAGGGTGCAGAAAAAAGTTAATGGATATATATATATATATATATATATATATATATATATATATATATATATATATATATATATATTATAATATAAAGCTGAATTGTGTGTGTGTGTGTGTGTTTGTGTGTGTGTCTGGTAACGAATAGGCTCCTATATGGTTGACTATTATAGAAAACTGATAGAAGATGTATCGAGACACAGGAATGGGTATGTTTGGTCTGGCAGAACAGTGGTTCATTAAAATTGTGGGATCTGCATTCGCACTTGGTCCACAAAGTATGGAAATAAAAAATTTAAAAATTTAAAAAAAAAAAACGTTTACATGTGTTTTTGATATAGATGTCCATTTTCTGTAGGCTGTTTTTGAACCCAGTCAACCACGGGTACTTTTGCTAGTATATATATATATATATATATATATATATATATATATATATATATATATATATATATATATATATATACTTCTGACCAAACTAAATATGTATATTATTTTATAAGACAGAGGCGGGTTCAAAATGAATATTTCTCTTTATTGCAAAATTGAACCATGATAATTTTTTTTTTTGTCTGTTTATCTTTAATTCAAGTCATTATATGAGATTTTATTAAAAATCAGTAGTTGGTTTTTTGATATGACAGCGTTGCATTCGAAGTGAATGCTTCTGTTTATAGCACAAGTGAACCATGTTGATTATCTGTTGCGTTTTAAACTTTAAGTCAATCCATTAGTCACAGATAATTTTATATAATCAACAGTAAATTCTTTACAGGGCAATGTATATTATGGTGTATTTAGCACTAAGTCACTGCGAATAGGCAAGTGAAGTTTCCTGCCGAAACAGTGAGGGGGGGGGCTAACTGAAGCAGGCAATTAATCAGTTTGATGCGAGAAAATGGACAATTTCAGCGATTTCAATGACAAAAAAGTATGAGAGGGTGGAACATTTGTTGACCATAATTCACTTACGGACAACATCGGGTCTCCCTGCTGGTCTCTCATATATGCATATATTTCTATTGTCCTTATCTTAATATACATTTGAATACGGCATCGGGACTCAGCATTTTAGTGCACGAAACCATCATTGCAAACGTATTAATGTAATTAATGAAGTGCATTGTTTAATTGTTGGTGGAAATTAATTAGAAAATTGATAAATTCGAACGGCTTTGCGCGAAAGGATTAGCACGGCGCCAAACACTTAAGTTACGTCATCGAAGTAACGAAATTTGGCGGGAGACTGGGTAAAATTGGGATTTACAATCAACGACTGCTGTTATGTACAGCGGTTTTCGTAACGTCGGTAGATATATTTGCGTTTGTGTGCGTATACGTAAATATATACATTAGTACGGTGTGACACGGGTCTAACAGACATTAATACGGGCTAATGTGAGGCCTGTGTTTATGTCTGTACAAATCTCTTTTATATCTGTTAATTCTGTATTCTGGTATCTTATATCCGGGTTACACTGTACATTAATCTCTAGTGATTATGTCAACATGTGCATAACATTTAAGTGACTGTTCGGAAAACATATACAGATTGAAAAACAGTTAAGGGTCCAATATCTTCTCGTTCAATAGGTTCCATTCAGCCGGTTTTTGGTTCACATGCTTGGTTGGTTAGTTGATTGGTTGGTTGGTTGGTTGGTTGGTTGGTTGGTTGGTTAGTTGATTAGTTGATTGGTTGGTTGGTTGGTTGGTTAGTTATTTGTTTTATGCCATATCGACTCAGGTTATTTAATGCCAAATCCAGTTATTTTGAAGAAAAGTTTGTTTAGTAGAAGATATCTGTTTTATCAAGTCAGTTTCTATTTTTTTTTTTTTAGTTTATTTAATGCCAAAATCTAAAAGAAAAGTTTTTTTAATAAAATATATATATTTTTTTAAAGTTAGTTTCTATTTAACCCATAGTTTGGGACCCTAACAGATACTACCACTCCGGGTTAGAGTGGACCAGGGAGCAATGTCAACTAAAGAGTGGCTACACACTCCGCAAAGCCCGCAAGCTGGGGCCTCACCATCAGATATAGTTTAAGGTCATATCCAGGATCCACATGTTTGGACTATCGAGCCGGGAATAAAGATTTTCAACTTCTCCAAAGTAACAAAAAGACTGTCATTTTGTACAGACGTTTGAAACGCCGGTAGATACATTTGCATTTGTGTGTTTATACATAACAATATACATTAGTCACATGAATGACCACAGTAAAGCAGTGCCAGTTGGCGTCCCTCAATCTCAGCTAAAGTGTGACCTCTGTAATAGACTGTGTAGGGGAAGAGCTAGTCTGAAGAGTCACTTCGTTCCCACAGAAGACAGAAACTGCATCTTGATAACACCTCCACATGTATATATGTATATGTGTGTAAATTTATAAAATATATTTTTTTAAATAAGATAAATAATAAAATAATTAAATAAAAACAAATAATACAACGAATAAGATAAAATAACAAAAATAAAATATGAAAAAGGCATGGAAATGGATAAATTATCTATCTATACTCCTATGAATTCGTTTTTGAACCCAGTCAACGACGGGTACTTCTGCTAGTATATATATATATATATATATATATATATATATATATATATATATATATATACTCCTATAAATTTGTTTTTCTTTTGTATGTATTGATATTCATATTTAAACCCCTCTTTTCTTTTTATTTAAAAAGAGAAGACAATTTTCTTATATATGGGTTGTGAAAATACATTCACTAGCAAAAGATCTAGCTAATTTGCATATTTTTTTAAACATTTATTTTAATTAATTCCCTATCCGGTTTTTTTCCGGTTTTCTTATAGGATGATCATTTTTAGTTAACTATTACGTGTAATTATATTCATGCAGATATTATACATGATTTATACTTGCATAATATTTGCGTAAAATGTTTACAGTAAACAAGAAAGTGTTTCCATATATATTCATGTATACGTATATATTTTTGTTTAATCTATTAGTCTATCTATCTATCTATCTATCTATAAAAGTGAACCTGTCTGTATGTGTCTGTCTGTCTGTGTGTACATTTCCCTACGCAATAACTCTGTCAATTTTTAGTCTACAGACTTGAAATTTGATGTACAGAGTATTGAGATTCGGGAAAATCTATGTGATCGGTTTCCGGCCGGAAATTTGGCTTTTAAGGGGGCAACGTACAACGATTTGACTTTTGAGAACTCTTCCGACAATTTTCGGTCTAACCACTTGAAATTTAAGATATAGGTTCCTTGGACGTGGATTTAACTTAATAACTTGATTTGAGCCCCAAACAATAAATGTTAAGGAGTCATAATAGGGTCAAAGTTAAAAAATTGACCGTTGTTTTTTTTGTTTTGTTTTTTTCTCAGCATACACCTTCAAACACTCGGGCAACGTCGGGCACCCATGCTAGTCTATATATCTATAAAAGTGAACGTGTCTGTGTGCCTGTGTGTCTGTATGTCTGCCTGTGTATCTGTGTACATTTCCCTACGCAATAACTCTGTCAATTTTTAGTCTACAGACTCGAAATTTGATGGACAGGGTACTGAGATTAGGGAAAATCGATGTGTTCGGTTTTTGGCCAGAATTTGGCTGTTATGAGGGCAAAGTTCAACGATTCGACCTTTGAGAACTCTACCAAACTCCTCCGACACATTGGGGTCTAAACACTTGAAATTTTAGACATAGATCCCTTGGCCATGGATTTAACTTAATAACTTAGTTTGAGTCCAAAACAATAAATATTACGGGGTCATAATAGGGGTCAAAGTTAAAAAAATTGACCATTTTTTTTTTTTAAATGCCAGTCTATATTTCTATAAAAGTGAACGTGTCTGTGTGTGTGTCTGTGTACATTTCCCTACGCAATAACTCTGTCAATTTTTAGTCTACAGACTCGAAATTTGATATACACGGTACTGAGATTTGGGAAAATTGATGTGATCGGGTTTCGACCAGAAATTTAGAGAGTAACTGGTCAAAGTCCAACGATTTGACTTTTGAGAACGCTACCAAAATCCTTCGACAATGTTGGGTATAAACATTTGAAATTTTAGATGTAGGTTCCTTGGACATGGATCTAACTTAATAATTTGATTTGAGCCCAAAACAATAAATGTTAAGGGGTCATAATATGGGTCAAATTTAAAAAAATTGACCGTTCTTTTTTTTGTTTTTTTTGTTTTTGTTTTTGCTCAGCATACACCTCCAAACATCCGGGCAACGCTGGGCACATATGCTAGTATATCTATAAAAGTGAACGTGTCTGTGTGTCTGTGTACATTACCCTACGCAATAACTCTGTCAATATTAAGTCTACAGACTCAAAATTTGATATACAGGGTCCTGAGATTTGGGAAATCTTTGTAATACGTTTTCGGCCGGAAATTTAGCTGCCAAGGAGTCAAAGTTCAACGATTTGACCTTTGAGAATCTACCAAACTCCTCCGAAAAGTTTAGGTGTAAACACTTAAAATTTTAGATATGGGTTCTGTGGACATGAATCTAACTTAATAACTCGATTTAAGCCCAAAACAATGAATGTTAAGGGGTCATAATAGGGGTCAAATTTAAAAAGAATTGACCTTTTTTTTTTTTTTTTTTTGCTCACCATACACCTCCAAACACCCGGGAAACGCCGGGCTGAAATGCTAGTATATCTATAAAAGTGAACGTGTCTGTGTGTGTGTGTGTCTATATATGTGTCTGTGTGTGTGTATATTTCCCTACGCAATAATTCTGCAATTCAAAGAGGTCATAATAGGGGTCAAAGTTTTAAAATATCTGACCTCTGCGATCTCTACCAAATTACTCAGACAATTTCTTGTCTAAACATTTGGAATTTTACATAAAAAGTATTCAGAGATAGGGCAAGCTTTTTCATCGATTTGTGTCGAAAATGTTTAGTTACCAATATATAAATGTATGTATGTATGTTTGCATGTTTGCCCAACACTTTCGACAGAGGCGACGGATTTTCTTAAGATCAGTATCGTTTTGAAGTTCGACCTTTCAGACAGCAAATATCGGAAAATTGGCTTAAAATATTAATATCTTCACCTTAAACTGGGCACTTTTCTACAGGGGGTCACTTTTTTCGCCAATATTTTTAAAGTCATCCTCTCCTTTCGATTGTCTAGCCTTCATTTTTAAAAACATGTCACTTCCGATTTGGCGGTGGTCGTAAGAGCATAGACGTCAGTTTTTCCGTTCTTTTCCTCCTTTGCGGTACGAGTTCGAGCCTGCCTTCCTACTACCACTTTTTTTTCTCAACATACACATCCAAACACACCGGGCAACGCCGGGCTGAAATGCTCGTATATATATAAAAAAACTGAACGTGTCTGTGTGTCTGTGTATGTGTATGTGCACATTTCCCTACGCAATAACTCATTCAATTTTTAGTCTACATACTCGAAATTTGATATACAGGGTACTGAGATTTGGGAACATCTTTCTGATTGGTTTTCGGCCGGAAATTGGCTGTTAAGAGGTCAAAGTTCAACGATTTGACCTTTGAGAACTCTACCAAACTCCTCCTAGAATTTGTGGTCTAAGCACTTGAAATTTTAGATATAGGTTCTCTTGGACATGGATCTAACTTAATAACTTGATTTGGGCCCAAAACAATATATGTTAATGAGTTATAATAGGGGTCAAAATTTAAATAAAAAATTATTGCTTTTTTTTTTTTTTTTTTGCTCAACATACACCTCTAAACACCCGGGCAACGCCGGACTGAAATGCTAGTCAACTATAAAGCAAAGGAAAGTGACGATTACCATACATTAGTACATTGATTTTTAGCGGTTTTGTCAACGTGTGCATAACATTCAAGCGACGATTCACAAGGCATATACAGATTACAAAACATTGAAGGGGGCAATACTCTCTCGCCCGATAGGTTCCATTCAGCCGGTTCTTGGTTCACCTGTTCGGATTATCGAACCTTCAATAAAGGTCTTAAACTTCTTCAAGGAAAAAAGACCAGCAAAGAAATCATCTATGAAATATAATGATATTTACACTTCTATATTCAGTAGTCCCTCAGAGTTGCAGGCACCATTCTTATTAACATATCCAGTTTGTTGGTTTCGACCCGCCTCTTGGTCTTTCGGAGAAACCAACTTCTTTTGTCAGCTCCAAAAAAAAAAAAAACTCCTTTATCTAATCTCATTCTAACATCCACGTTATCTTAAGTTGCTTTTACGTTAGACTACGTCAGACTGCTAGAAGTCAGACCTATTTTTAAGTTATTGTCATAAATTTAATCGTTCTAAAACCATTTCGTTAATACTATTTTTCTAAACATTATCTTTCTAGTTCATATTTATATAAACATTAACGTAAAGAAAAATTTAATTTCAAACAACCATTTTATCCTAGATAAGCAAGGTTATCTGGTATCACCCTTAATTGCTTATGCTATACTGCAGTTTCACGGCAATATCATGTATTGATTTGCCTTTTGAATTCGAGTCGAACTCTTGATCAAACATATTTGCTCTTAAATTACAGACACTAGTGGTAACTATATAGCTGGTAAGATGGTGGGCGAGTTACTGATATATTTTTTATACAAACCGTTCGAGACAATGCATAAAGCCACTTGATGTACAAACAAAAAATATAAATGTTTCATCCAATGCCAGTAGGGGCAGGTAAAAAGTGAATAAATTCCACGGAATCTTTCACGTTTGTTCTAATGGCTGGAAATACTCGATACTTCGCCAAGGCTATCAAGGATATTTTTATCGTGACGCCATCACTAGAACGGTTGCCTACCACAGCTTCATTGAGACCCATCTACCATCGAAAGAAGGATAGACCCCGCGAGTTTTCCAACCTGGTATTTTTACCTTGCGGTACGTACAGCGCCTCGCCTTCACAAACGGTCACCCATCTGGTACTGGTCAGGCTCAACTTCGGTGATCTGGCGAGAACCAGTGTGCAAGCGTGATTGCGCCGTATCACTTGATGTAAATGGTTAGAATTACAAAAGACGATTATCTCAAAGACACGAGAGGCTTTAATCCCAAAGCCATTCTATTTCCCAATGATTCCGACGATTTTGCCTCCAATCCATATGTTATGACATGATCTCTCATCCTCTCCCTAGTCACCCCGGTTTCGTCCACCAGTACATCATCGATGTAAGAACAGGTACCTCCCTTCACCGCAGTATCTTGGACCAACATCCTTAATAAATGCCGTCATGACTTTCTGTGCAGAATACAGCCCAAACTCTAATCTGGTCAAACAATAAACTTGACCTTTATATTTTACCAAGTGATATATGCCATAGCTTTTGTCTACAGGAATTTGGAGGTAGACCGATTTATAGTCCACGATTTTAGTTGCCCGTTCCATTCTTCTCATGACTTCTTCAGGCACATCGATTCCATCTTTTGTGTGACTACGTACTTGTTTAACTCCCGAAAATCAAACACCGGCCTAATTGTATGTTGAGGAGAGTTCCACTCCCTTATATTTATTGGAACGCTGGGAAAAGCTTCTGGAATAAGGAGTTGTATGACAATGATGTATTAAAACAATAAGTTGATAGAGACAACTAGACCATGAAATCAAACGAGTCTGAACAAAGGAAGCAGCGAAATAGATTAGACAATTCTGAAGAGCATATGCCTTAATAGTATCGCACTGATGAGCTGTGAAACAGCGAAACAGTACTGTACGTGGATGAGTATAATGCTCCCTATCTTAAGTCGAACATTTGGGAAGTGATATATAAATTATCATTAGCGTATGAAGCGACGATCTTTGTGTAAACAAATTGAGCTTAGGTATTTGCACAATTTCAAAACATTGTTAATTCACCACCCGCAGAGCAGCAGCCGTATAGCAAAACCGTTCGAAGCTCAGATTGCCGTTTGGGCGATCGGGTTTCGATCCTGGCTTGAGGTAGTTCCTTATCTAGCCGCACTGCTGAACTGTGAAACACTACTGTACGTGAATGACTATATATATATATATATATATATATATATATATATATATATATATATATATATATATACACACCAGAACAAAGAAATACAATATATCTATTGGTATGGAAATCCAGTGATTATTGGTTTTTACAAAATATTATTTGCTGTGCTATTTTATGAAGACAATCCCAGCTAAATAAAAATTGCTCAATATACCAGATAGAACAAATAAATCATAATTTAGTAATTTAAATTTTATGAGGTGAAACGGTTAAATTTCAAATCTAGAATTTTTATTATATGCAAGACAAACAATACAGTTCAATAAGTGTATCTCCTTAACCAATAGGTTTTCGATGCTTACCCATCTCCTCAGAGGAGAAAATATTAGCAAATATTATAAATGGTTTATACCTAATTTGCTAAAAACAATAAAAATAGAAAATCATAGTTAAAAGTTTTTAAAGTTTTAAAAGTTATAATTATGATTTTCTAATATTTTCTCCTCTGAAGAGATGGGTAAACATTGAAAACCTATAGGTTAAGGAGATAAACTTATTGAAATGTATTCTTTGTCTTGTATATAATAAAATTATAGATTTGAAATTTAACCATTTCACGTCATAAAATTTAGATTACTAAATTTATATACATATATATATATGTATATATATATATATATATATATATAGTTAGATAGATAGATAAATAGATAGATAGACACATACATACATACATGATGATTGCAACGACTTGTCAGACGAGTGCCACTCCCTCAGATATTTAAAATCCATGAGCCCAAATGCCTGAGGGAGTATCAATACAAATATGATGTTACAGAGTCTTAGCTTTGTACGACAGCTAAGTCTCTCTCTCTCGGTTCAAAATGTTGAGATCCAGCAAAAAGCAAGAGCAAGAAAGCCAGCAACAAATTAAACTGCAGACCAGCTTAATGCGAGTACTGGTCTTCCGCTTTATGGTTTTTAAATCAGAGATTTGCTTCTCCTAGAAAGGTTGCCTTCACCACGGCTTACGGGAGCCCTCTCCACCCCAATACACATATACACACACACAAATATACACGGTGCTAGTTAGCCGTTGACCCAGAAAAAGAGTTCATTCGCCCTTTGGAAGGTCTTGTTTTTAATCCTTCAGGGAGACTAGCCGCCCTCCTCATCAAACAAGTCTGGTGGGGGAACCAGTTTAGTCGCCGGTGACCCGACCATGAGGCAGGTGGTACTGGGTTACATGGTACCAGTAGCACATGACATGATATGACCTGACATAAATACATACATACATACATACATATAAACGAATATGACGAACAACATCATATCTGTGAAAAAGATGGTTGCAGTGAAGTAGAAAGATTGGCAGACTGGAAAGCCCAGTACCAGGAAATTTATATAAACACGAAGCAACAGCAATTCCATGCATAGCTTGACGAATCCTCACGAGGATTAAACACGGAAAATTCTAGGTAGCTTGCTTTTTATATATTTTTTAAAATCCTGTTATATATATATATATATATATATATATATATATATATATATAGCCGAATGTGTGTGTGTGTGTGTGTGTGTGTGTGATCACGAATAGGCTCCTATATTGATGATTATTTTAAAAAACTGATTACATATAATGATAGAAGATGTATCGAGACACAGGAATGGGTATGTTTGATCTGGCAGAAAGGTGGTCCATTAAAATTGTGGGGTCTGCGTTCACGCCTGTTCCACAAAGTATGGAAATAAAAAATTTAAAAATTAAAAAAAAAACGTTTACAAGTGTTTTTGATATAGATGTACATAATAATACTTTGATAAGTATGTTTTATCTTAAATAGGGATGGTATAATAAAATTGTGGGGTCTGCGTTCGCGCCTAGCCTCGATCGAATGGAAATAGGCACAAACTTTAATAAAGACTTTTCATATCTACCTGCGTAAGTATACTTGGATATTTATGTTTCAGCTTGAAGAAATATGGTATAATAAAATTATGGGGTATTCGTTCCCACCTGACCTCCATAGAATGGAAATATGCCACAAAGTTTAACAAGGTTTTTTAATATAGATCCACAGAATATTGTGATAAGTGTTTCAGTGTGAACGGCTATGGTATAATAAATTCTGGGGTGTATCTATTTTATTTTTACTTTCATCATGTTTTACTTTGGTGTTTATACCCCCCCCCCAAATACAACCCAAATTTACAACCCTTCCTTTTGATAACCTATCATACTTTCATAAATCAGAGTCCATTTTCTGTAGGCTGCTTTTGAACACAGTCAACGACGGGTAGTTTTGCTAATATATATATATATATATATATATATATATATATATATATATATATATATATATATATATATTAGAAGGAAGACCCAGCTTTGCCAAGTATTGAATGATGATAAGGAATATTTCGGACTCTAGTATGTTTATTGTCATCGAAATCGCTAAAAATCGCTTATTTTTCAATCAAATCGATCAACTCCCTGCTCTAGTTGGGGATCCATCGCGGTGGACTGGGAGGAATATTTACGTGTCCTCTCCCGAGATATTTACTCTACAATACATTTTAGTTTACAATGCCTTGAAGAGAACCTACTGTTGATTAATTTTATATAAAATTATTTTTTATCTAAAATTATTTTTATAGAAAATTACTTTTTATATGAAACATATTTTTTATATGAAATATATTTTTTATATGAAATTATTTTTTATATGAAATTATTTTTTATATGAAATTACTTTTTATATGAAATTATTTTTTATATGAAATTACTTTTTATATGAAATTATTTTTTATATGAAATTACTTTTTATATGAAATTATTTTTTTTAATTTTAAAATGCAAAAGTAAAGTACTATGCTTCAATTCTCTAAACAAGAACATTCATTTAGAATGCGCCCCTGTCATATGAAAGAACATTTTATGTGTGTATATAATGGCTGTTATTTAAGATCAAAATAAACAAGTCATTTATTATGATGCAGTTGTGAGTTAAAACAAAACATTCGTTTCGAACCCGCCTCCGTAATATATAAAAAACTTACTGTTGATTTTATACGTCGAAACCTTCGGCTTGTGTGGTAATAAATCTTCTCAAATGCACTTGTGCTGTTAGGTTGTGTAAGGTGTTAACTTTGGTTAAAATCGCCTGTTCCTTTTTTTATCGAATTATTTCGATTATCGATTATCGATACTTATCGAAGACATTCCGATACAAAACATATCTAAGATCACTGCCACACACATAAAGTACCTTCGTAGTACATTCCATATAAGCAGTCCACCCATTTTCGAGTCTATAGGGAACGAACTCACACACAGACATACACTCAAGGCTCCTTTCATATTATATAAATAAATATAAATATATGTATATATATATATCTTTATGCAAAAAACATATTAAATATTGTTTTATTACTGTTTCATTCTAATGCAATCTTCAGTGTATGAAATAGCAAGTACTGCTAGTCTAAGAGTTCGAATCTAATTTAAACCGTCAATTCTAATTAGAAAGAAAATAATTTAAATTCCTACTCTAGTCGTGGTTTTTAATAGGGATATGTAATCACAAAACCCCATATCTTTACTTTTTATTTAAACTTAAATGATCTGCCGATTTAGACGGATACTTTTTTATCCTGTCTATTGAAACAACTTGTAATGAATTAGGTTAATACACTTGAGGTCGTAATAATAAAAACTTATTTGGCTCTACTAACGTATTGAGCACTCTTTATCCTTGTTTTTGACCGCATATATCTCTTAATATATATATATATACACACAAGAGGGGCATGCAATATGTAATATCCCTGACCTACTTCCAGCTGAAATTTTGCATGTGCAATGACTTATATGTCCCCGGGTTATGTGGAAAATTACAGCTCTGAATTAGTTGTGGTTTCTGTTTTACAGGCGTTTGAACTGAGTTAGGTGTAAAATCGAGCCTGTTGAATGTCGAGCAGCGATCCGGTTTTTGTATTTGAAAGGACGCACACCACAGGTGATAATGCACCATCATATGATCTTGTAAAACGCTGGCATCGTGAACTCAAACATGGCCGGAATCCTGTGGAAACAGCTCCCAGACCTGGTCGCCCACCTTCAGCCATTGAGGAGGTATATGTCCGTCAAGTTGACGTTGTCATTTTGGAAGATCGGCGCATTACTACTTGTCAAATAGTCCAAGACGTCAACATTAGTACAGGATCTGCGGAAACTGTCATTCATGACCATTTGCATATGCATAAGGTGTCTGCCAGATGGATTCCCAGGTTGCCCACACCATTCCAGAAGCGTCCAGTGCTCGAGGATGAATTTGGAGATGTGCCCAGAAGATGCGTCAAAGTTTTTCAAAAGACTGATTACACAGGATGAAACTCACTATGATCCAGAGACCAAAGCCCAGTCAATGCAGTGGAAGTACTTGGACTCACCACCTCCAAAGAAGGCAAGGGTGCAACCCTCCGCTGACAAGGTCATGCTCACAGTCTTCTGGGACCAGGACAGAGTAGTGATGACATATTTCCTGGCAAAGGGTACAACAATTACAGGAGCCTATTATCCTTCACTTTTGAGAAAATTAAGGGAAGCTATCATAATCAAGAGGCGGAGAAAGACCAGGAAATGTACCCTCCTCCTGCAGGACAACGCTCCGGTCCACAAATCGCATATCGCCAGATCAGAAGCACGGGTGTATAGTTATGAAATCCTCTCCCCATTCTCCCTACTCTCCTGACCTTGCACCCTCTGAGTTTTACCTCTTCCCAGCCATGAAGTTGTTTTTGAAAGGAAAGCGTTTCCCAGATGATGCAGGCTTGATGTCTGAAGCCACGTCGTGGTTGGCGTACCAACCTTAGGTGTTCTACAAAAAACGGTCTCCAGAGCTGCATCAAACGATGGGAGAAATGCATAACTCTGGGTGGTTCCTATATAGAGAAAGACTAATAACTGTGCCAAGTTTCGTTGCTCTACTGCTATGGGAAGTGGGTCAGGGGCATTACTTATTGCACGCCCCTCGTATATATATATATATATATATATATATATATATATATATGATTGTAGAGCTGGATTAAATCCAACGATATGAAATAAAATGGAGGTGAAAGGACCTGAATACTCAACGTTTCGCCCGTTATATACGGGTTTTTTTCAAGAGGGATGGTCAATGACGATATAGTCGGAAGATTTGGGGCTACATATAATAATTGGGGAGAGCAGCGTGTTTCCTTATGTAAATTAGATGTCTATATACATATATGCATTTTATGATTAGAGAAAATAAATTAGAGTAAACTAGCGTAGTGGATTACGCCTAAAAGTTAAAATATCGTAGAGATTTAAAAGATTGCGCCTGGAAATATAACCGTGATAGATTAAGTAAATAAAATGAAACGAGATTTTTAAAAATTAGAGATAATTGAATTGGGATAAAATAGCGTTGTAACTTAAAAGATGGCGTCTAAAAATAAGAATAGGAGGTAATAAAATGGCGTCTAAAAATAGACAGTGACAAAATAAAATACAGTAAATAAGTAAAATAAAAATAATAAAGTGAAGTGAAATTACGAATGTTTTTTTAATATATATATATATATATATATATATATATATATATATATATATATCGAGTTTAACCTGTGTCTAAATTGTTCTCTTTAATAATTATTTTCGACAGATAGGGAGCAACGTGGAAAAACCTTTTCTTTGTTTAATTATATTGCTGGAATGGGAGATTATAGCCGACTTAATTAAACATCGTGTAGATCTGTAGTGTATGTGTTTAAGGAAAGTTGCTTTATTAAAATTAAAATGGTGCTCGTTCTCCATGATGTGACAAAATATGGCGCTGAGTGTATTGTTTTTTACATCTCTTTTGTGTTCATATATTCTTTTATTTAAATTACGTTGAGTTTCTCCAACGTATATTCTTCCACCATCAAGGATTGGTATGGAATATATTCCGGCTTTGGTGTTAGTGTTGGTATTAATCATAATTTTATGTATTAGATCCCGAATTGTTAAAGAGTTTAGTTTTGTTATTTAAATGCCTGTCTTATTTAGGTTCTTATAGATTGTGTCGTTGTTTTTATTCGTTGGTAATGTTAATTGTCTGTCGTGTTCTGACTATTTAGGGAATGGTCTCGGTTTCGGTTATAGTCAATTTTTAGTGCTTTCCTTTTTTATTTGTCAAAATACAACAATACACTCAACGTCATAGTAGTACTTAGTTCGTATGTGAAGTTAAGAACGGAATTATTCTGAAATATACCTTTTAAATATTCTATTTCCTCTGTGTTATTGGCAAGAATTAATATATCGTCCACATATCGAACATAAATAGAAGGCTTCTATATTAAATTAAATACTTTGTTTTCTAGATTAGCATTATAAAAGTTACTGAATGTTGGTCCCAATTGGGAACCCATAGCTACGCCATCCACCTGTGTATATATTTTCCAGATGATCATGAAATGGAACTTTAGTTGTACACATTATTAATAACTTCTTTAGGATTGATGAACTCATTTAAGTGGAGGATGTTCTCTATGATAATGTCAATGGTTTCATTTACTGGTACATTTGTAAAAAGATTTCAACATCTACAGAGGCGGTAATTTTATTGTTGATTTTAGTGGCTTGTAGAATCTGCGTAAGTTCTTCCGTAGATTTTACACTGTATTTACAAGGTAAATACGGTGTGATGAGTTCATTGATTTTTTAGTTAAGCTATATATTGGGGTTGTCACCTGTGAGATTATGGGACGAAGTGGGAAATTAGGTTTATGAGTTTTTATGTTGCCATATAAATATCCGGGTTTATAATCTCCAATTATTAGGGGGGAGTTTTAGATTGTCTATTACAGCATTATTCGCGGTGATAAGTGATATTACTATAATTTGTAGATCATTAACAGAGCTTTTTTTTTAACTTTCTTCAATTTTCTAGGATCGTCTAAAAGTGATTGAAGTTTACAAAAATATTCAGTTTTATTAAGTTATACATACACATTGGTTTTATCCCGTTTTCTAACAATTAGGTTTGGGTGGTTTCTTTGTTCATTGGCAGCTTTGTTTAAATTATCGGTTAAAATAGTTTTAGATTTTTGGAATCTATTTTTCTCAGCCCTGGGTATATCTTTAATTCCTGGATGTTTAGTGATTTTCTGTTTGTTTATAGGTTAATAAGATTTTCATATAGGAGTTCTATTTAGGCCTTTTTATTTTGGTGTTTGTAAGTGCTAAAAAATGAAAATTAGGTCCGAGTGCTAGAAATTCACGAATGTAAATAGGCTAAGAATACTCGAGGCGTTTACATTAAAACAAAGAAGCCTCAGATAAATCATATTAATTATGAGTGCAGCCGAAACGTTTTGAAATGTTTGGGATAAATCTTGAATACATATGTGTCTGTGTATATGTATATAAATATATTTAATATATATATAATTTTTTTTTTAAATGTCCGCCCGCCTAACTTGCTAACAAGCTACCACGTGACTATGAAATATATGTATATACATGTAATTTAAAAAAAAAACAATTTCTATATTTATTTCTACAATATGCCTGAGGATGATAGAAGAACTTCTGTCGAAAGCGCTCGCGATTATGGATCCAACTTATACAATTTCGAGAACACAAAAAGGACGATTCGGAAATTGGAGAAGATAAAAAGGAAAATTGTAAAACAGAATAACTCCATGCTATTCAATAATATTTGTTTAAATGAGAAAATGCTGCCTAAATATACACAATGTATGTATATACATATATATATATATGTATATATATATATATAAAAGTGAATATGTCTGTGTGTGGCTGTGTGTGTGTCTGTGTACATTTCCCTACGCAATAAATCTGTCAATTTTTAGTCTACAGATTCGAAATTCGATATACAGGTACTGATATTTAGGAAAATCGATGTGATTGGTTTTCGGACAGAAATTTGGAAATTAAGCAGTCAAAGTTCAACGATTTGACCTTTGAGAACTCTACCAAACTCCTCCTAAAATTTTTGGTCCAAACACGTGAAATTTTAGATATAGATTGCTTGGACATGGATCTAACTTAATAACTTTATTTGAACCCTAAACAATGAATTTTAAGGGGTCATAGTAGGGGTCAAACTTAAAAAAATTGACCCCCCCCTTTTTTTCTGATCAGCATACACCTCAAAACACCCGGGCAACGCCGAGCTGAAATGCTAGTATATATATATATATATATATATATATATATATATATATATATATATATATATATATGATATTATAGTAGAAGTGTTTGTGACCTTTAAATTACATATTCATATTTCTAAAACACTTATAAATAGATCAACATTTATCTTTCTCTTCATTTCCTTCATATCATTTGTTATTTTGCTGACCTTTTCCTGTGTGAAAAATATTTTTCATTTATTTCTGATTTTCGAATGTCAGGAGAATTTTTTTTTTTGTCAAATAAAATTTTTTTTTTTTTATTTATTTATTTATTTTTATTTTTTTTATTTTTTGCTTAATCGCACGATTATTTTCTTCCTTAGAAAATAAACTAAAATGAAAAAAAAAAAAAAACACCGAATAACGCCAACGCATTTTTTTTCCTATTCTTTGTTCTTTAGATTCGTCTTATATACTTTTACGAAATAGGGTTGTTTACAAAGCCGGAAGTTGAATGACGTCATATAAAACTTCACTTTCACGCTTTCAAAATTGCAACGAATCCCACCAGTTGTTACAAATATTGTTGTTTTCGTTGTAAGTAAACTGAACTATATATTGTGTCGAAACGAAGTATCTTATATGTGTATGCCAATTGTGTTTGACAAGGTAATCCCTCCCAGGCTTTACCTTCTCTCGTTTCCTGAAGGGGTTGATCTTACCAAGCGAAGGATTCTTTAAAGTCTAGACAAGCTTTTCTACCTTAGTTACTGTTAGAAGGATATAATACAAGTCTTTCGTACTATGCTAATTAACTATATTGATTTGCCAAAATCACTAATGTTAAATTTTGGCTAATCGCCTAAGTCCCCTCTAACGGGTAATGCCGACGAAGCTATACAGTCAAAGTGCATTATGTTTAATGTTCTTGCTTTTCTAGCCATATGTTCATGTAGTGAGCGAAGTTAAAATCAACAAATGCCCATGGCGTAACGGATAGAGTACAATTCAGTTGTAAACGACATTTTTCTAGAGGTTGAAGATTACAACTTCAGTGCGGCCGTATCCAGAATACAATTGGGACTTCTACGCGGTTAACGCTTGCACAGTTCCAGATTACTATTTGACAAGGTGTAGCACCTGATAGTGTACCTCTGCTATACTGGAGTGTAGTATGTAACATAGTGCGTATTAGCGCGGGTGAAAGGATCTGCAGCAACGAAGGATGGATGGCTTGCGAAGAGATTAGGAGTAGACGAAATAAGTGCAGATGCAAGTTGGGAATTGTGCGCGGGAAGAAAAAAACAGGAAAATGCACCACGTGATCGTGTTGAACAAAGAGGTTGAAGAAAATGGGCGTGTATAGTCGACGACGAGAATGGGCCGGCTGTTATCGACTTGCGGTCGGATTAAGGAGAAATGCGACTTGAATAGATAGAAATATGACAGCAAGAGATGTTTTCAAGCCTTGCCGAAAGTAACAGTAATGAATGCTTTTGTTACAAAAGAAAAAAATGCCGACCTGGATTTTTATTTCTTTCTTTCCAGTTTTGGTTAGTTGATTGTTTTTGTTTTACGGCATATCAACCCTTTTCAGGTTATTTAACAGAATCCAAAGATTTTGAAGAAAAATATTTAATAGGCTATATTTGTTGCTTTCAAGTCGGTTTCTATTTAACCCATAGTTGGGACCCTAACAGGTACTACCACTCCGGGTCAGAGTGGACCTGGGAGCAATGCCAATTAAAGGGTGACTTCACACTTCCCAACGCCCGCAAGCTGGAGCCTCACCACTGAATATAGTTTAAGGTCATATCCAGGACCTCTCTAGTTTTATTTTTATGAATTAATAAAGTAAAGTGTATATTGTACTTTGCGGTAATTGTGCCAAATCCGGGGGTAATTGCGCCAACTAAAAATAGTGCTCTTTATATGCGTGTTTGCCAAAAGGCACTTATAGCTAGTTGGCGCAATTACCCCGGATTTGGCGCAATTACCGCACAGTACGGTATTATCCACGTGTTGTGTCATTCTTGCTTTGTGTTCGAATCGTTCAAGGTCAAATGAGTATTATTTACGAATCTTAGAAAACGTGTCATTTCAGGTCACAACACGCCGTTCGCACATTATTTTTTATTACAAGAACTCAAGTTTGCCTCAGCTGGGCAAACTTTTGTACCGGAAAAATATCCAGTAAATAAAACGTTGTTTAGTAAATCGATTTTTTTATTTTTATTTATTTTTTTTTTTTTTTGGCATTTCCTATATCAAACATAAAGATAAATATTACTAAAACACTCGCTGGGTCATAAGCTTCATTTCGGTACCTTACTTTCCTGGGTGGGTTGCCTTTAGGCTGAGATAAACCGTGTTACACACACAGTAAATCGAACTTACTAAGGGAGATAACTTCCGGTGAATACCGGGGAAATATCCAGAAAATAAAACGTTGTTTAGTAAATTGTTTTTTTTTTTTTCATTTTTTTTTTCATTTCCATACACCAAACATGGACATAAATATCACTAAAACATCCGCTGAGTCATAAGCTTCATTCCGGTACCTTACTTGCATGGGTGGGTTGTCGTTAAGCTGAGATAAACCGCGTCACACACACACACACACACACACACACAGTGAATCGAACTTACTAAGGGAGATAATAACTTCCGGTGAATACCAGAAAAATATCCAGTAAATAAAACGTTGTTTAGTACATCGTTATTTTTTTGCATGTTTTGCTTTTTTTTTTTCATTTCCACACCAAACATGGATATAAATATCACTAAAACATCATAAGCTTCATTTCGGTATCTTACTTGTCTGGGTGGGTTGTCTGTAGGCTGAGATAAACCGTGTCAAACACATACACACACATACATTAGGAACATTTATAATAAGATTTCTTTATTTTATGTTAAGAGCGGTGTAGGATGAATGCGCTTATTATAGAGTCGAAGATTCTAACCAGGGGTGATAACCTCGACTTAGCTTCTCCCAGCTCGTAACAGAATTACTAAAGTAAAGTGTAACGGGAAACTTACAAATATAAAGTAGTGTATGCAGTTCTTCGACTGTGGTGAAAGCAATACATATAAGAACGGAGAGCTCTATTGAAAAGACTAACCAAATAGAGAGAATCCGATGTAGATTAGTTTAGACAATTATTTGATTGTTATCTCAAACGAGGAGAAAATAACTCTGCCAATCAAACAAAATTTACAAATTAAAAGCCAGCTACAGCAACACCCACCACGACCGACCATCTACAGCGAAATCCAACCACCAGTGTATAAATCACTAAATTTAACCATAGTTAATAACATTTTAAAAGCGTATAACAAACTGCTAATGATCCTAGAATTAAATTTACATCACACATTTTAAAAAATAATTAACTTAAAAATAATATGTAATACAAAATTTTTATTGATTGCATAATTACTTGATTTTTGGCAGATTTTTTTTTTTTTAAAGACTGTCAAAATCCTTTATTTTTGGTTGTGCTTAAATTCATTGTCTCTTTACCATGAGAAGGGAAACATAAACTTTTAGTTCTTTGGCAGCATCCTTAATTTTATTTTATAGTGTTGGTTTTACAAATGAAAATACCAGCTTCCAATTTGTCACGATATGCTTATGACCAATTGGAAGTAGTAAGGCTCGGATAAGTGTCATGAGGAAAATGATGTCGGTGTACAACATCTAATCGGGTATAGCTTGACATAATAATCTAGAAACCTGCTTTTAGTAGCAGTAATTGCCGAATTCTCCGGATAAATTTCAACTTGGTCATGTGTGGTTTCCATGTGACCGAGCATGTCTATCAAAAAATGGTCTACTAAGTTATATGAGGTAGATACGCGAGTATTACACAGGAGTTAAATATAGCTGCGTACAAAACTCTGCGGTAATTCTTATAAAAATAAGTCGTACCTGCTGAGCAATCTGTTTAATCTATGAGTAAACCATTGTTGTTGTATCAAATTGAATGCTAAAATAAAGCAAAAACTTTATCATGGAAATCACTCAAGACAAGACATGAATCTACTTAGTATAAGGAAAACAGCAGCTCTTCGCTTGTAGTCGTTTTCTATAGAAACCGCTCCAGACAAGACAAGATGCTAGTTGATGCAATAAGTTAAATTAAACAAAACACTACAATTTACTAAACAACGTTTTATTTTCTGGATATTTTCCCGGTATTCACCGGAAGTTATCTCCCTTAGTAAGTTCGATTTACTCTGTGTGTGTGTGTAACACGGTTTATCTCAGCCTAAAGGCAACCCACCCAGGCAAGTAAGGTACCGAAATGAAGCTTATGACCCAGCAAGTGTTTTAGTGATATTTATATTGAAAAACTTGTTAACGATAAGTGTTAGATGGAATAGATTCTGACTCACAAAACAACAATTATTTCCTCTTTGTCAGAAACATCGCTCAGAGAAAGAGAAAAAGACAAAATAAGGTAAGTGGGAGGTGCTCTGCTGCCGAAAATAACTTAAAATCAGAATCAAAATGTATAGTCGTTTTTTTTTGTTTGTTTTATTTTACTTCAGTAAAATAAGGGGCCCACAACTTTGAGCCAACACTTGAAGTCTATAGGACATACATAGATATTCGAATGTTCCATTTAAGTCTTTATTTCTCAAACACTGAGTTAGTAAAGAAATTGAGAACATAATTTTCCTCTCCCCAATTAACAATTTTCATACGTTGTAGTATATCTTTCATTTTGATATCTTGATCTTAATGGATTCCAGGACAAGAATTTATCTAGTCTGGTGGAGTATCCAACTCTTTGCTATTACTTGAGGTAACATCACTTGGAGAAGGTGCACCGTTCCTCATAAAAGCTAATATGGGTTACCAATAGTGAGGAGATCTTATTTAGGCAGTGAATACTATGTGGTTTTGACTATTTGGTCAGGATTAAGTTCTATGGAAAAAAAGTATCCTTATGCCAGGTTATTCTGACAAACCCCTGTACAGAGAGACCTTAGACACTCGAGGATAGTGTCTAGTAGGCATTCAAGTTCTCTCCTATAGGCATTCAAGCTGTGATTTACTGTGATAATTTATTTCTATTTTGCACCAAAGAATCTAGACATGGGCGTGGTAGATAATCAACTATGTCTTCATATGAAAATGGTGAGGGAAGGATGAGGGGGGGGGCTTACGCAGCGGTATATACGGCATAATTCAGGTTGACACACCGGTTCCCGTCAGATCGCCGAATGAATTTCAAGTGTTGTGTGTGCTCTCTGCTTATCTCGGCATTGTTTCTTGTCGTCTTGTATCAAAAATAATAAAATGTCCGCAACCATTTAATTGTTTCATATAAAGCATTTAGTCTTCTTTAAGAAAGGGCTTCCGGGACCCCTTCATCTTCACTCGCCGAGCCGCAGGGCTCAAGTGAGCCCAATTCAGTAAACCTCGTATTATAGTCAAGTAGATTACATGAAGTTTTATCATAGAAAGGTATATTATATGATTGTTTATTGTTATAGAATGTTATATTGTTTGTAACGCATGCAGCATAATCACGGTGACAAACCCGTTCCCGTTAGATCATCAAAGTTAAGCAACATTGAACTGGTCAGTACTAAAATGGTTGATGATTTGGAAATTCCGGGTGTTGTATGTGCTCTCTGCTTATCTCGGCATTCTTTCCAGTCGTCTAGCATTTCTCTTTGCCATTGGACTCGAGCAGTGCCGATTTAGGGTAGGTATTTTTAGAAATTGCGCAACCCTTGCCTCACTATTACACACACATTACCCTAACAGGAGGGTATCCATTGTCTCTTGAGACCGAACGGAAGCATCGCACCCAGTAGTGTCGGACTCTATCACTATATATAAACGTGCCTTTGTCTGTCTGCCTGTCCGAGGAAAGTTATCTACCAAACTCTTCTGTTATGTTTTGTTTGTTTAGACTCTGGAAACGTTATATAATAGAGAATTTGGATCTGTGAAACGAATTCAATTTTATCTTCAGTCGGAAAAATAGCTGCAAAGGGGTAAAAACTAAAAAAAATAATTAAAGCTTGGCAGGAGTAAGTTTACTTGAAATGCTCTTCGATGTATGCGTAAATATACATTCATGTCTTTAACAGCGTTAATTTTTTAAAGCTTTTGTATGCGTATGGATTTTAGCCAGACCGTAACAAATAAGGTCGGAGAGTTATATGATTTAGTTTCGGTTCTCACTGATGACAACCGAGTCATTTCTTATTTTTAACTATTTAAATCACTACTATATATTCAGTTATAATAATAATAAATAATCTTATGGTTCTATAATAATAGTTAACTAGCGGGGTCTGTGGAAATTCCACAGGAGACGCATTCATATGTAATATATTGATGTTGGCATTCTGTAGATGTTCACCGTAACTGGAGACGCTCTTATATTATTGTGACTTATTTTTTTAAACTGAAAAGGTATTTATCTAAACTAGCAGGGACGCCGAGCGTAGCCCGGTCGTAAAGTACGCTTAAATATCATATTTTAATTCTTGCAGATTTCGTATATATTATTATAGACTTAATGTTCTATCGATATAATATGTTATAAAATTGCAATTTCAAAAAAATGTGGGTTTTTATTACTGTACTCATAGATTCGAAAAAGTTGTCAAAAAACAAATATGTAGCAAATAAATATCATCAAAGGCAAGATAAATTACGTTTCTACCAAACTGGATACATTTTTTGTGTTTTTATCCAATGTAACATGTTTATTCAGCTCGAAAAACATGCAGTGTTTACCGGTGTATTGGAAAATTCAAAATGGCGCCCGACACGCTCTTTAACACGGTAAGTTTGGGAAAAGGCGTTATAAATAATAAACTAGACAAAATACTTTTAAAAAACACCGGATGTCACGGTAACATATATTGAGCGAATTTCTAACAGTATTTTTTTTACAACTTTTTCGAATCTATGTGTGCAGTAATACAAACCCAAAAATTTCTATGCATGACTTTCGTGCATCAGCTTTAATTGAAACCGAAAGCAAAACTTATGAAAAGATAAATGTGCACACATTATATATATATATGTATGTATATGTGTATATTTATATGTATATATATACATACACACATATATATATACATATATATATGTATGTATATATATACACATATACATACCTATATATATATACATATATATATGTATGTATATATATACACATATACATACACATATATATGTATGTATATGTGTATATATATGTATATATGTACGTATATGTGTATATATATATACATACATATATATATGTATGTATATATGTATATATATATATGTATATATATGTATATATAACTTGAGTTTCTTGAGCTATAATCAAAACTGAAACCCAACCTTATAAAATGATTCTTAGTAAAATTATGTATAAAAAAAGATGTATAAGTTCCATCATCTATAATCGAAACCGAAACCAAAACATATGACGAATTTAAATCAATTACTTGATTGCAACAATTCTAAATAATTCTTGTTAAAATTATTCATTTCAAGGAATGAAACTCCATAACAATTAAACGACAGTCGCTCGGATGTAAGCGTGACACACAAAATAAATGAATAACACACACGCTATCCTATTAATATAGGAATAAGAAATGTGAATGAATTAAAACAAAAATCATATTTGCGCGTATTTTGCGACCGGACTACGCTGAGCAGCCAATAATATATATTAGGTACAATATAGCAATAAAT
The DNA here is from genome assembly GCF_053919585.1 of Euprymna scolopes. Taxonomy (NCBI): domain Eukaryota; kingdom Metazoa; phylum Mollusca; class Cephalopoda; order Sepiida; family Sepiolidae; genus Euprymna; species Euprymna scolopes. Next base: position 87,449,337 of record NC_136513.1, read on the forward strand.
ACGAAATTTCTATAAATTATAATATCATATTTAAGCGTATTTTACGACCGGGCTAGGTCAGGCAGATATTTACATTTATTGGGTATAGTACAATAATTAATAGATAATAAACTCTGTAATAATAAATACGAAATCTGAATAAACTAAAATATAATATTTAAGACTTTTTTACGACCGGGCAACGCCATGGGGCCTGCTAGGATACACATATATGCTGTTTCATGGTTAGATATACTGTATTTCACGTTGATAATTAGAAAAAAGACTAATTCGAAAAGAAAAATAAATGTATACTAATTATAGGTGCAATCATATTATAAATGTTTCTGAATTTGCAATAACAACCACTGGAAAGATACACATGAAAAAGGTCGGAGGTTGAATCGGCCGAAACGTTGTAAGAATAACAATTCGAATGAGAACAATATTTCGAACAATATCAATAATACACATTTAGAACGTTCAGAAACGTGCCACTCTTGCTTGTCTCTGCTCTATCGTTATTTTCATGGCAAGTGTTCGACTGAGCTCCAATCTAGGGGCCCCTTGCCAATCTTTTACAAAAACACTCGTCTAGCCAAACGCACTATCAATAAATTCCCCGCTCTCTATCGTTGCCTAAACTTAAACGTGGATCCCATGAACAAATCTTCTTTCCTAGAACTCTTTGTTTGTGGAACTCTGTTTCGCTGGTCTGGTTTCCAGTTTTTCTTCAAGTCCAACGTAAATAAATTCTTATTGAATCGTCCTCTAATCTAATTATACCAAATCTCCACCACAAACCACTACTACCCTATTGTACCAATTACTACAATACACATATTAGCCTTTGTCCTCGAGTGGCCTCAGGACCTTTATATGTTGTAAACCCTTTGTAAAAAAAAAACAATAAATTGGTACGGGCTAGAATTTATATAAAAACTAGACTACCCGTGACCCGTTTGGTCAGTATGCTATGTTAGTTATGGAATTCATGTAAGAGCGTGACACTTTTTACGTAAAGAAAATAAGTTTTGTTTTTTTTTTTGACATACCAAAAACATTTCTATGAAAGTATATTAAAATGAAAAATAACGCACGGATCACTCAAACATGAAAAAAAAAATCCTCCCTATTCGTGTAAAGTTACCTATTTTTCCGAATAATCGCTCAAAAATTGAAAATGAAAGATGATTTTCCTACGAATCGAACGCCAACGAAAGTCATTTAGAAGCAAAAACGCACATGAACCTACCGATGAGAAATATAAGAATGAAGAATCCATATTGGAATCTTTCAACCAAGTTATAGAAACTTAAAATCTAAAAAAGAATAATTAATAAAACCTGAAGCAAAAAAATAAAACTTAAATAAAATAAAGTAAAACTAATATTGAAACAGATTAGTAAATATGTCAACAAATTCACCGTTCTCACACAACTATTTTATATCTAGAAATGTAAACAAAAAAATAAAAAAGAAGGAAGGAAGGAAGGAAAAGCGACGGATGGATGGATAGATAGATAGATAGATAGATAGATAGTAGTAGTAGTAGTAGTAGTAGTAGTAGTAGTAGTCTTGGCTTTACTACAATTGTTTTTATGTTTGCCAACGGGTTAAAGTTGTTTAGTTGTAAGAAAATAGCGACAGTATAGTTGTAATAAAGAATAGTTGCAAAACACCCCCACTCTTCCCATGTTAAATAATAACGTTTATATTTCAGTGCGCAGGTCAAAATCTGCAAAAGAAGCGATTTGTGTTTATTTGTTTACGTTGTTATGGGTTAATGTTTATGCGCGCATGCGCAACCGGATGTCGTAAACCGGAAAGTGAGCTACATCACTCCTTACAAGGTCATTTGAATTTTATAATTATATAGATAAATGGAAAAGACTCGGCGCTCTTTCCGTTTTAAAAGAACATCAAGCAATTGGAATTCTAACGACTTAGAAAAAATAACAAAACCATGTATTTTCTTTTTCACTATTCAACACTAATACCCATTGCGAAGCTACGCCTGAAGAAGGCCGGAGGTTACATCGACTGAAACGTTGTTAGAATAGCAACCAAAATGAGAACAGTAGCCCGAACAATACAAATAATACGAGAAATCATTTTTACTTTTGATATTTTTATCATAGGCCTGTACGGAAGTAGTAAGGCTCAGAGAACTGTCATGAGAACCCCCATGCCAGTGTGCAACCTGTTCTGACCAGACATAGCAAAACATAATTATCTTAAAACCTGATTTACGGAAATAGTCACTGGCAAATGTCTCAGACAAATTCCAGTCTGATATTGTATACTTGTTTTTGTTTTCGTCCTTTTTCTTTTTTCTTTTTATTTTCACTCTGTGGGGAGGGGGGTTACTATCTGGGACATAAATTGCAGAGATACTATGTAGGGAGTTAAGCAGCAAGATGTCTGTTTGCATTACACTTGAACTTTTTCATATCAGTATAGTTGGACAAACCAGGGACACAGAAGAGAATTCCAAAGTCTGGCAGGCCGAGAGAAGAAATCATCGGAATAGAAGGCTTTCTGGCGTCTAGGTATCTCTACAGTGTATGGGGTGGGAGTTTGCTGCTTGTCATATTTGTCGGGGGGTATTCAACCCTCCCATACTTGTGTTGGCTATATTGCACTGAAGAAAATCTACTGTTGAATTAATAAAATTATATTTTATTATTAGGAATGGTATGAATCCTTACTTCTGTAATCTATAGATTAAACAGTCATCTTCAATGAATCATTTAAAGCAAGTAATGTTTTACATTAAGTGAGAGACAACGATCTAATTCCCTTGTCTATTAGCTTTCTAGTTTCTACTTTTAATGGTTTCATTTAAGATATTATAATGCTAAAGTCAAGTATTATGGTTCAGCTGTGCCCGCAACAGGGGCATTTATTTCGAACGAACTCTCGTCTCTCATCAATGAACTAACTGCTGCTTTTATGCAGTTATTTTTACATAATCACTTGAATTATGCAGTTATTTTACATAATCAGTTGAATTATGCAGTTATTTTTACATAATCACTTAAATTATGCAGTTATTTTTACATAATCACTTGAATTATGCAGTTATTTTTACATAATCACTTGAATTATGCAGTTATTTTTACACAATCACTTAAATTATGCAATTATTTTTACATAATCACTTGAATTATGCAGTTATTTTACATAATCAGTTTAATTATGCAGTTATTTTTACATAATCACTTAAATTATGCAGTTATTTTTACATAATCACTTGAATTATGCAGTTATTTTTACATAATCACTTGAATTATAGTTAAAAACACAAAGGCAAATATCATCGTTCAACTATGCTCTAACAAGAAAAATTCAATTTGAACGTGGCACAGCTTTATAAAATAATCTATAATTGATTTTATAGACTGAACCTTTCTGCTTGTGCGGTGATAAAACTTTTCAAATGCACTTGTGATGTTAGGTTGTATAAAAGTGTTAACTTTGGTCAAAATCGGTCATCCTTCTTTAATCGGGGTTTTTCGGTTATCGATGTTCAATACTTATCGGATGCATTCTGATACAAAAACGGACATAAGAACACTCCCAGATACATAAAGTACATGTGCTTGAAATTTATAAAAAAGTCGACCCAGACGTTTGGGACTTCATAGGAAAGGAAACTCACACGCATATATATATATATATATATATATATATATATATATATATATGCACACAGGCAGAATCCATTTATATTTTAGTAGAAGATATATATATATATATATATATATATATATAGATAGATAGATAGATAGATAGATAGATAGAATACAGATAGCGATATGTTGAAACTAGTGTTCCTAGTCTTTTAACTGCTTAGAAACGAAAACAAACGCTACGGCCTTTGCCTCTTAACCCAAGCCTGACTTAGTTTTACGGAGACAAATCAAAGATTACAATCGAGCTCTCCAACTACTCTGCACTACCCCAAGTCCTCCATTTCTTAAATGGACCGTCAACAACGGCTGACCTCCTCCGTGACTCACAGGTCTCCTATCTTCACCGATTAAAATCTCGAAATGATTGCCACGGCCAATGATTTGCTTCGCACACGGCCATTTTTGCTGGCCTGACATCCTGTTGGTAATAATGTCAATTTGCAGCTAATTCCTGCACCACAAGCGACCCTCCCCCATCTTCCGCCTCTCCAGCGCCGATCAGATTTGACAACCCGTCCGAAAATTGGCCTCAGTGACTCTTCAACACTTCATCGCCGGACACTGATATAGATGTAGAACGACTATCTGATGGATAACGTGTCTAATCTGTAAGGTGGAGTGATTAGGAGTGGGGAGTGCGTATAAGCAGGGAGAATACAGGATTTAGAGGTGTGGAACGAAGAAGTACTCTAGTCTATCGCCAGGTGACGTTACGTCCATCTACACCCACATTTACAAACGACATGAACTTTTCTAATTCTCACAATAAAGTGGCGTTTATATCTATATACGTATAATTGACATTGTCTGTCTGTTTGTCTGACGAACTATCTCTACCAAACTCCTCTCTAGATTTTTAACCTAGAAGCTTAAAACTTGGTATGTAAATGATTCGGATATGTGAAACAAATTCGATTTTGCCCTTAGCCGGTAAAAATAGTCGCTAAGGGGTCAAATTTGAAAAACAATTGGAACTTAGCTGAGGTAAGCCCATATAAAGTGCTATTTTACGCATGCACAGATATACATTTGTACTTAAAATCGTTTGAATTTAAAAGTACTCGTATCTATATGTCGATAGCTCAAACAGTAACGACTAAGCACAATGTTTTGGTTTTTATTGTATCTGATAACACTCAAGTATTTGTTTTTTTTTACTTTTAATCAGTACTATGTGTTGAGTATAATTTAATAATCGATAATAAATTGACACTATAATTATAAATACAAAATCTGCATGAATTAAAATATAATATTTAAGCGTAATTTAGAACCGGGTAACGCCGCGTGACCTGTTGTATATATATATATATATATATATATATATATATATATATATATATATATAAAATAAAAATTACAATTGAATTTACCAAAATGATCCAAGATTGTAAAATTAAAGTAAATTATAAATATTAAAGAATTAATATTTATAAAATTATCCCAGCCAGATATAAAAGCTCGATAATACCAAATAGGAAATAGAGCTTATAATATGAGCAAACAGTTAATGAAATATGTTAAAAAAAAAACACTTTAAAATGAGTTAAAAACATATTTAATCTGAAAAGGAAACACTAGATAAATGGATAGTCCTTAATCCGCGGAGTTTCGAAGAAATACTCTCCTTCTCATCAGAGGGTAGGAATTAGCAAAATGCAGGATCGGATTTTGCATGCAGAAGTATTTGATGAAACAACAAGTAAGTCAAAGATCTTACTTGAAAACAAAATAAGTTAAGCAGAGGGAATATGGTAAAGAAAAAGGTGATTACACATTAATGGATAGTCTGGTGGAAGATAAAAAAATCCAGTGACGGTAAAATCCAAATGTAAAACTTCAAGAAAGTTAAAAGAATTTCCATTTGTACAAGTAAAATCCAAAGAAATCCCATAATTGGAAGAAAATGGTCCATAATAATCCAAAGGCAGAAATCCATGGAATAATTCACAAAAAAGTGTGTACAAGGAAAAAATAATATTAATAAAAGAAAAATAAGATGTGCTTTTCACTCTACTTCCGAGACATAAGTATATGTATATATATATATATATATATATATAATTATTTTTTACTATAATAATTGAATACCTACAGAGACTAGTGTTTCATCCTTTCGGGAATCTTCAATGTAGGGTGTCACGATTAACACCAGTCGAACGATTCGAACCCCGCAATACGAGACATTTCCGGCTCGATTAGTGAAGACCGTATCCATTCGGCTACCATTAACCGCGTGAAATATCGTTGAATTTTAAACATTTTAATTTAAATGTTCATTACGTCAGTCAGACAATGATCTAATCGTTATACGATGATCTATGCATAAGAGCTAAATTGACCGACGTTAATTCAACTGAAAGTGCTCAACGATAAGAAAGGAATTTCTTAAGAAAACAAATATAAACTATCTATAAATATGATAGCGTGTGTGTTATTTTGTGTGTCACGCTTGCATCTTCCGAGTGACTGTCGTCTAATTGTAATGACGTTCCATTTCTTGTAATAAATAATTTTACCAAGAACTCTTCATAAGTTTTGGTTTCGGTTTCGATTATAGCTTATGACACTCAAGCTATTTATTTTTTATAAATAATTTTACCAAGAATTCTTCATAAGTTTTTGTTTCGGTTTCGGTTTCGATTATAGCTGAAGGAACTCAAGTAATATATATATATATATATATATATATATATATATATACATATACGTATATATATATATATATATATATATATATATATATATATATATATATATATATATATATATGCACGTTTCATTGAAGAGCAGAAACAACTATTGCTTGTTTCTCTTACAACCCATTTTTTCTTTTTGCCGAACTAGTTTCCGGACATTCTGTTCAAGTGCAAAAAAGAAATCAACGGAGTACACCGCAACGACGAAGATCCAATTACTTGGGAAGTTCATATTTATAATATTTCGTATAATGTTTATTATACAATACACAAAAACACATTACCTTGCGGTTGATGACAAACTAAGGCAAAGGCTTACAAAACAATACGAAGGCCTTTATTTCCAGCTGATGATGAGAATGGTGAGAATCCGATGCCATGTTAGATTGCGACATTTTGTCTTCTCCTGCTCCCCTCGATTCTTGAAGGAGGTTAGGCTAACTCTCTCTCTCTCTCTCTCTCTCTCTCTCTCTCCAACTCAAACTGAACTCTGGCTGCCCTATCTCTCTTTTCTCAATTACCAACTCTAACTTAACTGTATATATTGGAGCTATATTTCTTTGTGACGTCAGCACGTGGCCAACATGTGCATGTTTTGCACGTGAATATTGTATATGTTCTCAACACGTGTCCTGGCGACACAAAGGACATTCCTTAATTAAATTGTCGGTTATTTCTGCTCTGACCTTATTTCGTTTTTACAATAATTTCCAACTACAATGAATAATTCCAGTGCATTCCTAGAATCGTATCTAAATGACAATATGTATTAATTTTCACTTTTGATATTGAGTTCGTTTCAGGCATTCTCCTTTAATAGTAGCAAGCTTGGGTGCCCGGCGTTTCCCGGGTGTTTATAGATGCGTGTGTAGCCAAAATATAAAGACAAGCAGGCAGGTCCGAACCCGTACCGCGAAGGAGGACAAGAAGGTGAAAAATAAATGTGACGTCTTTGCCATTGCGTCCATCGCCAAGCCAGAAGCCGCGAAAGTTTAAATTAAACCTAGTCATTCGAAAAGAGAGGATGAATTTCGAAAATATCGGCGAAAAAAGCGACCCTTCTTTGTAGAAAAGTGCCCATTTTAGGGTGAAGGAATTAATGTTTTGGACCAATTGTTCAATATTTAAGGTTTGAAAGATTGAGCTTCAAAACGATATAAATCTCGTGAAAATCTGTCGCCTCTGTCAAAAGTTTTAGGCAGACATAATACATACATACATACATGCATACATTTAAGCAGACAGGTGAGATTTATATAATAGATTATAATCAACCCTAATTACTTTGTTTCTAAATAAAAACCTGGAGCTATCCAATTCAATATACAACATGTAAAATTGAATTAATTTTGAAAATTAGATTATGTAAAATTGAATTATTTACGTAAAATTGAATTATTAATACAAAATTTAATTAATAATATAAAATTAAATTATGTAAAATTTACTTCTGTAAAATGTTATGTAAAATTTAATCAATTTTAAATAGAGTTTCTCCATTTAGTGTTAGGGCGAGCAATAAACCCAAATGTATTCATCTTCATATATAGATTCCCTGAAGAAGGTTAGATGTTAAATCGGCAAAACATTTTTCAGAAGAATATTCAAGATAATAACAATTGTGGGAATAATCGAAACCATTCAAAGAACCATTTATTTCTGGGCGGTTTATAATGGCGTCAGTCTAGAATTAACGCATCCACCAGCTTATCAGATTGGCCAATTTTCCGAAACGAAAACTAGACATTCCCTTTCACACCAACCGTAGATCGGCCACCTGATAGACATCAACTCGCATCTCTGGCGGGATTAGTGCGACAAGCGTTAAGTTTATTTACTATCCAATCAACAATCACTCGTCTAGCCACAACCATTGTCAACGATTTCCTCTACTTTCATCTCTGCTTAAAACTAAATGTACAACATAGCTCGGACGCGCGTATGCAAACGCATGCGGGATTACGTCAGCGGGAGAGAAAAATTAAAACTTTTATAAAGATCACCTTAGAGACGATGATAACGTGCAAGATCACGTTAGAGGCATAGATGGCATTTGGGGGGATGATCACGTTAGGGACGTCACAGCGTGAAAATGAGTAACTAAATGTCATTATACAAAAAAAAAAAAACAAGCGAGATTAAGGTCTAGGTTACAAATGTAAATTTCACTGCCTGTTTGTCGAACATTATACTGCGGGCTACTTCTCAACTGCTTACACAACTTCCTACTTCAAGTCAACAAATTCCTGCGTAAGTATCCTCTTAATTAATCAAATTCCACTAAGTTACTACAACTGCCGACTATTAGGCGTCGTCTTACCGACCACCTAACATTAATTAATCTCAACCCTTTAGTGACATTCAGGCCTTGATAAATGGTGATCCCCCTGAAAAATAAAACATAAATTAAGTCGACGGTGCGAGGTTTCATCTTGTTGAATAAAAGAATAGATAAAATTTAAGATAATCACAAAACATGTTTCTAAATTTTTGAGATGGGGATTGGATATTCGTATTATGGGGATTCATCGGACTACTGTTCTCATCTTGAGTGGGATTTTCACAACGTTTCGGTCGATGTAACCTCGGACCTTCTTCGGATGTATCTTGTCGCACTTGGGGACGTTTTTGCGAATTCGGGAATTTGGACGGAATTTCGAACGAAACCCTTTATTTACTTCATTATAAATAATAGATAATAGATAATATATATATATATATATATATATATATATATATATATATATATATATATATGATGATGATGAAATATCCCGTCAATTTCGACGTATCAGCTTCAGACAAAACAACCAAGTTGTTTGGAAATCCACGCAGATGATTTTTTTATAGTTGGGAAGGTTTTGTAGAACGATCCACACTTTTTGGTATTACTGCTAACCTTTGTCGGTGCAGATGACTGCCACAAGACAGAGTATACAGTAGACCGCAGGTTTTTAGATAAGAGTTTCCTTCTCCTAGATGCACGTCTTATCGAGGACTGAGGGTGCATCTCTCCCAGTGATTTAATGCACCCCCCCCCCAGATACCAACCTGGAAATTACTACGATTCGGCGCCAAGCTTCCCAAATAGTCAATCGTCTGGTACTGGACAGGCACATCTTTGCTTAACTTCGGTGATCTGGCGAGAAAGTGATTGTGCCGTATATATAGTTTTATATACGACACAATCCTATTTACGGTACAATATTAGTCCTCGTGCGAAAGAGCAGGACACAAAATGTTTTAAATAATAATAATAATAATAATAATAATAATAATAATAATAATAATAATAATAGAATAACAATAACAAAGACTTTCTCTGGCGAGGATTACTATTGACCGTAACCAGTTATACAGTCCTTTTGAAATTTTCATCTCTATTTTTTTTTCGTTATGTACTGAATATTTTTAATGAAACCTATATGAAATATGTTCCTTATTAAATTTTAAAGATTTTCTACTCTGAAAAAAATTTTTTTTAAATTTAATCTAAAAAGTTATTTTAAAGTTTTTGTTAAAAAAAAAATTCACATTTTCTCATTATTCAGACCTGTATTACAAAGAGGTGTTGCAAAAAAAATGAGTTGTGGTATGAGGAGAATTACAAACGGAAACAGAGAGAATATTCAGACTTGTAATAATACAAAGAGGGGGTTGCAAAAATGAGTTGTGGTGTGAGGAGAAATACAAACTGGAACAGAGAAAATATCCAGACCTTTAATAATACAAAGAGGGGGTTACAAAAATGAGTTGTGGTGTGAGGAGAAATACAAACTGAAATAGAGAGAAGGAGAGTTTTAAAATATAATCTTAAAAAGATAGGATACAAGTTAGAAAAGCATTTCATCCAAGGCATGAAAATTGTTAAACAAAATGTTTTTACTATAGGCTTTAAAAATAAAGGTACAAGATTCAATTTGAAATTTATTTATTTTCAAAGTGCACTTTTATAAATTTTACAAAGTAAGGTATAAACATTTAATTTAAATTGAATCAAAAAATTACCTTTCATTTATTTTATGTAATGTACATTTTGTTGCAATTTAAAAACATTATCTTTCATCAAGCAATTAATGATATAGATATAAAATTTTCAATGATGCTTTTATATATATATATATATATATATATATATATATATAGTAACATAAAATAATGATTAGTAAGAAATAGTTATATTTAAATCTAAAAAAATAGGTATAAGGCTGCCAAAATGTGTTTTACAACTGTCCGCAAGGTGGTGCAGTGGTTAGAGTAAAGGATAAAATCAATTGTAAAGATACATTCTTGTGAAGATACATTACCAATGCCAAGAGGTCACTCAAGGATAAGGGTTAAAGAGTGTACAGTAGAAATTGGACAATATAGTAATCATTAGTAATGAAAATTCGGTAAATTTGATAACTTATATGGAACGGCTCATCAAGAACTTATTTACGTTAGACTTGAAGACAACCATATTGTAGTCAGCCGGAAAGCAGGAAAACGGAAGACAATTCCACAGGCGTGCAGTTCTAAGAAAGAAGCTTTGTTCATGGAATCTACGTTTAGTTTTAGGCACAGTTAAAGAGTGGGGGGAATTATTGATAGTGTTTTCAGCTAGACGAGTGTTTCTTGTGAAAGTTTGGCGATGGGGGACCATAGACTTAAGCTCAGTCGAACACTTTCCATGAAAATAACGATACATCAGAGACAAACTCGCAACATCTCGTCTGTGAGATAGAGGTTGCAGGGAAGAGAAAACGACATCTCCTACGAGGCTACGAAGTCTATCAAGGCAAGACAAGTCCTTTCTAGCAGCTCCTGCCCAGATGTGGCAACAGTATTCCATCTTTGGACGTACCTGGCTCTTATATAGATAGAGAATTGCATCAGCAGTGAGATATTTACTGGATCGATAGAAAGATCCCACCATTTTTCCAGCGGCCTTGGCAACAGATTTGATATACGTGTTCCATTTAAGATCAGGAGTAATGATCAAGCCAGAAGCTTGTCAAAACTTGAGGCCTCCTGAAGATGAGAGCCATTCATTTCAATTGATGCCAGAAATTCGCACTGAAAAAAATACAATTTCAAATTACTTAGGACCTCTATCCAACCATGGCTGACGGAACAAGAGCATGCTACTCCCTGTGAAGTAAATAAAGTGTTCTGTTCGAAATTCCATCCAAATTCCCGAGTTCGACAGAAACATTCCCGAGTTCGATAAAATATACCTGAAGAAGGTCGAAGGTTGCATCGACCGAAACGTTGTGAAAATGACACTCAAGATCAGAACAATAGTCCAATGAATTCAAATTAAACGAACAACGGAATACGTTTCAAAATTGTTTGATGATTGCTGTTAGGTTGAGAATCTAATTCCGGAGACCTGCGTGATTTTGTTCGCCATCTCCATACAATTCAACTTCGTTATTTAATTTGTTGAATTAGTCATAAACGACTGTAACATTTTGAGCTAAAATAAACCTTAAAAACAAAAACAACAATTTTCCTCTACAAAACAATAAACCAAAACATTCATACAAATAGAGAGTAGATATATACTCGTGCTGATCAAAAAAAAAAAATATATATAGAACATCATGCTTTTGGCGCTAAATTCTTATTGAGGACGATCTGTGAGATGCAATTGGTGCTAAAATATCCCTATTATGCTAAACTAACTTAAATAGTTGTTTTACGACAGAATTTTTTTCATATCAATTGCAATGTCAGTTTTTGACTATTTCGTGTTTTGAAATAATAGAACAAGGCAGGTAAGTTAACAAAATATTTTTATTAACATAAATACAAATAAAATTAATCAATATTTAGTAGAAGCACCTTTTGTCTTGATAACAGCATTCGCCGGGCATGGAATCAACAAGCTTCTCGCAATCATGTGTAGACACTGAATCCCATGTGTTCTGGATTGCAATCTTCATGGCTGCAAGGGTAGTAGGTTTTTCTTTCCTCTTCATCTGGTCCCACAATACTTCAATAGCGAGTTCGCCGGCCATTCAAGAACAGGGATCGATCGTTCTCGTAGCCAGGAAGACGTGATTGGCAGAATGTGCCGGTGCCAAGTCATCTTGAAAAACACACACTCCATACACCCGGGCAACGCTGGGCACCTAGGCTAGTTCATCTATAAGGGAAGGAATACTATTTTTAAAATCCCGAAGATCAAATATCAGCTAACGTGATATTGTAAACAAACCCAGACGGGCTTTGATGAACAACATTATCATTATTATTTTTTTATTTATTTATTTATTTTTGCAAATGAGTCCACCGGGCAATTTATTTCTGGTAATATATAATCTTGTATAATATAAATCTCACCTGTCTGTTTAAATGTTTGTTTGAATGTCTGTATGTATATATGTTTGTATGTCTGCATAAAACTTTCGACCAATTAAACAAATTTTCACAATGTTGGTATAATTTTGAAGCTCGACTTTTCCGACGACAGATATTGAAAAATTGGCTAAAAACATTAATTCCTTCACCCTCAAGTGGGCCCGTTTTTACGGGGAGCGGTCGCTTTTTTCACCGATATTTTCGAAAGTAATCGCCTCTTCGATTGTCTAGCTTTAATTAAAAACTATGTTCCTTCCAAGTTTGGCAATGGGTGCAATAGCAAACGCGTCACGTTTTTTCTTTTTTTTTTTTACTTTTTTTCTTCCTTCACGCTACGGGTTCAAGCCTGCCTGCCTACAACCACTTTTTTTTCTTTTTTTTTTTGCTCAACACACACTTTCAAACACCCGGGCAACGCCGGGCATCCAGGCTAGAATTTATAAAAAACATTGATCTGCTAATAATACTTCCGTAATCTGCGTAAATTAAAATAGCATGTTTAAGCGTATTGTATGACTAGGCAACGTCAAGCTTCCAACACACACACACATACACACACAATAGCAAACGCGTCACGTTTTTTCTTTTTTTTTTTTTACTTTTTTTCTTCCTTCACGCTACGGGTTCAAGCCTGCCTGCCTACAACCACTTTTTTTTCTTTTTTTTTGCTCAACACACACTTTCAAACACCCGGGCAACGCCGGGCATCCAGGTTAGAATTTATAAAAAACATTGATCTGCTAATAATACTTCCGTAATCTGCGTAAATTAAAATAGCATGTTTAAGCGTATTGTATGACTAGGCAACGTCAGGCTTCCAACACACACACACATACACACACACACACACACACACACATATATATATATATATATATATATATATATATATATATATATATATATATATATATATATATAATGTGGTAGCTAGAAAAACAAATAATTTTAAATTACAAACTTTAGTGTTCAAATTTCATGTTGACTAAATTTTATTGCGTCTGGCTTATTCACCTATTCGAATTTTATATCCCCCATCAAGGAGTGGAAAACTGTTTTTAGACTTTCAAAGGCAGGTGGTTATTCATTCAAAAGTGAAAATTTGACTTGGGGACTGACAAAACTGTCTAGGTGCATCAGCATTTTTTTTTTGTTGTTGTAAAATATTACAAAGCATCACTTTAATAATGTTATTGAAACTTTGAAAGGAGAGTGTCGTGAAGCAGCTGCGACTTGCTAAAAGGAAAGTGGTCAGAAAATAAAAATACAAAACACAAAAAAAAAGCTAATTTCCCGCTTTTGTATAAAATAAATTATCGTTTGGACTAATTTCCTTTTCCATCAACTATCGCGAATTTATCCATATATATATATATATATATATATATATATATATATATATATATATATATATATATATTCCTGTCTCTAAGAGGGGGAAATGTTTGTGTTTCATTTCCGGTGACAATCATCAGACAATAAGTCTGATCAATTCCATCCAGAATAAAACACAAACATTTCAGTGCAGCTTGCCTTGCAGTAGAACCCCGGGAAACAGTGAGCAATACAATGTTTCCGGTCCCTGGTTACGGTAATTGCCCCGCCTTTCGGTGTTATTTATAATGTTATTTGATTCTATACATGTGTATTATATACTGCATAGTTGTGCTGTATCTTCAAGCCATACAGAGCGTCCCCAGGTTGCGGATAGGGGAAACCCCTCTATTTATAGGGGGTAGCTTTGAATATTAAATCAAAAGCCGCTGACAATGAGGAAATAAAATGAAAATGAATACCAAAAATAATGCATACTGGCTGGCCCTCGCCCAGGATAAAAAGGGTCCCTTACCTCGTTCACACACCAGACGAGAAAAGGTATTTGAAGGTGTGAACCCTCTTACCTCAGATAATGGCACTACCATGACAGAGGTCCACTTGGATCAGTCAACAGATCGTGAATTAGATCCTGGCCCCAAACCATCATGTGCAACTACAAGAAAAGGAAACAGAAGAGGCCTAAAAACCCAACCCTGGGCAGTTGCACAAAAGAGGGTATTATTATATTGCTACCATTATTCAAAGTTTGAAAAATGGAGCAGAACGTCGAATGAGATCCTACAAGAGAAAATCAAGAATTCTGACCTCCCTGAAGACATAGTATTTTTTTTTTACTAATTTTTAGTGCCGTTTTCCGGCATTCGACTGTATTTGCATTTTACTCTTTTATTATGTTTTATTCATTTATTGGACATTGTTAAAGCAAATACTGTAACATATCTAATATATAAAAGGGTATATGTCTGTCTGTCTCCATATTTTAAAACTCTATCTCCACCGAAACTAAAAGTCGCACCGCAGGGCTAGGGGTATCAATTGATTGGATTTTTTATGGACCGTTCTTCTATGGGCCTTTAGTCGTTTAAAATTGTTTTGAAGTGTCAGAAATGTGTCAAAATCGAAAAATACGGGGTGAGCCACTTAAAATTGGCCCGATTCTCTTATCTTTCTCTTATCTTTCTCTTATCTTTCTCTTAACGACCAACTGACACCACAAGAAAAAATACAATTCTTTTTTCAACAAGATGGTGGTACATGCCACACGTCTCACAGATCACTGACACAAGTTCCTGGCATGTTTTCGGTCGAGAGAACAATAAGCAAAGGGTTGTGGCCACCACGTTCCCCGGACTTGTCTTCATGTGATTTTTTTTTATCTTTGGGGGACTTTAAAACAAAGAGTTAATGCAAATAATCCTCAAAATTTAGATCAACTAAAGGAGAACATTACTACGCAATCAGGACAATCACCAGAAAAGATCTACAGATAGTCAGTATCTGCAAACGTTTAACAACGTTTGCAGATATGCATAGATGTAAACGAGGATCACTTCCCGCATCTTTTATAACATTACAAGTAATTTAAACAATAAAAGAATGTTTCTCCTCTCTACTACATTTTATGGAATACCTTTAAGTGGGCAACTCAGTATATCTAGTACATTCATCTTCGTTTAATTTTTTAATTTTTAATCAGTTCGTATGCATGTAACGGTGGTACAGCGATAACGTCATCCGCCCCGAATGCTACAATTAGGGTTTAGAACTTACAAAAACTTTATTATTCGACAAGACATACAATCGGAAACCTTTAAAAAATGTTTAATCTCACTATTATTGAGGTTTACTCTATGTTTATTTTACTATAAGAAGCGGAACGTAGTTAGGAAAATTATATTCATAGGCAAGGTTTATATTTTGCTGGTTAGCACATAAATTGAAAACTACAAATTATGAAAAATCTTATATATATATGAAAATTGATAATATATATATATATGTGTGTGTGTGTGTGTGTGTGCGTGTGCGTGTGTGTGTGTGTGTGTGTGTGTGTGTGTGTGTGTGTGTGTGTGTGTGTGTGTGTGTGTGTGTGGCGTATTAAGCGACGCTTTTTCTGCAAACAAATAGAGCGGACGCATTTGGACGATGTCAAAACATCGTTAATTCATTACCTACACAGCAGCAGCCATATAGCGTAATAGTGAGAAGCATTGACTGTCATTTGGGCGGTCGGGTTTTGGTCATGGCTTGAGGCAGTTGCCTGTCTAGCCGCACTGATGAGCTGTGAAACAGCGAAACAGTACTGTATACTGTATGTGGATGACAGTATATATATATATATATATATATATATATATATATATATACTGTCATCCACATACAGTATACATCATCAGTGCGGCTAGACCGGCAACTGCCTCAAGCCATGACCAATATATATATATATATATATATATATATATATATATATATATATATATAAATTTATAAAATATATATGGCGATTAAGCTACACTGAATATTCGGCGTTTCATCCACTCTAGGATTTCCCAGGCTTATGCGCGAATTCTGTTGTTGTTTATCGTTTTGATATGGTCCTTTTCTATTGACCAACTGACACCAGAAAGCTGATTGGCCAACTAAAATCCTCAATAGAAAAGGACCATATAAAAAGGATAAACAACCACAGAATTCGCGCATAAGCCTGAGGAATCCTAGAGTGGATGAAACGCCGAATATTCAGTATAGCTTAATCGCCATATATATTTTATAAATTACTAACTAGCTCTACCTACGTATTGAGCACTTTTGAAGTAAATACTTAAAGTTTACGCATAAATATATACTTTCGTATATTAATTCTATGTGAGTAAATGTATTAGTTATATATATATATATATAAATATATATATATGATATGTATATACAAATAATTTTAATATTTATGTATAAATATATTCGTTATGAAAGTCGATTTAGAAATGAAAGTCCAGCCTGCTTTAAACATTTACTAAACAGCAGTCAACGTAAACGCGAGATGCAAAATTCTGACTTCCCATCGTTGAATACTTTTCGGGTGTGTACTGTTTATTACCGATAATCTGGCAATTATAATAACTTCATTTCGTTCAATCCCTGCGTTAATTAATGGTGGCCTTCAAGTAAAATGCTAACATATCTAGTCAAGGCCGACTTTGTGATTGATTTCGAATCTCCCTACTGACAGTAATTGCAAATTCCTACATTAATGAGTGCGTAAACGTGAAACACTCGTACCTGTAGGTATAAAGATAATTGTTTATTTAGGAAACTATTATTATCTCTTTGCATATGTATAAAAGTGGCCTAGTCCGTGTGTGTGTGTGTGTGTGTGTGTGTGTGTGTGTGTGTGTGTGCGCGCGCGCGTGCGGAAAGTTCTCTCCAAAGCTACTCTGTTAATTTTTGATATGCAGACTTGAAAGTTGATATTAAGGGAATTCGGGCCTGCAGAACATTTTTGTTTGCATAGGAATCACCACTTATCACGGCCCAGAGGCCACTCGAGGATAAGAGTTAATGGGTATACATTAGTCAATGGGATTATAGAGTAGTAGAGATAAGTAGTGGAAATTTTGATAAATTGAATTACTTAGGGGGGCGGTTCATCAAGAACTTGTTTACATTGGACTTGAAGACGATCAGATTGTAGTCAGTTGGAAAGCAGGCAAACAAAAGAAGTTCAACAGGCGTGCAGTTCTAAAAAAGAAGCTTTGTTCATGGAATATACGTTTAGGTTTAGGCACAGATAAAGAGGGGGGAGTTATTAATAATGGTTTTGATTTGTTTTTCAGCAAACATATCTAAATCTAAGTAAAAATAGCTGATAATAGGGTCAAGAGTGAAACATTGGAATTTATCAGGCATAAGTCAACTTAAAGTAATCCTCTACGCATGCGAAAATCTACATTTATACGTTAAAGTTTTGATATGGAAGTGGGCTTTGATTTCGATTGCAGCCGATGGCACCCAAGTTATTTGTTTCTTAAACTTGTTAAATCACTGCTATATATAAGGTACACTCTATATAATTATAAACTCAGTCAGCTTGCTTGCTTGGGCGTTTAAACCGAATATCCGGTTTCTGATTTCCGGTTTCAAAAAATCCGTCTGCTTACTTATTTCATGGCCGCCTTGTCATAAGTCCTATATTAAAACCCACTGCTGCTATTCAAAGCATACACAAGGTGAATAATATATTTTGTTTAAACTTATTTTAACGTGTGTTTCTTTACAAATAAATGTACCTATTTACTATGCCTCCCCACGGGACAGAGTTAGACACCAGGGTCGTTTTTTAACGTGGAGAAAAGGTACAAAAATAAAAATTGTCTCAGTCGTGAAGGATTTCTCCTCCACCGAAAGAGAACAAGAAATGGAAGTGCAGAATCTGAAGAACAGATACTACACTTTGATCTTGACCAAAAGGCCAAGATAAATCCCGTTCAACTAAAAAAAAATGATGTAACTATAAACATAAACATGTAACTATAATCATATTTATAAAAAATAGTTACTGCTTTTAGTAGTGACCCTTTGGATTCTGACGATTTATTTATTCAGGCGTTACATAAAAAATATTTTCTCTTCAAGAAAGGGGAAGGTAAAAACTTGGTTTTAGTAGTGCTTTTAGTAGGGCCTCCTTAATCTTTATTAGTGCTTGCAGTAGTGCTCTGGAGGCTTCCTGATTTTTATTTTTTTCACTTAAAAAATGTTTTCTCGAGACAATAAAATATAATAAAATTTCAAAATCACTATTTTATTTGGAAAATATTTCATCTTACCCTTTAAGGGCCAACGGGTAGACTAGTATAATAGTAAGTAGAGTATTGTCTATATTATTACAAATACGAAAGTTGTATGAATATAATATAACGTATTTTACAGCCGTCAACGGGCGCAGAACAGCCTACTATTAATATATATATTATTTTTAAAAACAGTAATCTACGGACACGCGTGTTTCAGAGCCCTACTCTTCTTCAGCGTAGTTTGACTGTTGTTGGGATTCGAACCCCGGACCTTATATATTTCAGTCTAGCACCCTAACCCATTACGCTATGATGCCACAGACAATTTATTGTTTAGTTTTTCTATCGTTTATCTGTTTACGTAGTTTTGTTGTTGATTTTTTAAACGATATTAAGGTTAACGTCTCCGCCTTGGAGATCCGGTGTTTTTCTTAGAAAGTCGCCCATTTTTTATTTGGACGTATTTTTTTTTTTAATTTATTTATTATTTTTAGAAACAGTAATTTGAGGACACGCATGTTTCGGAGCTTTACTCCTCTTCAGCGTACCTTGACTGTTGTTGGGATTCGAACGCCGGACGTTATGTATTCCAGTCCAGCGCCCTAACCAATTACGCTATGATGCCATACACAAGTTATAGTTGAGTTTTTTTTATCGTTTATTTGTTTATGTAGATTTGTTGTTGATTTTTTAATCGATATCAAAGAGAAAAGAAAAGAATTTAAAACTGGAAATTAAATTTTACAATTAAATTTATTATTTAACAGAATAATCAAATAAAATTTTTCAAAGTTCTTATTCCATGGAGTTTCAAAGAATGCTACTCTTGCTATTCTTCTCATCAGAGGACATAAAGAAATCAGCAAATTATATTTGTAGCAAAACAAGAATTTGCTGATTACATTTTAATATTTATATTACATTGAATTTTACCTTTGATTATAGCGGGTAAGCTTTTCATTTCCGCTGTATTGATTGTGTTTTTATATATATATATATATATATATATATATATATATATATATATATATAAAGAGAGAGAGAGAGAGAGGGAGAGAGAGGGGGAGAGAGAGATAGGGAGAGAGAGAGATAGTTATCATCTATTAAATATATCGCTTGATGATTGCATTGGCAGGAAATATTTGTTGTGACGTAAATTTTATTTTTGTGTCTATCCTAATTAGATTTACACAAACCTGACACACACACACACACACACACACAAAACACACACATATATATATACATATATATACATACATACACACACATACATGTATATATATATATATATATATATATATATATATATATATATATATATATATATATATATATATATATATATATTATTTAGTCAATATTTTCAAAGCACTTTAGATCCGAGACGGGACAGTTCAATAGCAAAATATTTAGAGCACAAATAATCGATTTTTTTACTTTTTCAGTTTGTTCACGGGAATCTAAATGCACTAAAAAACATCGACTGAGAGAAAGGAAGATGAGGAGCGAGGGAGAGGGAGAGAGATAAAGAGAAAGGAACCGCTTGAGAGACAGTTAAAATAACTGCATCAGAAATGTTTAATTTTTCAACGAAGTCAATTTAATTGGACAGAAAATGCCTTAAACATCCATGGCTGATTTTTTTTTCCAACTCTTTATGTTGATACTGAATTTGGAAAAATAACTCAGCTGAAGTATTTTTATTTATTTATTTCTTCATTTCCAAAATAGGGTTCTTATTAAGGATTCCAAACGTTTTTTTTTAAACTACAGGAAAATCTTTATGGTGCACCTACACGTCACGGAATGGGGATGTCATATTCCAACAAATCATTTAAATTTGAATTCTTTTTAAATAAAGAAAATCATTTCTAAATTTTAATCTGTAATCTAAAGTTACGTGTAGTGAGTGTATATATATATGTATATATATGTGTGTGTGTGTGTGTGTGTGTGTGTGTGTGTGTGTGTGTGTGTGTGTGTGTGTGTGTGTGTGTGTGTGTGTGTGAATAAAAAAGTAAAAACCTAAAAGAGTAAAAAAACAAAAATAAAATCAACGTTTCGTCCCTATTTCAGGGAGCATCATCCGGATTTCTAGGCGAGGATGTACAGGAAGACGGTCATATATCACATGCGAAAGAGGAGAAGTTCAGTTCTCTTTCTGTTCTGGAGAGAAAAAAATTTCATGATGAAAAGAGAATTTATATCTAGTGTGTGTGGAGGGGGGTCGGGTTATATACATATATGCATTTTTTTATATCAACCGGGATCTAAATTAATGTTTTGTTCATTTATTATTATATTACCTATGATTGGGGCTACATTATAAAATCCTTTTCTTTGTTTGATGGTGTTAATATTGGAAATTAAAACAGATTCAATAAGTCTCCGTTTTGCTCTATCTGGGATGGATTTTAAGATTTTTGCACGTTATATACGTACATGCATGTAAATATATAAACGATAAAAACTAATCAGTAAATCGTCTATGGCATCATAGCGTAATGGATAAGACGCTGAACTGAAATGCATAAGGTCCAGTGTTCGAGTCCTAATAACAGTCAAGCTACGCTGAAGAGGGGTAGGGCCCCGAAATATGCATGCATGCATGTAGGTAGATTACTGTTTTATATATATATATATATATATATATATATATATATATATATATATATGTATAATATTGTTTATTCATGTTTTTATAAGCGATTCTGTGGTGGGTTTTTTTTTTTTGCACTCCCTGAGTGCTTTATAGGGAGGGGTTATCCGCCCTTTTTTGTATTATAGTCGCCTCATATTTTTAGGGCGTATTATTTGTAATTAATTTATTGTTTAAATATTTATTTAAAAAACTTTTTCGTGCATAAACTTAAGATAACTTAAATTTATGCACGTAAAAATATTTATATATATATATATATATATATATATATATATATATATATATATATATATATATATATATATACATTCAAGCAAATATTATTAAATGCAACGGAGATATTTTGCTTTATGATTTAAAAAAAATGTTTGATTTCTGTATAATCTTTTTTAATATCAAAATCAAAAATATTAATAAAAGTTCCATAATTGTTGCTGCCACAAAGTAACGTTCTAAAATGTCTTGCGTAGTTTGTAGTGGACGGACTTTGTTAACAGGATCCACGAACTTCCTGATTTTAATATTCGAATTTTTTATCGATCTATATTTTTAATCGACTTTTCATCGACTCTATATATTTTAACTTATCATCACCTAACGCCGTTTACTGTATATTTTAGTTTTCACTTTTAATTCTCATTTTCGCTCCTTAGCACTTTTACTTCAACACCTGAAGATGATTCGTGGACGAATCAAGAGCGCTCGTGACAGCGACAATTATGGAACTTTTATTAATATTTTTGGATTTTGATATAAAGAAGATTATACGGAAAGTTGAAAAATGAAAAAAAAAATCATAAAGGAAAGTGTCTCTGTTACATTTAGTAATATTTTCTTGAATGAAAAAATGCTGCTTAAATATACCAATTTCGAATACACGGTGACCCACAAAAAAACGGGCCCTAACTCTAATTAGGCCCCGTTTCTTAGTGTTTTGTCCGAATGAATTGAAACTTGGGTCATAACTAGTTTATTATATTCAAAGCATCACGTCAAAACACTAGGGTCTTTGGCCTTTTTTTCTCCGTTCTACACCATATGTTCTAGATGGCGTCCATTTAGCTTTTTGGGGGGGTCACCATGTATATGTATATGATCGTTATATAATGTTTATTGCGGTGTGTTGTGTGTACATTTTTGTACACATAGAATATACATACGACGTTGAAATTCAATTTGGAAAAAATGCAAACTTAACTATTTTCTTTTCTCTTATAATTTAAAAATATTTTAGGTTTAAGATGTATGCCGATCGGAAACAGCTATTTTTAAAATTCTTGACAACTTGTCTTTCTGGTTGGGTTTTTATGCTTTTTTTATACTAATGTTTAACGTGGTTAAACTCATGATAAATTCCAGGAACATTTTCTATTAAAGATTATGAATTTCTCTTTCAAATAGCATCGTGTAATCTAAGCAGAAAATTAAGTAAAATAATAGAAACTGAAGGGTTTGGAGTTATATTGTATTATATTTTTCTGCATTTTTTATACATTTTGCCTAAGACATTAGAAAATTTCTTTTCAAAAAATACAAAATTCAAACAATCTTTTTTCATATAATATAATGTATTTTAAATGTTGCCCATTTTCAGCTTCGCATATTTGTGCTCTTTCCAAAACATTATTCATGACAGATTGCAGAATCTCTGGATTGCGATTTAAGTCCCTGATTTCGTTCCTCATGTTTTCCTTCAATTCTTGTAGGGACTTTTAGGACACCCTAAACCCTGCAAGCATTGGAAAAAAAACATCAGGAACAAAATAATCACAATCCAGAGATTTTGCGATCTGTCATGAATAATGTTTTGGAAAGAGTACAAATATGTGAACGACTCATCAACAAATGTTTCGAATATTGACTTTGCTTTCAAGATAAAAATATTTATCATTTTCTTTACATTAAAAAGGGGCGTTTTAAATATCTGATTAATGTTTATTCATATATTTATATAAAAACTAATCAATCAGTCAATAAGAGTTTATCACTCAATGAGGAATCCCTGCCTGGACTTCAGCCATCTATCTCTGTCTAGTCTAGAGCTATCCGCTGTCATGTTGGACCCATATGTGGTACCAAGTCGCACCACCATCTCGTTCTTGGTCTTCCCTTTATCCTCTTATGTCCACGAGGTGTTCATTCCGTTGTCTATCTGTTTTGTAGAGTGATGCCTAACATTATCCTCTCCATCTTCCTTTGTGCCACTGCCAAGTTTTCACTTTGACGAAATGTCAGGGCCCATTTTTTACTGGATACATGTACATATATTTTTTGTTTACAAAGTTGACATATTGACGAAATGAGCCAACAATTGTTGGACTCAGGCCGAGATGTCGTCAGGTGTGTATGTGATTTTTTATTACATTTTACATAAGTATGGCTTCTCACCAGTGCTAAAATATTAAAATACATAAAAATACTAAATAAATAAAATAAAAAACAAACGCCCAAGAGTCACCATCATTTTTTTCTGAAACCGTGTACATTTATTATGAGAAGGCTGTGATATTTGTCATAACAACATCTCAGCCCATGACACGAACAAACCACATAACAATCTGTATAAATAATCCGTAAATCCAAACCACAATTATTATTAATAAATATAACATCAATTATTATTAATAAATATACTAAACTGATATATATATATATATATATATATATATATATATATATATATATATGCCGCTCCCCATTTGGGGGTACCAAACTGGTGAAAGGGAAAATTATTCCCAACTCGCATTTAGGTAAACATGCGCTTCCATATAAATAATTGAATTCACTCAATAGGGAGTTCTAACAAAAACAAACAATATATATATATATATATATATATATATATATATATATATATAAGAGCAAATAGTTAATAAAACATCTTTATAAAAAAATTTGAAAATGAGTTAAAAACATATTTAATCTGAAAAGGAAACACTTAATAAGTTGATAGTCCTTAATCCGCGGAGTTTCAAAGAAATACTTTCCTTCTCATCAGAGGGTAGGAATTAGCAACATGCGGGATCGGATTTCGTATACAAAACTATTTGCTGAAACTGCAAGTAAGTCAAAGATCTTACTTGATAATAAAAAGTGAAGCAGATGGGATATGGTGAAGAAAAAGTTGATTGCACGTGAATGGATAGTCTGGTGAAAGGTAACTAATCTAATGACGGTAAAATCCAAAAATATAAATCCAAGGAAGTTAATTAAATTTCCATTCGCACAAGTAAAATCCAAGGAAATCGCGTAATTGGAAGATGGTCCAAAATAATCCAAAAGGCCGAAATCCGTGGAATAATTCACAAATATCTACAAGGAAAATGGGGAAAATTCCAATAATATTACTAAAAGAAAAATAAGATATGCGTTTAACACGGCTGCCGAGACAAAGTGTAATTAAGAAAAATCAGTGAAGAAGAAGAGAGAAAAAAAAGATTAAATGGTGATAGAATTAAATATAAAATAGAATCGTAAACATCAAAATGACCCAGACAATAAAGGCGCGAAAAATATAGGGCCAAAAAAGAGGTCAACTGAAATGTACAGGTTATTACTGAAGAAAATGTCAGCAAGAGTTATTAAAAGACACTAAATGGAATAAATAAATTAATTAATTAATAAATAAATAAAACATAAATAAAATATAAAATAAAAAATAAAAAAGGAGAGAGGATGGCCGGTATCTGCGAATTCCGGATAAAGCAAGTAAGTATGTAAGTAAATGCATATAGTAAAATATAAGTAAATATACATAAATGATATGAATGTGTAGGTAGATTGATATATTTGATAGATAGGAATAATTATAAGCTCTATCTCCTATTTGGTTTTATCGAGCTTTTATATCTGCTTGAGATTACTTTATAGATATTAATTCTTTAATATTTATAATATACTTTAGTTTTTCCATCTTGAATCATTTTGGTAAATTTAATTGTAATTTTTATTTTGCACATATATATATATATATATATATATATATACATATATATATATATATAATTCCAGGTTAAGAATATTCTAAGCTAAAACCAATTAATTTAACGATGCCCATATAATAATTTGCAATAATACAGTAAAATAAAAGTTTATTTTTTTAAGTATAAAAATATATAAAATAAAAACAATATGTTTTCTTTGAATAGAAAAAAAACGTATGCATAGATACACGTATACGAATAAGCATACACACATATATATATACGTATATATATACGTATACATATATAAACGTCTATATATGCATATATAAACGTGTATAAATATAAATATATAAACGCACACACACATATATATATACGTATATATATATATATATATATATATATATATATATACGTACACATATATAAACGTCTATATATACATATATAAACGTGTATAAATATAATATATAAACGTGTATATATATACATATATATATATATATGTATTATATATTATCTTGATTAAGAAACTGTATAGGCCGTCAATCTTAACAATAACCCAATTTAGTAAAACATAAATATTAACATTTTTTTTTGACAAGTTTCTGTACAATATTATTCTCCGGTTGCAGATTCATCGGAAACGTTCCGATAAAGTCATAAAATATTCATAACATCTTATCAAAGAAAAGATTTTTATACAATTGGTTGATGGCTCGATCCTTGGCGTGGAATGAATACTGGTTTCTACACTGAAGAGCCTGATAAAACAGTGAAACAGTCTGTCTGTGGATGACTATATCTATAAAAGGGAAAGTGTCCGTGTGTGTGTGTGTGTATGTGTGTCTATGTGTGTAAGTGTGTGTGTATAAATTTCCCCACCAAACTAATCTGCGAATTACCAGTCTACAGACACGAATTTTAACATAAGGGGCATTGTGATTTGGGAAAATCAGAAATTTAGCTGTAAAGGGGTCAAAGTTCAACCATTATATATATATATATATATATATATATATATATATATATATATATATATATATATATATATATATATATATATATATATATATATATATATATATATATATATATATATATATACGGCATAATCGCGTTGACACGTAGAACGTTTCTCATCAGATCACCGAAGTTAAGCAACGCTGGGCCTGGTTAGTACCAGATGGGTGACCATTTGAGAATTCTAGGCGCTGCATGTTCTCTCCGCTTTTGTGCCCAGTCGTCTTGTACACACACTTCACTTGCCACTAGTATTTAACAATGTCGGCTCAGGAGAGATGTGGGTGGAGATTGCGCACCTCCTGCTTCACAGCTGTCACGTGCAGGCACCCCTTCGTAGGTATCCCTAGTCTGATAAAGACTGAAGAAACCCCCTTAAACACATACATACACATACATACACACACACACACACACACACACACATATATATATATATATAGTAATTTATAAAATATATATGGCGATTAAGCTACACTGAATATTCTGCGTTTCATCCAACTATAGGATTCGTCAGGCTTATGCGCGAATTCTGTCGTTGCTTCTTGTTTTTATACATGTTGAGGATTACTAGTTGGCCAATCAGCTTTCTAGTATCCACCGCGCCCCTTCCGACCAGCCAATGGGCATGCATTTTATCAAACAAAGGATCTGTTTTAGAGCTAGGTTAGTGGTTTTAGGTGGCCGTTCTGCTTCTTTTTTTATATATACATATAAATATACCTATGTGTACACAATAATGCACATATATATACATACATATATATATATATACACATATGCGTGTGATTGTTTATGTATATTCATGTTTATTTAATTTATTTATTTGTTTGTTTTCTATTGTTATTGTTAGTTTTAAAGCTATTTTGTATCGCTATCCTAGAGTAAGTTTTATTTTGTGAACACAGTTGTTTGCTATTTCCCGCCTACAGTTTAATAGATTTTGAGGTTCTTTAAAGTACAGGATAGAAAATTTTTCATGGAGGCATAATTTACATGGGTCGTCTAAATGTCTGCATGTGGTAGCTTGTCTTATTATTTTCCATTCGACTACCGGCGAATGTCCGCTTTCTTTGGGTTCCCAGTATTTATTCGCTAGTGTTGTTTTTATACGGTGTTTTTTATTTTTTAATGTGCTTTTGTGGTCATAGTATCGGGTTTTGAAATCTAAGGAAGTCATGCCTATGTAATATTTTTTGTTATTCGGGTTTTCTTTTGCAAATATTGTTGCTTGATAGACTACGCTTTTTGTTAGACATTTGTTTTGGACTGGGCAAAGTGTGCGGTGTCTACAATTGCATTTATCTTGTTCGTTATTAGTATTTTTATTTATGGTATGGTTGTACTTTTCCGGGGTTGGTTTGTTATTATTATTATTATTATTATTATTATTATTATTATTATTATTATTATTATTATTATTATTATTATTATTATTATTATTATTGTTATTATTATTGTTATTATTATTATTATTATTATTATTATTATTATTATTATTATTATTATTATTATTTCTGCTAGTGTTGTTTTTATATCCGTCCTGGTATCTACTTTTTTTTATTGTTTATTTTGTTGTTGTTTACATTGTTTTCATTTAGTATTTTGTTATTATGTGCCTTAATTATCATCTCTAAATTTTCGCAACAACTGTAAGATAACTTCAAGGTATTTTTATTGAAGATTTTGTGTAAGGGGTTGGTTGCGGGAAAGTGTTTTTCAATAAGATCTAGAAATTTCTTGCCAAGTTTTGTTTTTAACATTTGATTGTATGGGGACGTATACCAAATTATAGTTCTTTTTCTTCTGTTTTTAATTTTATTATAGTTGTTGGTGTTTTGTTGTTTATATTTGATATCTATATTTTTGTATCCACTGTTTTTTAGGGCTGTTTCGTAAATATTGGATGACCTGTTAAATGCATTTGCATCGCTTGAGTTATTACTGAGTCTACTTACGATCGAGTTAGGAATATGTTTTATAATTGATGGTGGGTGGTTGGACTTAGGGTTTACGTAAATTGGAGTAGCGTTATCTTTTAAGTATGGTTCATATGTGTTTTTATCTAAGTTTAACGTGACGTCCAGGAAGTTTGTTATTTTTATGTTAGCTGATATGTCCACTTTTAGGCCTAATTTTTTCATTTCTTTGTGTATGATTTTCTTAAAGTTTTCTCCCTTGACTTTGTTGGAGTTTTTTATTATAGCTAGTCCGTCATCTCTATATAGGCCGATATCCGTAGTATCGAATATGCTTGTGAGGGTATATAGAATGAATAATCCCACAAGATCTGATGCCTCTGCAGAGTCTCTGGCACCTATCGCCAAATCGAATGAATTTTTCATTTTATTTTTTATCCATTGGTTATTGTTATTTATTAGAACTGATTTTCTACATTTTTTAATGATGTTGATTTCTTCTGAGGATATATCAGTGTATACCTCGGCAAATTCTAGTGCAATGTTAAAAAGTTCTTCGGATATCGAGGGATAAAAGTCTATGATGTCAAACTGTATGAACGTACATTTAATTTTGTTTTCTATATTTTTAAACCAGGTGATTGCTTCGGTAGTATTTGCCCACTGGTTTAATTCTAGGTCTCGTTTGATTTGTTTGTTTACTCTAGAAAGTATTGTTTTGCTAATTCTACCTATTTCTGGTTTAGTTGGGTTTATCAGGCGGGTGCTGGGATTATTATTAAAGTCCCGTTTGTGGTCTTTAAGCAGAATGTATGACTCTCTAGGTTTCAATTTGCCAACTTTATCGCTAATTTTTAGTTTATCGGTAATTTGTTTACTTTCAGTATTTATTATATCTATGTAATCGCATTTGTTTGTGTCTAGTTTTTTGTAGTTTTTTGTAATGTTTTCTGTGATTAGTTTGTTATATTCTTGCTTATCTATTTTATAAAAGTTTCTTGTTTTATATGCTTTTACAAAGATTTTATTAGAGTTGTTTATGTTTCTAACGATTTTGTGTAGTTTCCGTTGGAAATTGTTAGGTTGATTGTGGAATTCTAGGTTTTTAATTACGTTTAAAAGGTCATTTTCAAAGTTTATCAAAAGGTCTACTGTTTTCGCATTTTTAAGGGTTTTAAAACCATAGGATTCTTTTTTGTCTACGTTTTCATTTTTAAGGAAGAAATTTGCTCGCCATCGCATTCGGCGTATTAGTTCATCTGTTTTTTTGATTAATTTAATAATATAGCTATGCTTGCTGGGTGTGGGGATGCTTTTTAGCGATGTTTGGAAATTAACTCTTTCCATATCTATTTTTAATGTGGTGAAATAAATTCTTTTGAAAGTGCTCGACTCTTTTAGGAGCTAAGTATAACTATATATATATATATATATATATATATATATATATATATATATATATATATATACCAAGTTTAAGGTATTCAAGAAGGAAAAATTAAAAAGAGCTTTTAAGAGTTCTCCATAAAAAGAGCAAAATATAATATTTATATAGACAAATATTACATTGTCGCTACACTGAACATGCTAATTAGTAAGCACCAAAAGTCCCCGTAATAATAGTTTGCGTACCACTAAAACCGTTTGGTTCTCAGATGGGAAAATTGAATATATATATATATATATATATATATATATATATATTAATTTTACTTATACAAACATTAATGGCTACATATGTGTATACATGTTTCTGTAATCACCCACGTAGGGGGATTATGTCTTCAGGCCAAGAATTACCGTCGAAAGTCTTTCGACGGTAATTCTTGGCCTGAAGACGTAATCCCCCTACGTGGGTGATTACAGAAACATGTATGCACATATGTAGCCATTAATGTTTGTATAAATAAAATTAATATACCTGCTCTGTTCACTCATTGAGCACTATTTTGGTAGACACATGTTGTTTCATTGGATGTACTTCTAGGAAACTAAACTCTACTGGCTATATATATATATATATATATATATATATATATATAATAAAAAGTTTAAATTTAAACGGGATGGGTGGGGATTAAGTGACGTTTTTAGACCTAATGTGCTCTGCTGAAACCCTAGGACTTGGGTCAACGCAATGTAGATACTCATGACTCACCTGTCAAGCAGAAATATCCTATCCGTTCGATGTTTGAGTCTCTAGAGCCTGGAGAGCTTTCTCCTCTAATAGTTCCACTCCCTCGGACTGTTGGACTCTCGAATTCTATCTCTGTTTCTAGCGTCCTTGACTGTTATAACATGCAAAATGTATACGTAATATGAGCAGACATCTTATTGCTCAACTCTCCGAAGACTCCTTTTAGTCAAATGGAAATATGCTTATCTTAGTGCTAAAAGAATTCTCTCTCTCTTTCTCTCTCTCTCTCTCTCTCCCTCTCTCTTTCTCTCTCGCTCTCTCTCTCTCTCTCTCTCTGCGTATATAAAAACGCAAGATAACCACAACTCTTCGCACAAGACTGGCGAATTCTAGCGGGAATGAAACGCAGAATATACTGTGTAGCTTAATTGCCATATATATTTGTATAAATTACTACCTAACTCTATCTATGTATTGAGCACTGTTGAAGTAAATACTTAAAGTTTACGCACAAATTATACTTTCGTATATTAAATTATGTGATTAAATGGAGTAGTCATATATATATATATATATATATATATATATATATATATATATTGTAAATATATATATATATATATATATATATATATATATATATATATATATATATATATATATATATATATATGCTAAGATAAAGAAGAATATCGACATAGTACAATCTCGGCATAGTGTAAAAGAACGTTGAAAAGTAAAATAAAATGCAACGATTTATCTGGAAGAATGTTGTCGAAAAACGAACGGACATTGCTTTCTGACTTACGTCATGCTGACGTCCATGACAACCGGAACGAAGCCATTAGCAAATTAACAATAAAAGTTCTGTCTTTTAGTGGCCAGGACGTCTAACGGATTATGCAGACATTGCGACTAACCAACTGGACACCCCAAAACGGCGATGCGGTGAATCACTTGGTCATCGAAATGGTCAGACGGACTTTAAGAAATTGGACCAAAGCTAACAGAGAAAAAAGTGCAGCAATAATGATGTCAATTAAGACGTACGTTTACGAGGAACAAACGTAATTTTGGACAATGTTATTAGATTTAACGAGAATTAACTTTTCATCCTGACCACAGGCACCTAATAAAATTTTATATCTCATAAAAGTAATCCCTATTATCCAAAGAGTTGTACATTTTGCAGTTAAATATATATGTTCGTTTATTTATTTATTTATTTGTTTATCAATTTATTGTATATAACAAATTTTACATTTTAATCTTGATCTCGGGCACCAAATTAAATTATATCGGACAAAATGTTGTAGGAATTTTTGTAGCATTTTCATAAACGATAAAACGAAAGAAACGCTTATGAAAAGCACATGCGTTTTATAAAAAAGCGTTCTCACTGAACTAGTGTTTTTGCCAGTGAGCGATGAAGAAACGGAATTAGTAGTCACTATTTTTGACGACGCTTCCCATGTGTGCTTCTGGCCGTTAATCTGTGTTGTTGCATCGTCAAGTGTCATGTGTCGACGCCCAGGAATACGTGTTGATGATTTTAAAGGTTTTATTAAAGAGAGGTTTTTCACAAGAGGAGAGAACAAAATTCTTAATCTAAAATTCATTTAATTTTCTTACTTCGCGTTTTGGGTAGCAGGACAGCCCTACTGTCAAAGGAAAGTAAGACGCCTACTCCCCTGCGCTAGTCTGTGGGAGACGTTTTGGCATAGTCGAGGGCCCACTTAGCACTCCCCTTCCCGATCAGGGTAACATGAATCGTACAAAGCAGGTGACTGATGTAATACAGAAGCAAACAGAAATAATTCTGTTCATGGTTTCATATTTTTTGTGCTGAGCAGAAGATACCTCTGGGTACAATGGTCAGGACAATCGACCAATATAAGCACTGCTCTGACAGAAAGAAACTACAACTGCAAAGAAAGCTATGGCAATATATCAAGCTCTTATTCTAGAAACAGCTTCAATATCAGAACACCTCACTCGGTAAGGGTTACAATGAGAGACAGGTTACAGTTGATCGTCATTAACCTACATCAGATACGCAGCAAAGAATAACGGGAAAGGTTGTAGGTAGTAAAAGTAGAAACATACGTGGACTTTCTGAACATTTGGGCCATCAGAAATGATGAGCAACAATGAATTCATGGATGCCTAGAGGGAGGAAGATGGACGGAGAATCATAACCGTCAATGCAGGTGCTAGACCGGGCCCTACTCGAATGAATGAACATTGCCTAAGAAATGGTCGAGGAACGGACAGCCACGACAAGATTCACTTAGATCTCTACAATGTGTGGGTAGTCTGGTGTGGCTGCTTTCTTGTTGCGAACTACACCGAATCGAACACGTAACGAAATTTGCATCTAACAATTCAACATCTATTTCAAGCGTGTTTTGTTTAGAGAACTATCCTCGGAACCGTTGCAGCAATCCTGTTATCTGCACTGGGTTCAACTGATCACTGCTAGGCGCTTTATAAAATACTCTTGAAAATCATACTAGTTGACAAAACCTCCATCTGCCAACATGGGGTCCCAGTATATGAGAATTTGTGCTATACAAGTAATGGATATTTTTTAGCGTTTTGTTGTTTACAATGTTTGCTATTTATAGTTATACTTTTTTACTTGGAGATCGCCGCTTATCAAGGCCCGAAGGCCACTCGAGGATAAGGGTTACCAGATTTCCTAACACTATCTTATATTCTGTCTATCTCGACCTCGTTCACCATGGTCTTAAACATCCAGTGGTTAGGCGGCAGTTTGTGAGAGTAGTTGCCAATTATATTTTTTGTCAAATATTTACAAGTTGTCTATCTCATACTGCATATAGACATATACACAAGTAATTGCCTTTTATCATTCGAATATATGGCCAAGTGTTAGTTTTAGTCATTTAGAACTGCTTTAAAGCTTCACCGCTCACTCATTTTGCGACCAAATTTCAAACAATTTTTACAGTTCATAGGTCACCTTCTCAAGTATATTTTTAAATATTTTATTTTTAATTTTCGTTCATTAAAACAAAAGTTATAATAAAATTGCTGCCGTTTAAAAGTTTTCAGAATAAGTAAGGAACGTGAGAGACGATTTCTTCTGATTGGATGTTGTTTACCATAGCAACTTTTTCAACATTGACGTTTTAGAGACGATTTCTTCTGGCAGAATTTTGGTTACCATAGCAACTTTTTAGTCGTCGACACTTTTGTAAATCATACCGGGAATGTCGCTCGCATGCCATCTTATTTGGGTTATATAGAGAGTATTTACAAATATAATGCTCTTTGCCGTTCTAGGGCTAATAATATTTCGCTTATGACGTCGCCCGTTAATTCTGTTTCTCTCTTTTTGCAGTGCTAGGGCTGATAATCTTTCGTTTTCGACGTCGCCTATTAACTCTGTCTCTCTCCTTTCATCCTTTCCTTCTGTTTATTTATTAATTACGTCTTTCATTTGATTTTTCTTTAGTCAATTTAACAAGTTTTTATGGGTTGTTGACAATGCGTATGGTATTAAAGACTAAAACAGAAAATATTATTTTAGAGCAAAGCCTGGGAAAATCGTGGATTACATAGAAAATGCGAGCATGAAAAGTAATATGTTAAGATTAAACTTAGAAAAGGAAAAGGACTAGTTGTTAAAACTAGAAAAGCAAAGGCAAGATATTCTAGTAAAAAATATGACCAACTTATCACTTAAAATACTGCAGCATCTAGATTTTTTTTTTAATTCAATTTAACATTATATATAAATCCTTAATGCTGGAATATTTTAAGTAAGAAATTTATTATAATTTTTACTGGAATAATTACTTGTCTTTTTCTTTTCAAGTTTACTTATCTAAGCAGACCCCACAATTTTATTATACCACCCCTATTTAAGTTAAAACATACTTATCAAAGTATTATTATGTACATCTATATCAAAACATTTGTAAACATTTCTTTTTAATTTTGAAATTTTTTAAATGTTGTGGACCAGGCGTGAACGCAGCTCCCACAATTTTAATGAACCACCGTTCTCCCAGATCAAACTTACCCATCCCTGTGTCTCCATACATCTTCTATCATTATATGTAATCAGTTTTTAAAATAGTCAACCACGTAGAAGCCTATTCGTGACCAGACACACACACACACACACACATATTCAGCTTTATATATATATATATATATATATATATATATATATATATATATATAATTAAAATTGGAAAATTATATTAACTTTCTTGGACAAACATTTTTGGATTTTACTGTCATTGGATACTTTACGTTTAACCTGACTATCCATTCACGTGATATCACATTTTTCTTCACCATATTCCCTCTGCTCCACTTTTTGTTATCAAGTAAGATCTTTGACTTACTTCCAGTTTCATCAAATACTTTTGCATGCAAAATCCGATCCCGCATTTTGTTAATTCCTACCCTCTGATGAGAAGGAAAGTATTTCTTCGAAACTCCGCGGATTAAGGACTATCCACTTATTAAGTGTTCCCTTTTGCAAATTAAATATGTTTTTAACTCTTTTCCAAAGTGTTTTTAAAAATGTTTTATTAACTATTTGCTCTTGTATATATATATATATATATATATATATATATATATATATATATATATATATATATATATATATGGTGCCCGGCGTTGCCCGAGTGTTTGGAGATGTGTGTGAGCCAGAACCGCGAAGGAGGAAACGAACGTGAAAAAGTTACGTCTTTGCTGTTATGGCCATCGCCAAAGCGGAAGTGACGTAGGTTTAAATTAAGGCTACACAATCGAAAAGAGAGGATGACTTTCTGAAAATACCGTCTAAAAAAGCGACCCCTCCCCTGTAGAAATGTGCTGAGTTAAGGGTGAAGAGATTATGTTTTTAGTTATTTTTTCAATATTTGTCGTCCGAAGGGTCGGGCTTAAAAACGATACCAATCTCGTGAAAATCTGTCCGCTCTGTCGATAGTTTTAGGCAGACATACAAACATACATACATACATACAAACATTCATTTAAACAGACAGGTGAGATTTATATTATAGGCTAGCTTGGGTGCTCGGCCTTCCCCAGGTGTTTGAAGGTATGTGTTGAGATTTTTTTAAAAAGTGGTTGAAGCCGGGCATGTTCGAACCCGTACCGCAAAGGAGGAAAAGAAGGTGAAAAAAAAACATGGAAGTAACGTAAGTTTAAATTAACACTAGTCCATCGAAAAGAGGGAATGCCTTACGAAAATATCGGCAAATAATGCGACTCCTCCCTGTAGAAAAGTGTCCAGTTGAGGGTGAACACATTTTTCTGTGGATGCCAAATTTTCGATATATATATTGTTGTGGGGACGTACACACCCTTATAATTCCTAAGATGAAGTTATCCATTAGCCATATAAGCAGCAAGTATAGACCACTCAATGAGAGCTATCCGGATGTCGTACAGAGACGACTCCGCACGGACTTACTAATCTTCCTGTATCACTAACCCTGTTCTGGATATAAACGTTTTTAGTATTCTCACCAGTCGTCGTGTTTTCCTACTTTCACCTTTCCCGACTCCACTGCAATCATCCGAAGGGTCGAGCTTCAAAACGATACCAGTCTCGTGAAAATTAGAAAGTTTAGGAAGACATACATACATACGTACATACATACATTTAAACAGACAGGTGAGAAAGATGAGCAACTGTCTATATTTCAAATTTCAAGATGTTGCCATTCCGTCTTACCGTTTATTTCTTTCAGCATTTTAAAATGTTCAATTTTTTTACAGTACCTGTTTCATACCGCAGAATCATTCATGCAATTCTTTTAAAATTTTGTATTTATTTCGCCCTAAACTCATCA
Source organism: Euprymna scolopes (assembly GCF_053919585.1). Taxonomy (NCBI): domain Eukaryota; kingdom Metazoa; phylum Mollusca; class Cephalopoda; order Sepiida; family Sepiolidae; genus Euprymna; species Euprymna scolopes. The sequence goes on from NC_136513.1 coordinate 87,485,702, forward strand.
AAATAAAATGAACTTGGACAAAAAATAAAGGAAGATGAGCACGATTACAAAATCTGAAAATCAGAAGAGATATATGGAGGGTGTTAAATTCATTCAATAATATCGCTAACAAAAACAAAACAAACAACATCTACGTAAAAATGCGATACATTAGTAGTCCTGCGAGATATCTCAGTGGAAGACGCTTAGGATTCTTATCACGGGGTCCCGATTTCGAATTTCTCTAGATTCAGCCACTCTAATGAGTCGTAGACGACAAAACACGCGTTAGTGGATAATTATATTTTGAAAATAATACATACGCCGCTCCCCGTTTGGGGGTACCAAACTGGTCAAAGGGAAAATTATTCCCAATTCGCGTTTAGGTAAAAATGCGCTTGCATATAAATAATTGAATTCATTCAATTACATCGATAACAAAAACAACACAAACAATATATATATATATATGTCTGTTTATTATACAAACATTATTGGTTACATATGTGCATAGATGTTTCAATAGAGTCTCAACTGAAAGGAACCCACCCCATCAGACCAAGAAAGACAACATTATTCTTCCACGTTGCCCTTCTTTTTCTGATGAGGTGGGTCTCTTTGAATTGGGAATCACGGAAACATGTATGCACATATGTAGCAAATAATATTTGTATAATAAACGTACTACATACCTGCACTGTCCTCCATTAAACACCCTTTATAAATGCGCGGGTTTAATTTGATTTACATCTAGGAAACTATTCTATACAACAATTGTACATATTCGTATTTTTTGTAGTGTGATTATCACAAAGTTTCGGTCGATGTAACCTCCGACCTTCTTCAGGTGTATCTTATCGAACTCATGAATGTTTCTGTCGAATTCGGAATTTTGACGGAATTTCGAGCGGAACCCTTTTTTTACTTCATAGGGGCAGCATGCTCTTGGTCCGTCAGCCATGACTGGATAGAGGTGCTAAGTAATTCGCAATTGTACTTTTTCGATCGCCTATACTGAGGATTGAACCTTCAACCTTCAAAAGAATATCACTTTTTACAATTGATTTTTCCAAGTACCCTAACCAAGGAGCCACGGGTACTTGCGGACTATCCAGTTGTCGCTGTGAAGTAAATAAAGGGTTCCGCTCGAAATTCAGTCCAAATTCCGAATTCGACAAGATACACCTGAAGAAGGTCGGAGGTTACATCGACCGAAACGTTGTGAAAATCACACTCAAGATGAGAACCGTAGTCCGATGAATCAAAATAATACTACTATTATTATTATTATTATTATTATTATTATTATTATTATTATTATTATTATTATTATTATTATTATTATATTTTCACCCCAAACAAGGTACATTGCCACTTTGGTGTAGGGGGCTACTATCAGGGGCAGAAACTACTGGGGCACTATGTTGGAATTTTGGGCAGCAAGATGTCGGTTCACGTTACACTTGAACCTCTGCATGTCAGAACAGTTAGGGAAGCAGGGACCTGGAATGGAATTCCAGAGTCTAGCGGTTCTGGGGAAGAAACTACTGGAGTAGAAAGATCTTTTACATCTAGGGATCTCTACTGTGTGAGGGTGGGATTTAGCTGCCTGTCGGGTTTGTCGAGGGTGTCTACGTCGTAGGGGCACAAGTGTCTGCAGTTCCTCAGAGCATTCACCATAAAAATACTTGTAGAACAAGCAGAGGGATGCAACATTTCGTCTATGGGACAGAGGCTGAAGCTTAGATGCCAGTTCAGGGCCTATCAGATTGGCGACTCTCTTTTGAACCTTGTCTAGGAGCGAGAGACTAGCAGCAGATGCACCAGCCCAAATGTGACAGCAATACTCCATACATGGGCGAATGGTGGCCTTATAGAGGTACAGGATACTTTCAGGTGTCAGTAGTTTTCTAGCACGGTAGAGAGAGCCTACCTTTTTCGCAGAGGCCCAGTCAATGTTTTCAATATAACTGTTCCAACTCATGTTTTCTGTGAACGTTAGGCCAAGCAGTTTGAAAGATATACTCTCAGACAGATAACCAATTCTTATCTTAAAGATTCAGAAACTTCAATTATATATATATATATATATATATATATATATATATATATATGCATATATATATATATATATATATATAAGCGACTTCTGAGTTGAGCTTTATCATCCTCTTCAGATATGTTCGAGAAGGAATACATTCCGCACTCTGCAAAAGAGTATCCCTATCTTTTGTAAACAGAAATACATTTTTAAATTCGTTCAAGCCCTTCCTAAAACATATCATATAGAAGACTTACCATTATGATTTGAACTCCACTAATTACAAAAAATTTACTAACTGTTAAAAACCTTTTCATGCAAATAATGATACAGTTTATATTCCTAGTTTCTTTTAATTCATTTACCTGAAAATTTGATTGTATATTTTGCAAACCATCTTTTCTTTGATTAGAAGAACTCTATTATTCGAAACTCTGCGGAATATGATCTTTCAATTTGTTTTTGTACTTCTTGTCGGATAATTAAAATTTTGTATACCTTCGTTAGAGGTTTATAGTGTGTGTTGTTTAAACATGTGAATTACTTTCCAATAAGACTTTTGTATATATCTAATATACATATATATATATATATATATATATATATATATATATATATATGTTGTGGGGACATACACACCCTTTTAACTGCTAAGATTGACTTGTCCATTAGGCATATAATCAGAAAGTCTAGACCGCTCAATGAGATCTATCCCGGATGTCGTACAGAGGCGACTCCCCACGGACTTACTAGCATTTTCTGTACCACTAACCCTTGCTTTATATAAATGTTCTTCTTATTCTTACCAAGTTGTCGTGTTCCTACTTTCACCTTTTCCGACTCCTATATATATATATATATATATATATATATATATATATATATATATAACTACTTTATTTACTCACATAAAATTAATATACGAAAGTATATATTTATGTGTAAACTTTAAGTATTTACTTCAAAAGTGCTCAATACGTAGGTAGAGCTAGTTAGTAAGTTATAAAATATATATGGCGATTAAGCTACACTGAATATTCCGCGTTCCATCCACTCTATGACTCTTCAGGCTTATGCAGGCTTTATAACTTACTAACTATATATATATATATATATGTGTGTGTGTGTGTGTGTGTGTGTGTGTGGCCCCGTCGGTGGGGCATTAGAATACACCGACTGCCCCCCTGCAGAGGGTAAAAGTCCCTCAATGGGGGTCCTGGATATGACCTTAAACTATATCCAATGATAAGGCCCAGCTTGTGAGCTTTGGGGAGTGTGAAACGACCCTTTAATTACCATTGCTCCCAGGTCCACTCTGACCCGGAGTGGTAGTACCTGTTAGGGTCCCAACTATGGGTTAAATAGAAACCGACTTGAAAACAAGAAATATATTCTATTAAAAAAATTTTCTTAAATCTTTGGATTCGGCATTAAATAACCCGAAAAGGGTTGATATGCCGTAAAACAAAAACAACCAACCAACCAACATATATATATATATATATATATATGGCTTGAATTCTTTACTTACACAGACGCAGCTGGTGACATAACACATAGCCTCTCTATATCTCATTCCCTATCACAGGCGATTACATTTTCGACAAGTTTCCCAGATCAGCAAGATCAACATGACTCACTTCTAAATCTATTTTTTACCACAGTTCCCGATGATTGTTCAACGAATACCCATTGCCCTCTGAAATGCTTATCACGCTGTGATAATGGTAGAAATCGCCCTTAATTCTCGAGCCAAAACTGAAGAGCCATTGCTCAAAACGATAAGGCATTACAGAAAAGCTGACTGGTAAACCATCAGTGATCTCATTAGAGATATTCCAATGGGGAAATATCTTTTCTCTTCCCGATTAAAAGTGCGCAAATGAAACCACTGAATGGTTCAAAACGGCAATTGAAGCACATGTTCACACGCGGAAATTCTATAGCAAACCTCACTCTCCCCATTGGTTTACTTCTGCTTGTGCATCATGCATGCCGAAGATACAACTGATATGTCCGGTACAAGCAGGCAAAAGTTTATAGAAGCTAGAAATAATTGTAGGAAAGAAATAGCGACAATTAAGAGAAACCACGAAAAAAACCATCGAAGCACAGGTATTAGGAACCCGATATTTCTGAAAAGTCTACAACAGTAAATAATAGACAATCAACAATTCCCCCACTATCCAACAATCACGCACGGAAACTGAGAAGGCTAACATGCTTGCTAGTTGGTTACCCTCAAACACTACATTGGACCCAGCAAACCATACTCTACCTGACTTTCCTTCGCGGACAGACGCCACATTAGATGATCTGAAAATCATCCTTTCTCAGGTGCATGATATCATAAAAAACTAGACATCTCAAAAGCATGTGAACCCGATCTTATCTCGGCTGTGCTATTGAAAAATGCTCCATTGATGTTGCTTCAGTCCTCTCTAAACTTTACAATAAATGTCTTAACGAATCTTGCTTTCCTGACTGCTGGAAAACTGCTTCTGTGGTATGAGTTTACAAGAATTCTAGTGAAAGAACTCACCCATTAAATTATTGCCCCATTAGTTTCCTCCTGCTTTTCGTCAATATATTTGAGTTCATAATTAACTAAGCTCTAGTCCATCACCTTACAGCTACTAAACTTCTGTCCGACAAACAATATGGCTTTAGGCAAGCCCGTTCTACAGCAGATATCCTAACTGTAATCTTTGAACGTATGTAGCATTCACTGAAAAAAGTAAAGGAGGGTAGAGCGGTAGTCCTAGATATATCTATGGCTTTAAAATCAAATTATACGGTATCACCGGATGTATATTTACCACAATTAAATCCTTCTCGACGGTTGTACATTTAAACAATATAATATAAATGCGGATGTACATCGGGGATCGATCGTTAGACCTTTATTATTCCTAATATTCATATTGATAAAATTGTCTCTGAGATGAGCATATTTGCTGATGATATAACGCTCTATAACAAGCACAAGGGGAAAGCGAGTGAACACATATCTAAGGAAATGGCAGAAACACTAGAGGAAGACTTTCAATACGCAGTGGAATGGGAACATAAATGGATGATCACATTCAATGCTGCCAAGACTAAGCTTGTGTCCTTCAATAATTACAAGAAATCTTCTCAACCATTAATAGCTATGGTTAAAAATACATTACTTGAAAGTATTTCTTTCAAACTCCTCGGCTTAACGTTCACATGAAACATGAGTTGGAACAGACACATTGAGAGCATTGCCACGGCTGCTGCGAGGAATGTGGGCTCTCTCTACCTTGCTAGAAATTTACTTACGCCCAAAAGAATCCTGTACATCAACATGGCCATCATTCGCTCATGTATGGAGTATTGTTGTCACATTTGGACTGATGCATCTGCTACCAGTCTCTCGCTCCTGGCCAGAGTTTAAAAGAGAGTCGCCAACCTGATAGGTCCTAAACTGTCATCTAAGCTTCGGCCTCTCTACCCTCGACGAAATGCTGCATCCCTCTGCCTGTTCTACACGTATTTTCATGGTGAATGCTTAAGCCAACTATTAGCCCTTGTAACCCCTCGGCGTAAATAGCGACCGACAAACCCGACATGCAGCAAAATCCCACCCCTAAACAGTAGAGATCCCTAGATGTAAGAAAGACTTCTGCTCTAATTTTTCCCCATGAATGCTAGAATTGGAACTCCTTTGCAGGTTCCTTTTTCCCAACAGTACTGACAAGCAGAAGTGCAAGTGTAATGTAGACAGACCTTCTGCTGCTCAACCCCCTTCATAGTATCCCCGCAAGTTATGACTCCGATAGTAGCCTCCCACATCAAAGTGATACTGTGCCTTGTTTAAGGTGAAAATTATACACACACACATACATGCATATATATATATATATATATATATATATATATATATATATATATATATATATATATATATATATATATATATATATATATAAGTAAATTCTTGGTACAGCAAAATGGAAGGAGAAATTTCAGAGGAAACATAATTTAATTTAAATCAAAAAGATCAAAGAAACAAAAAAAAACGGGCAGGTGGAATTGTTAAAACTTCCTTAAGGCCTTGTCGTCTGACCCTCTAAGAGGAAACGTCAGAATGATAAATTAAAAGCTAAGAATCGAATGAGGAAAGAGGGAAATTGGTTTCAGTTGGAAAACCAGTAAGAGAAAAAAAAAATTATAATTCTCACTGTTCAGGTGGTTTTAAATCAGTAAATATTTCCAACTGATGTTTCAAAATCTTTTGTCCACATATATATATATATATATATATATATATATATATATATATATATATATATATATATATATAAATACCGGCGGTAATAATCACAACATGAACTGATGATTCCTGAACGATGAAACACTAGGGTCTGTAGGTATTAAAAAAAAAATTAGTAATAAATATATTATATACTAGCATGGGTGCCCGGCGTTGCCCGGGTGTTTTGAGGTGTATGCTGAGCAAAAAAATAAAAAAAACGGTCAATTTTTTTAACTTTGACCCCTATTATGACCCCTTAAAATGTATTGTTTAGGGCTCAAATCAAGTTATTAAGTTAGATCCATTTTACGTGTTTAGACCCATAAATGTAGAAGGAGTTTGGTAGAGTTCTCAAAGATCAAATCGTTGAACTTTGACCCCTTAATCGACAAATTTCTGTCCGAAACCCGATCACATCGATTTTTGCAAATCTCAGTATCCTGTATATCAAATTTCGAATCTGTAAACTGAAAATTGACACACACACAGACACAGACACACACAGACACGTTGACTTTTATATATATATATATATATATATATATATATATATATATAATTATATATATATAATAATAATATATATATATATAATTATATATATATATATATATATATATATATATTTCTGTAGAAATATATTTTCTTATAATATATACACAACGTTATTTAAGAAGCTCAATGTAATTACAGAGCAATGTAGTGGAAAAAATGACGGATTGATTGCTGCTATTTCTTCGAATGCGTTACGGGCAAAATAGATTCACTGATTGATATAATAAGTAAGTGATTGATTTTGCGCTACGAAACAGATACTGTTAAGAATTCAAGAATTGTATAAGTCAACTGAATTAAAGGAATAAATTATAAGAAGGTCAACATCATGAATTTTGGAATATAACTTTTTGTCATTAATTTTATATATATATATATATATATATATATATATATATATATATATATATATATATATATATATAAGCAAGTATTAGTAAATGCAACGAAGCAGATACTCTAAAGAATTGTATAAGTCAACTGAATTAAAGGAATAAATTACTTATAATGGTCAATATCATGAATTTTGGAATATAGTTTGTGTGTCATTTATTCACTATATATCTATATATATATATATATATATATATATTATTTTATTTTATCAACAATTCTTTCTGTTGCAAGTTTAGAATATAATTGTCTATAATACCAACTCAATTATAATCTCAGCTCAATGAATTTTCAAAAGAGTTTTCAGAGCATATATACGTAAATTGAATAAAGTGGAAAAAATAAACGTGTTCACAACGGATTGAAGAACTTGTTGGGAATAGCTGTAAGCGTCTCTGAGGAGTGACTGGATGGAAGATTTACAGTTCTATGGACGAGAGGTAATTGTCCATCCTTTCACGAAACAGCTGTAAGAGCTTAACGCCAAAAAAAGTGAATTTCTATTCATGTAGGTTGTGATTTTATTCAATTTACGTATATATATATATATATATATATATATATATATATATATATATATATAACCCTTCCATCATATCTGTTCTAAATGTTGATTTCAGCTCTACTGCTAAGGATGTGATTATCATTTCGCCATTGTTTTGATCGATATACTCTTTGGCCTTGTCTCGAACTGTTTTTTTTTTTCGTACCCTTATTTTTAACTTTGCGATTACATATTAATTGAATCGAAACAAGCAGATCAAATCGAATCAGTTGAGAATCTGGAATAAAATTGATGATGTGTGATTTGTACCGGAACACATAACACACGTTTATATTCTGAAGTGTGGCTGGTCTTATTTCTTATCGCGATGTCTATGCGATCAAGTTTTAATGCGCTCGTGTAAGTTATAAAGCGTACCGACCGTTTTATGCGCGGTGAATTCTATAACTCAGTTGACGTGACATAATTTACGCGCCAAAAGCCGACGTAATTATTGGCTGCCCCGTGGCTTTGTAGATGTGCCATAGCGTCGTTGGGAGAGGTTTCATCGTTCGGTCGGTTTCTCTCTCTCGAACTGGTACGCCTGTTCTTCCATACACGATCAACTCCATAAAAAAATACTTCTGCTACAATTAATAAACAGACAAACCTAGACATTTTAGCTCGTAAAAGACGAGCAAAAGTTATAGCCCGTTTACTTAGAAAGAGTGCGTTATTCCAATTTTATGGTTGAATATCGTTTAATTTGTACTCTTTTTTGCATTAAATAATAATCCCTATTATTACCTAACTACATCGAGTAGATACCATAATGATTAGTTCGCTGCACTTTATTATAACAAATCTCCATAAAAAATTTCAGCCAGCTTGCCCCGCAAAAAATAAACTCTAATAAATCAAGTATTTTGGTGACTACTTCATATTAATGTCTATTACTGTACCTGGCGAATACCATTATACTTAGTTTGCTGCACCGTATCGTAACAGAGATTGATGTAAAATCTTAGCCAGATCATCTCAGTACAGACCTACAGTCAGAATAAGATATATATATATATAAATATATATATATATAGAGAGAGAGAGAGAGATAGATAGATAGATAGATAGATAGATAGATAGATAGATAGATAGATAGATAGATAGATATTTCATTTCTGAGTTGTTTTTTTTTCTTTTCAGGCGAGGATTGATAATTTGTATTTATTTTTTTACTATTATTATTTTGAATAACATTAATACAACATTTTGGCCGATGTAATCTCCGACCTTCTTCAACTAAACTTTGTGGAACTCAGAAATCTTTTAGTGTTTTAATAGAATGTGTTCCAACGAACTTAAGGTACTTGTACTCCTTCGACGTAAATACCCGATTATCCTGTCAAGCTACAAAATCCCACCCCAACACTGTAGAGATCTTTAGATACGGGAAGCTTTCTACTAAAACAGTTTCTTCCCCCCGAACTGCTAGACTTTGGAATTCCCTCCCTGTTTCCTGCTTCCCTGGCGGTAATGACATGTAGAAATTCAAGTGTAGACTAAACAGATATCTCGCTGCTCAACTTCCAAAATAGTTTCCCTGTCGAATTAGTGTTATTTGCAGTCACAGTAGCAAAATGGGTTTATGTTGGATAGCGGTTTATCGCAAGTGGTTGTATTACATAGCTGGAGGGATATTGAAGAAGTTTCATACCTTTCTGTCTGGAGGTCCTGTGTCTTCAACTGCCGGGTGCTGTGACAATGTACATCATACGGACACAATAAATCAATAAGACATACATGAAACTTTTCTTTTCATGCTTATTCTGAACCACAAGGCAACAGTTTATATTTCATACATATTAATTTATTTCAGGTTTGTCTCCGGGTTCCCCAGGAGCCTGCCTTGCGTGTCTACATAATTGTTTTCGTCTAGCCTCGCTTCCAGGTTTCGGAGCTCGTACTAATGCACGTCTGCACGGTTTGCCGACAACTCCTCGACTCTCAACTCTACTCTTCTGATATGTCAGTTCCGGTACGTCATTCACAAAAGGACACGTTTCATTCATGAGTTCCGGTGTCGTAAGTGATCCAACGTCGTATCTCATTAGCGCATGACCTAATGGTCACATACGCCAACTGCTCAAGATCAATCCATCATATTTTGTTTATATCTAGCTAAGCAAATTTTTGTAAATATTTTAGCTAAAAACTTATTTTTACATTCCAGTGACCAATTTAATTTCTCTAAACAATTATTCTTAATATAAACTATTTTAGCAAGGTCACTGGCTGTTGTCCGTCTAATATCCAACATTGTGCCTTAAAAAAATCTAGTGCAACGTGACACTCGTTTGGAGCTTGAAGGTTAAATAATAAGTTCGGATGGTACTAAGAATTAAATCGCGCATTGCTTACAGCTTCTACCCGGGTATGGTTGACAGAACTCGAACATGCAACCTGATTATTTAAATTGAGGATCTTTTATAACTCAATAATACGTTATATCTGAAAATAAATTAGATTATTATTATTGAAAACTCGTTCATCATTATATATGTTACCTTTACCTGAAGCAAACAACTCAGAATTTTGAACAGAAACCATTTATTTAATCCACAGGGGTAGAATGTTCTCGTTCCGTTAGCCATTATCGCGTGAATTCTAAAGATTTTTTTTTTACACAGTGATCACCACTTATCAAGGCCCGGAAGCCACTCAGGGATAATGGTTATTGCAAGTACATTACGTTAGTGAGGAGATTTGCTGAAGTGTTTACTCAAGGGGGCGGTTCATTAGGAATTTGTTAACATTGGACTTGAAGACATCCAAGTTGTAGTCCGGAGGGAAGCAGGCAGACGGAACAGAGTTCCACAGGCGTGCAGTTCTAAGAAAGAAGCTTTGTTCATGGAATCCGTGTTTTGATTTAGGCACAGATATAGAGTGGGGGGAAATTTTCAGAGTAGATTCAGCTAGACGGGTGTTTTTCGTGAAAGATTGGCGAGGGGGGGACCAGAGATTGGAGTTCAGACGAGCACTTGCCATGGAAATAACGATAAAAAGAAATTCGCAAATGTGTGCATAGTAGTGAGAACATATGCTCCATTTTAACAAAAAATCGACGACCCTAGCGCCGCCTGGCGTGGGTTTCTTCTCCTTAGTCTTTTTTTTTCTCATCTCGTTCTGGTCGTGCTGTCGTCTCATACACAAAGGCTGAGAGCGAGTACTTGTCCATAAGTAAAACAAATAAAAACAGAATTTACTAGAGAAAACACAACTTTTACCGGTTCTTTTTACGTTAGCCGCCTATTAAGACTATGTACATCAGTTTATTGATTAATTCATTTCCATATCTGCCCAGAGCCATAACGTGACCTCACCTGTGTCAAGCTGTAAACTGTTGTTGACTGTCAAAAACTTAAGACTGTTCGTAAACTGTAAAACATCATGAATTGTCGCCAGACGTACTCTTACTCTTAAAATTGTATGTAAAGGAAGTCCAAATACATTTCCCACCTGACTACAACTTGGATGTCTTCAAGTCCAATATAAACAAATTCCTGATGAACCGCTGCCTTAAGTAAGACACTTTATCAAATCTCCAATACTAACGATTACTACGATACTATCCCATTTATTACTGTACACGCAATAACCCTCAGCCCCGAGTGGCTTCCGGGCCTTGATAAGTGGTTACTACCATGTAAAAAAATGCATTAACATCTATGTCCGGTTCTTGGTTCTAATTACTGCCACACCTTGATTAGCTATTTTGTTTTCGAATACCTTTGTGTGTCTTAGTGAGCAACTCTCCATTGTTTTTTTTTGTTGTTTTTTTTTAACTAACCTCACTTCTAATACTTGTGCCATGCTGATAAACTTATTCTTTTTTTATAGTTTTTCCCTTGTTTTTTGTGTTTTTTTTTTTTTTTTTTTACTTTCTACCAATTTGGGAGGATGTCAATAGTGACATATCGCTCGCACTCGGGGCTGAACTTTCAACTTCCAAAAGGGTGTAAACTGATTTTTTTTCATTTATACAGTTGCGAATTACTTAAGGCTTCTACCGGGTCATCACTTTTTTTTTAAACTAATTTTTCGGCTAATGGCGGTTATCTTCTACTGTAGCAGAATGCAAACGCGCGTATGGCAGCTATATGAAAATGCGAACCGTGTGCGAAGTGACGTCACGGTAAGGAAAAAGAAAAAGACTATAAAAAAACGTGTGCACAGACTGAAGATGACGTTAGAGAAGACAATCACGTTAAAGACATAGGTAATGTCGCAGCAGTAACGAGACGTCACACATGGCGGGAGAATGAGGAATAAAGACATTTTCTTAAAACCTGAAAAAGTTCTTTTCTTATTCTTTGTCTCTTTTGCGACTGATTGTACAACGTGTTGGGTCCCGGGTGCCTACGTGCTAACGTCTGTGTAAACGTGTCTAATGTTACACTACAAAAAGATCTCGGAAAAGCATTGTCAACGTTCAACGCCATGATAATCTTATTTCACATCCGTCTAGGAATGTTTATAAAAAGCTCTGTCTGTCTATCAGATCACCATCACCATCAGCATCACCATCACGGCTGTTAAACACTCCTCAAGAAGAAACCCCTCTTTCTTTTTCGCCCACCATGTTGGTGCATAGTCGCCATATTAAACAATGCGTATCGGCAATGATATTTGTCACTACTTTGTTTACACATTCATCATCAGGTATTCCCAAATGGTCACCCACCTAATACTGACCATACTCAACACCATTAAACTTCGATGATCTAGCCGGAACCAGTGTGTCAACGTGATTATACTATATATAAGTTTGTCATACTTAATATGGAAATAAGATTTTCTTTAGTCTCCTACGCGTAATTTGAAATAAAATATTTTCCAGCCTGTCATGATTAAGTTCGAAATAATTTATTTGATTACTTGTCATGCTTAAGTTCGAAAAAATTTATTTGATTACTTGTCATGCTTAAGTTTGAAATAATTTATTTGCCAGCCTGTCATGCTTAAGTTTGAAATTATTTATTTGCCAGCCTGTCATGCTTAAGTTTGGAATACCATATTAAACAACCTGTCATGCTTAAGTTAGAAATAACATATTTGCCAGCATATAATGCTTAAGTTTGAAATAAATACATGCTAGCCTGTCATGCTTAAGTTTGGAATAATAATTTTTGACAGCTATTCATGCTTAAGTAAGTAATAACATATTTTCCAGCATATTATGCTTAAGTTTGAAATACCATATTTCTCAGACTGTCATGCTCAAGTTTCAAATACTATATTTGCCAGCCTGTAACACTTAAGTTTGAAATAACATACTAGACAGCCTTTCATGCTTAAGTTTGACGCAGAATTTACTTCAGTCTGTTACATTTAATTTTGAAATAACATTTATTGTGGTCTACCATACTTCATGTGTAAATAATATTTTCGTTAGTCTGTCACAATTAAGTACGAACTATCACCTTCGTCGGTTTGTCAAGCAAAGCCACCAAATATAACTTTCATTTGGTTGGTAGCATTTAAATTTTGAAATAACATTTACTGTGGTCTACCATACTTCATTTGTAAATAATATTTTCGTTAGTCTGTCGTGCTTACGTTCGAAATCTGGTTTCCAACATTAATTGAAAAGACGTATCTTTCACACAGACAGTCTTGCTAACGCTTTCGTGCGGGTTATAAAATATACAGTCAGTTTTATGAGTAAGCTACGATAACGTTGACTCGATAAGAGGCAAGACAAATAATTTATACGGCCACAAATGGCGTAAATATTGACCGTATCCGTTGCTTTTTGACAGTTTAAAAGCCGCGAGTGAAACGAGGTCCTGCCACTTGTGTAGACCATCTTATGAATTTCGAATGCGATCGCGCCGCTTTCGGAAAGGACATTCATACGCCCCAGTCTCGAGAAGGACAGCATTTTAATAAATTATACAAAGCTTAAAATGTTATAATTTCAAACACCGGAGGCGCTGTGATTTCGGGAGTTGTGTGTGGGGGGGGGGTTGAGATGGCGGAAAAAATATATAGGAGGATGTAAGGAAAATCGACTTTTGGTCTTTTCGCATCCTTGTCCATTTCTCTCCCTTCCGGAGTCGTTCCTCTTACTTTTCCTTATTTGATGGACCGCGGCCAACAAGATGGCGAACGCATTCATTCTTGAAGCCACCTGTTTCCACTAACAATCGTCCATCAAAAAAAAAAAAAAAATAATAATAATAATAATAATAATAATAAACCCAGTCGATAAAGATAACAAAGTTCCTTGTATCAGAATATAATGTAACTACGGAGGTTTGAAGTCGTTCAAAAAAAAAAAAAATAGAACGACACTGGATCTTAATAGAAAAATAAAGTCTATCTCGCTTAAGAGACAGATTTAAATGCTATTTCAAACTGACAGATCAACAAAAACATTATTGGAAAGTTTAGAATGACGGACCAACGAAAGTGCTATCTTGCACTTAAACCTGAAATGAAAAAAGAAACGGCTATTTTAGACTGTGACAGACCAACAAAATGTATATTTTAAACTGAAGCTTGCTGCCACATCTGGGCTGGTGCATCTGCTACTAGTCTCTCGCTCCTTGACAAGGTTCAAAAGAGAGTCGCAAACCTGATAGGCCCTGAACTGGCATCTAAGCTTCAGCCTCTGTCCCATAGACGAAATGTTGCATCCCTCTGCCTTTTCTACAAGTATTTTAGTGGTGAATGCTCTGACGAACTGCAATCACTTGTGCCCCCACGACGTGAGCACCCTCGACAAACCCGACAGGCTGCTAAATCCCACCCCCACACTGTAGAGATCCCTAGATGTAAAATATCTTTTTACTCCAATAGTTTCTTCCCCAGAACCGCTAGACTCTGGAATTCCATTCCAGGTCCCTGCTTCCCCAACAGTACTGACGTGCAGAAGTTCAAGTGTAACGTGAACCGACATCTTGCTGCCCAAATTCCTACATAGTACCCCAGTAGTGTTGCCCCTGATAGTAGCCCCCTACACCAAAGTGGCAATTTGCCTTGTTTGGGGTGAAAATGTAATAAAAAAAAACAAAAAAAAAACAGATCTACGACAATGCTTTTAGAAAACTTAAGCGTGCCTCATCATTAAAAATAGCATTTCAAATATAAGCATGACATCTAGAATAAAAATGATCCCTATTAATCCCTATTAGTCCCTATTAATCTCAAACTTCCCATGGAACGTATACTTTAATACCGATTTCGCTGTAGATTATCATAACTAAGGCGGTGACAACAGCATATTCTTTTTCATTGTTTTTACTCTTGAGTATATATCCGTTAATATCTTTGTTTTTCATATAGACTGGTGTGGTTCTCGGTCGATTAATTGTCTTACTGTGTCGGATATATACTTGCGAGTCAAAGGGGTGAAAAGAATATGCTGTTGTCACAGTCCTAATCATAACCAATCTGTCTAAAAATTCAGTCATATCGAACCTGTAGTTTCCAAGAAAAAGTAAGACGAACAGATAATAAAACTGACGGACAGACAGACAACCTAAGGGAAATATAAAATAGAATAATTATAACGCTCTACGTAATATTGAGCACTTCACAACAAATATTGGATAGATATTAATTTTAAAAATCCATTTGAACTTATTTAAAATCTCTCTCTTTCTCTCTCTCTCTCTCTTTCTCCCTCTATCTCTCTCATATATATATATATATATATATATATATATATATATATGTGTGTGTGTGTGTGTGTGTGTGTGTGTGAATATATATAAAATATAAATATATGTATGTATATATATGTTTTTTTTGTTTTGTTTTGAAAAAGAAATCTATCAGAATGTTAAATTAAAACGAAAATCCGAAAAATAAGAGCGTATTTATATTTTGTATTTTGTGTAAAGAAAGTTGTTAGATGAGATATCCATATCAAGTTCTCTTCAACCAATACTCATCTTTGATGAAAGATGAGTATTGGCTGAAGAGAGTTTGATATGGATATCTTAAACGGTCCTAATTATCGGGCTTGAAACCGACGGTACCAATGACTTGTCTCATCTAACAACTTTCTGTAACACAAAATACCATGTATATATATATATATATAGTCATGCACGTACAGTACTGTATCGCTGTTTCACAGCTCATCGGTGCGTTTAGACAGGCAACTACTTCAAGCCAGGATCGAAACCCAACCGCCCAAGTGACAGTCAAGGCTTCTCACTATTGCGCTATACGGCTGATGCTGTGTGGGTAATGAATAAACGATCTTTTGTGATCGTCCAAATGCCTCCGCTCGATTTATTTACACGAATATACACACATATAATATATATAGATAGATAGATAGATAGATAGATAGACAGATAACCCTGCAAATAATAAGATAAGTTTACGAGACAAATGCAAATGTAATCTTCAGCCGTTTATATTTATTCCAATCAAATAAAAAAAAAGCTCGATACGACGACGGTAGGAAGTAGAGCTTAATTTTCATTCTATGACCGCCATATTTATAGGAAGTTTTCTGTCAAAAAATGAATTTTACATGTAATATATATATATATATATATATATATATATATATATATACACTAGCAAAAGTACCCGTCGTTGACTGGCTTCAAAAACAGCCTTGAGAAAATGGACTCTGATTTATGAAAGTATGATAGGTTATGAAAAAGAAGTGTTGTAAACAGATAGCTTCGAATTTGGGGGTATCAAAACCAAAGCAAAATATGATGAAAGTAAAAATAAAATAGATACATCCCATAATTTATTATACCATACCTGTTCACACTGAAACACTTATTACAATATTCTGTAGATCTATATTAAAAAACCTTGTTAAACTTTGTGATATAATTCCATTCTATGGAGGTCAGGCGCGAACGAATACCCCATAATTTTATTATACCATATTTCTTCAAACTGAAACATAATTATCAAAGTATACTTACGCAGATAGATATGAAAAGTCTTTATTAAAGTTTGTGCCTATTTCTATTCTGTGGAGGTCAGGCGCGAACGCAGACCCCACAATTATATTATACCATCTCTATTTAAGTTAAAACATACTTATCAAAGTATTCTTATGTATATCTATATCAAAAACACTTGTAAACGTTTTTTTTTAATTTTTTAATTTTTTATTTCCACACTTTGTGGACCAGGCGCGAACGCAGACCACACAATTTTAATGAACCACTGTTCTGCCAGATCAAACATACCCATTCCTGTGTCTCGATACATCTTCTATCATTATATGTAATCAGTTTTTTAAAATAGTCAACCATATAGGAGCCTATTCGTGACCAGACACACACACACATACGCACACAGACATTCAGATTTATATTATATATATATATATATATATATATATATATAGATAGATATAAATTTTACAGAAAGTCATAACAATATTGGTATCGTCGGTTTCAAATCCGATACAAGGAGGGAAGTTAATGGTAAAGCCATATTGGATTCTCCTCAGGCTGTTTACATCTGTTCTTCCCGGAAATCACGACCGTATATTTGTTACACAAAGGGCCCGGTCTAAGCCGGGTTGACATGCTAGTATATATTTATATGTGTACATGTGTATATACATATATGTATTTATATGGATAAAAATGTGGCACGCGTCTGCGGATGGAATGTGAGGGACATGACAGCTAAACCAGAATTGTTTCAATATTTCTCACGAATGTAAACAAAACTTGTTATTGGTTGAGAAAGAATATAGCAGTTAAAGGAATCTGGGTATGTTGATGTTTTTAAAAAGTTGACAGGAAAAAGTGACACGAAAAAGATTGGGAGATGGATTTTTGACTGTCAACCAAGCGGACGCAACGATATAATTCTCTCTGTCTCTCTCCTACACCATAACAGAGAAACTACAAGGAATAAAAACGGACTGTTGCTTACAACAAATGTGCTGTTGTGTATTTGAATTCTAGAAAAAGAGTTCATAATATAACACATTGTTATTAGAAATGCGGTCGCAATTACGCAAAAAAAAAAAACAGACATAAACAGAGGCTGATGAGAATCCGATATTTTCGACCATAAACTACTCCCATTATAACAGATTTGAAACCGACAGTAGCAATGTTTTTCTCCTGTGACACACATACACGTGTGTGTGTGTGTGTGTGTGTGTGTGTGTGTGTGTTATGCTAAATCAATTGGTTCGGTTTTATTAGGAAGCCAAGATTAGAAGATATTTATTTGTCTAGGAAGGCCAATTAAATCTAAAGAAATGTTTTTCTTAATTTTTGGTTTACCACCTCCCTTCCCTTTCCAAGTACAGACATTCGATATTCATCGTACCCGATCATCACCGTCGACACCACTCACCCGCATGCCATTAGGTCTATTTACTTTCAATTCCTCAACTGTAGGTTATGGCTCTGTGAGTGGCGATGGTGGTTCTGGGCGAGCGGTGTAGGTGTGCTGTGTTATCATGCAGCACGGAAGTTACGATTTCGAAAATGAATTTAGTTCAATTCCAACTCCCAATTACAGTTTTGACTTTTACGAACCGGAAACGGCAAGAAGCGGTTCCTGCATTTTCAACTTCTTAATAATAATTGGTCGGCTTTTGCGCGGGAAAACATCAGAACACGATTGCAACCACTCTCTCTTTCTCGTGTGTCTGTTGCTTTCTCTTCATATCCTTTCTCTTTCCTCTTTTTTATTTCTCTCTCTTTCCTTTTCTCCCTCTGAAGCATGAACCCTCTACCACACTATTTAGCTATATATTTCCCTCTTTATCTTAACCTATCAAACATATATCCATCTTTCTTCTCTCTCGCTATCTATTCCCCCTCGCTCTCAATACACACACACACACATACATACATATATATATATATATATATATATATATATTATTTTTAAAATGTAATTATCCACTGACACGACTCGTCAGAGTGGCTGTATCTAGCGAGATTCGAAATCGGGACCCAACGGTAATGAGTCTAAACCCTTACCCCTGGACCATCTCGCCAGCTGTCTGGATATATCGCGATTTACTTAGATGTTGTTTTTGGTTTTGGTTTTAGCGATATGTCTTGAAGAAATTCAATCATTTACGAAAGTGCATTTTTACCTAAATGCGAGTTGGGAATAATTTTCCCTTTTAACGAATTTGGTACCCGTAGACGACGAAACACGTGTCAGTAAATAATATATATACCGCTCCCCATATCTGGAACATAACGCAATTTAAGACTATGAAAGCGTTAAAATCTAATACCGATATTTATATGTGTAAACCAGACAAAGGTGCAGGAGTGGTGATTTTGGATAAATCAGACTACGTTGAGAAAATGGCAGCTATTCTCAATGATGGTTCGAAATTCCGTAAACTCGGCTCTGTCGAGTTGACGGATAATACTTGTAAGAACGAGGCTAAAATGCAAAGACGTCTACTTGCATTATTTAAAAAGAAGGTTTTTTGCAAGGATGTCTATGACAGGATTAGGCCCTCTGGGTCACAACGTCCCAGAATGTATGGTCTCCCTAAAATCCATAAGCAAGGTGTTCCACTGAGACCCATTTTATCAATAGTTGGTTCAGCACAACATTCTTTGGCTCAGTGGCTTGTAGAAATTCTGCAACCTGTGCGTGAGTTATACACCACGCATTTTATCCCAGATTCTTTTCGGTTCGTTGATTGCGTACGTGGGTTGGATTCAAATGCAGAGACGTCTTTCATGTGTTCATTTGTTGTCTCTAGTCTTTTTACTAACATACCGTTGGATGAGACTATACGCATATGTACCGACGCTTTATATGATGGTTGCCTGACTGCTCCATGGTTTTCTAAAGAGATTCTTATTGAACTCATTTTAATGTGTACGAAATCCGTGGAATTTAGTTTTTGTGATATTATGTACTGTCAGATTGGCCCCAACTTTAGCGGATATTTTCGTCGGGTACTATGAATCCGTTATGTTTAATTCTACAACTAAACCCACTGCATATTTCAGATATGTTGACGACACTTTTGCTATTTTCCCTTCGCAAAGTGAAGCGTCGATATTTTTTAATAGGTTGAATTCTTTACATGGGGCTCTTAAGTTCACTATGGAAAGTGAGAAGGACAATTCGCTTCCTTTCTTGGATGTTCTTGTCGAACGCTCAAGGGGGGGGGGCTTTCTCACTACAATTTATAGAAAGCCGACATTTACTGGCCTATATGTGAACCGGTTGTCTTTTGTACCTAAATCACGTAAGGTCGGCTTAATTAATACTTTGATATATAGAGCCCTCATGATTTGTTCGCCTAACAGATTAGATGTTGAACTCGATAAGATTAGGGAAATATTCATCAATAATGGTTATCATGTTGACCTTATTGATGACTGTATTTTCAAAAAGGTTGCGGATTTTAAATCCCCTAAAAAGTTTGGACCCTTGAAATACCCGGTTTATTTGAAATTACCGTGGATTGGGGAGGGGAGTAATAGAATTTCCAAACAGAATCGACGAAGTATTTACGACTGTTTCAATTCGGTGTCCTTTCGTTTGTTACATACTGCGAGACCTGCTTTTCCGTCTTTCCGCAAGGATAGTTTGCCTTACATCCAAAATAGTAATATTGTATATCAGTTTAGATGCCAGTGCGATGCTGGTTATGTTGGGCGAACATCCTTGCACCTTTTGATTCGTATAAACCAGCATGTTCCATCGAAGATCAGACAAGGGAGGATGGGGTCTGGTGGTCTCCCTCCTTCTGCAGCCTTGGACTCTGCTATTGGCCAGCATTTGGTTGACAACCCGTGCTGTGCCAATAGATATAAAATAGATTGGTTCGAAGTGCTACATAGAGCGGACTCCAAAAACCATTTAAAGATTTTGGCGGCCGTCTCTATCGCGGTGCGTCAACCTTCTTTGTGCCGGCAAAAAGAAACATCAAACGCATTGTTTCTCTTTGGGGAACTTTGAAATTTTTTCTCCCGCTTTTTTTTTTCTCCCTAGTTGTGCCAATATTTTAATCGTTTTTAAACGTAAATAAATTTAATTAGTTTCCCCGTACGTTTGGCACATTTAATAAGTTCCCCAATAGAACTCTTTATTTTCGTTACAATGTTATTTAGGTTGCTATCGATTTCCTCCTGACGAGATGATAGCCGAAAGAGCTCTCGAGAAACTTCCGCCTATTACTTTTTTTAAAACTATATATATATATATATATATATATATATATATATATATATATATAGTGTTTCATGGTAAACAACTGATTATCCTTTAAATTAACATTAGGACTATTGTGAATTCGAGAGAGCAAGTTGATTGCAGATGATTAAATGAATTCTTGACAAAATAGTTTTCCAACGAATGATAAAAAAATATAAAAATTAAATAAGTTTTTTTATAGTTTTAAAGGTTAAAAAAATTGTGAGACTATATATCTATCTATGTATCTATCAATTTATATGCATGTGTGTATGTGTGTATATATACCTTACTTTGGAGTTGTTGTAAAAAAGCCACTTTTCATCGCAAGCCTGAACCCTGTCGAGAAACGGATCGTTTTTGTTGCGTAAAAAAAAGGAAAGATGACACTTTATAACGGGGATTTTCTTTTCTTTTTGTTTTTTTCTTTTTTTCCTTTTTGGTCGTCCAATTCGTGAGGCACCCATTTATCGGATAATTCAGAAGCAAGTTCTCGGACAGTTGCCTGTGGATTGGCTTCGACTAAGGCTCTCAATTGATCGTTGCCAACATCCGATGACCGACCACTACGCTCATCATATTTAAGATTCTTAACTTCTTAAGCCACTATTATGCTGTGCGTTCAGTAGTGGTTACCGGGAGCTGTTTCAGTGGCTTTTTGGTCGCGAATTTGCTTTTTTTTTCCATTCTATATTCAACTTTTTTAAAAGAAGAGATCATTGTTTTAAAATAAGTGTAATTAAAACAATTAGATTCAGCGTAAGACAATCTTTAACATGATAGATAAAGTGGAAGTATTATAACGAAAAGTTATTTGAAAATACAGCATTTGAAATCCAAATTAAAAATTTCCCAAGAACTTCCTTATTAACCTTATATATATATATATATATATATATATAACTACTTCATTTACTCACATAAACCTAATATACGAAAGTATAGATTTATGCGTAAACTTTAAGTATTTACTTCAAAAGTGCTCAATACGTAGGTAGAGCTAGTTAGTAATTTATAAAATATATATGGCGATTAAGCTACACTGAATATTCTGCGTTTCATCCACTATAGGATTCGTCAGGCTTATGCGCGAATTCTGTGGTTGCTTCTTGTTTTTATATATGTTGAGGATTTCTAGTTGGCCAATCAACTTTCTAGTATCCACATATATATATATGGAAATTTTATCAACTTTTTGGGGATTTTACCGTTATTGAACATTTTACGCTTCACCAGACCATCCCTTCACGTGAAATCACTTTTTCATCCACCCTATTCCCTCTGCTTCACTTTTTGTTATCAAGTAAGATTTATGACTTACTTGTAGTTTCATTAAATACTTTTGCAAGCAAAATCCGACACCACATTTTGCTAATTCCTACTCTCTAATGGGATAGGAAAGTATTTTTTCGAAACTCCGCGGATTAAGGACTATCCACTTATTTTTAAAATTAAATATGTTTTTAAATATTTTTCAAGGTGTTTTTAACATGTTTTATTAACTACTTGTTCTATATATACATACATATGTTCTTATATATACATACATATATATATATATATATATATATATATATATATATATATATATATATATATACTGTACAGAAGGTAAGAAAAACATTGGTACCGTCGGTTTCAAACCTAACATAAATAATGTTAGCTTCTCGTCAGCGATTTTTTTTCAATGGCTGACGAAAAGCTAACATTATTTACCATTAACTGATCAACCTGATGTTAGGCTTGAAACCGACGGTAGCAATGTTTTATTTATCTATTAATTGATTGCATATAACTATCCATATCCTGTTGTTATTGTTTCTCGATGTGTCGGACAGCTATTCCTCTGGCCTTCGCCAGGTGGTTAACCGTAAGGGGATAGGAAAGCCGAATCTTCTAACTGCATCCGCAGTAATTACTGCCTTCCATAGTTGTTGTGCTCTCACCACGTTTTTAGGCTAATTAAGCCTCTGGTCGGCTTGGGGTAGGATTGAATCCGCTATCTTCAGATAATGTTCACATGAAACCGTAGAGATTTAACGTGTTAGATTTTTTGTTCTTATAAGTGTTTTATTTATTACCTTACCTTTTCATCGTCGGGTCCGCAGCGAATGGTTAATTATTTAATTAATTGAAATTTCTTTGTACATAAGTAGTTTGTATTATACATCCATTTATTTATTGCGGACTATTATTCTCATCCTCTACTTGTGTCTTCACGACGTTTCAACCAACAATCCTTTTGGCCTTCGGCCTCGGTGTTTGGCAGCGACGGGAAACAACGGCTAGAGGAGCAGGATAGTATTACAATGAATAAACAATACAAATTACTCATTTAAAAAAGAATTCCAATTAATTAAATAATAAGATACTAATGTTTTTTTATGAAACAGTAAACAAATACACACACACACGCACACACACATACATATATATATATAAATATATATATATATGTGTATATATATATATATATATATATATATATATATATATATATATATATATACTAGCAAAAGTACCCGTCGTTGACTGGGTTCAAAGACAGCCTACGGAAAATGGACTCTGATTTATGAAATGGAAGGGTTGTAAATTTGGGTTGAATTTGGGGGTATCAAACCAAAGCAAAATATGATGAAAGTAAAAATAAAATAGATAAACCCCATAATTTATTATACTATACCTGTTCACACTGAAACACTTATCACAATATTCTGTGGATCTATATTAAAAAAAAACTTGTTAAACTTTGTGACATATTTCCATTCTATGGAGGTCAGGCGCGAACGAACACCCCATAATTTTATTATACCATATTTCTTCAAACTGAAACATAATTATCAAAGTATACTTACGCAGATAAATATGAAAAGTCTTTACTAAAGTTTGTGCCTATTTCTATTCGATGGAGGTCAGGCGCGAACGCAGACCCCACAATTATATTATACCATCCCTATTTAAGTTAACCATACTTATCAAAGTATTCTTATGTACATCTATATCAAAAAAATTGTAAACGTTTTTTTTAATTTTTTGATTTTTTATTTCCACACTTTGTGGACCAGGCGCGAACGCAGACCCCACAATTTTAATGAACATCTGTTCTGCCAGATCAAACATACGCATTCCTGTGTCCCGATACATTTTCTATCATTATATGTAATAAGTTTTTTAAAATAGTCAACCATATAGGAGCCTATTCGTGACCAGACACACACACACATTCAGCCTTATATTATATATATATATATATATATATATATATATATATATATATATAACTACACCATTTACTCACATAAAGTAATATAGGAAAGTATAAATTTCTGCGTAAACTGTAAGTATTTACTTCAATAGTGCTCAATATGTAGGCAGAACAAATTAGTAAGATATAAAATATATGTGGCGATTAAGCTACACTGTATATTCCGCGTTTTATTTACTCCAGGATTCTTCACGCTTATGCCCTGCATGAAGAATCCTAGATTGGATTAAACGTGGAATATTCAGTGTAGCTTAATCGACATATATATTTTATAACTTACTATATATATATATATATATGTGTGTGTGTATATATATATATATATCGTAGCGTATTTTTTTGCAATTTGCATTTCTGTGAAATGAAATTTGGCTGAGAATACAATTATAGAAAATGCGAGGTTAAAAAATATTTGTTAACAAAAGAATATGAATAGTAATATGTACTATATATATATACATACAAATATAAATTCTGCCCCTTTCCATATAAATATATATATATATGTATATATATATACATACTTACACACGCACGCACGCACACACACACGCACACACACACACACACATATATATATATATATATATATATATATATATATATATATATATATATATACTTAAGTTCAGCGGTGACATTTCTTTTTAAATATTCGTTTCAAATACCGAAAACCCGAAAATGTAATTGAAAATAAAAATGTTTAAATTGCTTTCTTAAAATTCATGAATTTTTTTCTTGCGTTCATTTTTTTTTGTAATATTGATTTTTAAAATAAATGAAGTCCAAATGATTTTAAAAGGAAAGTATTGATTCGTTATTGGCCACATAGATGTTTCAAAAGTTGCCCCATCTCTCTCCATCACGACAAACTGCTGTTTTCCAAAGGATGGATATCTAGAAATCAGCAACCGACTTTGTTTTGTGCGATTTGAAAGTTGGCGCTGCACGATCTTAATACGGTATTTTTCCATCTACTGCCGTCGAGGCGAAAAGATGAATCAATGATACAGCATAAAACCCCTTAATTACTACTGCATCGGACACGTGAAGTATTACCACGAATGTAAAAAAGCAAATAGCTCGAACTAGTCCTCCCTATTTTCCTTCTCCAGTTCAATACACTTTCTTCAAAACTTCATAAAGACAGCAAGATTCGGCATAAACATGTAAAGGCAAAGTGTCTGATAAAAGGAATTCTACGCTAAACTTCGAAATAAACAGAACTGAGGAGAATCTGCTATAGCTGTCCACTGTATTGGCCATCTTTGTTATGGATTTGAAACCGAGAATACCGCTGTTTTTCTTATCTTCAGTAGCATACACACATACGTAAACACGCAAACATGCAAACATACACACACGCATATATATATATATATATATATATATATATATATATATATATATACTTCAGAGTAAAATTATCTAACAATGAACTGGTATAGAAACCTATGATTATAAGTTTTACAAAATATTATTGGCAGTAATGTTTTATAAATACTATCCCATCTAAATAAAAATTGCTCGATATACAAGATAGAGCAAATAAATCAAATTTTAGTAATTCAATAAATTTTAAAAATTATGACGTGAAATGGTTAAATTTCAAATCAAAAGATTTTTATTATTCTACTAGCGGGGGTACCCGGCGTTGCCCGAGTGTTTGTTTCCGGGACGGGGGGGGGAGTTTAAAAAATGTTATGGTAGGTAAGTAGGAAGGATCAAACCCGGAGTCATGAGTAAAAGTAGGAAAATAAAGTGTGAAAAAAAAACAAAAAAAAACATCTGCAACGTTAACAGTTCGGCCACCAAGAAAAGTCCATTCCAGTTGTTTAGGAAAAAAAAAAACGACTACGGTAGGTCGGCGCGAACGTGAAAATATAATGTGAATTGTCCAGCACGCTAACCACTACGCCACAGAGCACTGCAGCTTAGTTTAGTGATTTTAAATAAATTTACATGAAAGAACTACGAAGCCAAACCGGTGTTCTCTTCTCAACTCTTCCTTGTGAACGATCCCCAAACGGTGTTAAGTGGTGGCAGGGGGACGAGGAATTTATTAGAGAGAAAATATTTTACCACTTCCGATTTTGGCCGTGACTTCTCAGCAGAAAAAGTATAGAAATCTAAGATTATCGAGGAATTTGAGAAATAATAAGCCTATAACACACCTCAGATATTTTTCTGCCGTTTGTGCATATTATATTTGCATGAAATATCTTGATTTTTAATCCTATTAATGTCAAAATCAGACGGGAAAAAATGAGTTCATTTTATTTATATAGAGAAGAGAAGATGTAAGACAAAGAATACATTTGAAATATTATAGGATTTCGATGTCTACCATCTCTTCAGATGAGAAAATATTAGCAAATAATTATAATGGGTTACGCCTTATTTGCTAAAGTCATGAGGCATGGAAATTCACAATTAAAATTTTTTTTTAAGTATTTAAACATCATAGAGTAAGGAAAGTTAATGAAAAGGATATAAAAATTCACATCCAAATTGCATAGTAAAATCAGGAGTGAATGTCTTTTATAGCAGTGTGGTAAAATGATCCAAACTGTATTTTGAGTAATCCACATCACAAGGTAATGGTCCGAAGTAGGCATTTTCCTGGAGTAATTTTCTTTGTTTATATAATGAGTCCGGTAAAAAAAAAAATATATATATATATAGGTCCGGATGATCTGTATATTAACAAACATATAATTTAATATATTTAATATTTTTTATAATTATAGAACATGAGTTTCAAATTCCACTCAAAAATAACTTCAAATTGTTAAATTTTTAATTTTCCTTGTTTCATTTTTTATTTTTCATATCAGGTCAGTTTCTCTTAATTTGCGTGGTCTCTCTACTGAAAGCGGTTTTATTTTATTTTATTAACAATTTGAAGTTATTTTCCATTCATAACTGAGTTCACATCTGTTACATGCCAGTCTAATCGTTGCCTAATGTCGATGATCTGACAAACACCGCTATGTCAACATGATTGTACCGCTATGTCAACATGATTGTACCGCTTATCTCGGCATTGTTTCCAGTAATCCTAATATTTCTACTTGCCACTGATATCTAACATTGCCGACTTCAAATATGTGATTGAGCAACCCTTGCCACAAATATGCACGCGCACGTCACAGCATTATCGATGATGATTTGTGATATTTTATCACTTGAATACGATCAAAGAGTATAGCTCGTTGACTTAGAATGAGTATCATGCGAGACTTCTAGAGTAAATGTACTGTGGGGACTAATTCTTATTAATTTATATCCGTGCATTACATGGATTCCATAATTCTTAGTTTATTGTCCCTCAAAAGTCCATACAAAATTTCAGCTGGATCGACAGGTAGTTTCTGAGAATATATAACCACATTTTTAATGAATTGAATGACCCTGATTACATCTGAAACCCCTTTTAGCCTAGATATATCAAATTCACATTCTCCGACTAATTGAACCTATACACACTAGTATGTTTAAGATTTAGAGCGGCCATTACACACGCATAGGAATATCATTCTTTGACCACTCCCTATCCTGTGCCATATTTCAACACAAACTCAAATCCACACAACTATTGGATCTTACTTACATGCAACCAAATCTTATTTTTCCCAACACTTTACCGAACCTCATGATTTTTACACCCTTTGACGAAGAAGACCTGACATTTTCATCGCAAATGTTGCTTTCATATAAGCTCTATCACCTGAGGAGATCTCTAGTTACTAGTAACTTGCTGACCGAAGCATGCTCATGACTGTGTAACAACATATTACTGCTTATAAAAAACAAAGGAAAAGTCTATATATATATATATATATATATATATATATATATATATATATATATATATATATATATGCGTGTGTGTGCGTGTGTGTGTGTGTGTATGTATGTATATATATAAAGTTTGTTTATTATATAAACATTATTGGTTACATATGTGTATACATGTTTCAGTGTAGCCCCAATTCAGGGACAATACTTCATCAATGCAAAAAGAATTGATATACCAGCTCTGTACTGTATTGAGTACTCTTTAATAATCACGCGAGTTTCATTGGATTTACATTTAGTAAGCCAATTGTACAACCGATATATATATATATATATATATATATATATATATATATATATATATATATATATATATAATATTAGTCGATCAATGAATTTAAAAATTTATGACGTGAAGTGTTTGAGCTTCATATCAAAGATATTTATTATTCTATGTAAGACAAAGAAAAATAATACATTAGAAATATTTTAACTCCTTATGGTATAGGATTTCGATGTCATCTTATTTAGAGGAGGGGGGGATAATACTTATAGAATATTACTTCCAGTAATACCTTGTAAACCTTATAATCACAGGTTTCCATACCAGCTGATTGTTGGATAATTTTTTCTGCAGTATATATATATATATATATATATATGTATATATATATATATATATATATATATATATAGTAATTTATAAAATATATATGGTGATTAAGCTACACTGAATATTCTGCGTTTCATCCAACTACTTATGATCGAATTCTGTCGATGCTTCTTGTTTTTATACATGTTGAGGATTTCTAGTTGGCCAATCAGCTTTCTAGTATCCACCGCGCCCCTTCCTATCAGCCAATGGGCATGCATTTTATCAAACAAAGAATCTGTTTTAGAGCTAGGTTAGTGGTTTTAGGTGGCCGTTCTCCTTTTTTTTATACATATAAATATACCTATGTGTACACAATAATGCCCATATACATATATACATATATACATATATATGTATATACATATATGTGTGTGATCGTTTATGTATATTCATGTTTATTTAATTTATTTATTTGTTTGTTTTCTATGGTTATTGTTAGTTTTAAAGCTATTTTTGTATCGCTATCCTAGAGTAAGTTTTATTTTGTGAACACAGTTGTTTGCTATTTCCCGCCTACAGTTTAATAGATTTTGAGGTTCTTTAAAGTACAGGATAGAAAATTTTTCATGGA
Organism: Euprymna scolopes; assembly: GCF_053919585.1. NCBI lineage: Eukaryota > Metazoa > Mollusca > Cephalopoda > Sepiida > Sepiolidae > Euprymna > Euprymna scolopes. Next base: position 87,514,922 of record NC_136513.1, read on the forward strand.
GGCATAATTTACATGGGTCGTCTAAATGTCTGCATGTGGTAGCTTGTCTCATTATTTTCCATTCGACTACCTGTCTAACAAAAAGCGTAGTTTATCAAGCAACAATATTTGCGAAAGAAAACCCGAATAACAAGAAATATTACATAGGCATGACTTCCTTAGATTTCAAAACCCGATACTATGACCACAAAAGCACATTCAAAAATAAAAAAACACCGTATAAAAACAACACTAGCGAATAAATACTGGGAACTCAAAGAAAGCGGACATTCGCCGGTAGTCGAATGGAAAATAATGAGACAAGCTACCACATGCAGACATTTAGACGACCCATGTAAATTATGCCTCCATGAAAAATTTTCTATCCTGTACTTTAAAGAACCTCAAAATCTATTAAACTGTGGGCGGGAAATAGCAAACAACTGTGTTCACAAAATAAAACTTACTCTAGGATAGCGATACAAAATAGCTTTAAAACTAACAATAACAATAGAAAACAAACAAATAAATAAATTAAATAAACATGAATATACATAAACGATCACACACATATATGTATATATATATATGTATATGTGTATATATATGTGCATTATTGTGTACACATAGGTATATTTATATGTATAAAAAAGGAAAACGGCCACCTAAAACCACTAACCTAGCTCTAAAACAGATCCTTTGTTTGATAAAATGCATGCCCATTGGCTGATAGGAAGGGGCGCGGTGGATACTAGAAAGCAGATTGGCCAACTAGAAATCCTCAACATATATAAAAACAAGAAGCCACGACAGAATTCGCGCATAAGCCTGACGAATCCTATAGTTGGATGAAACGCAGAATATTCAGTGTAGCTTAATCGCCATATATATTTTATAAATTACTATATATATATATATATATATATATATATATATATATATATAGTCATCCACATACAGTACTGTTTCGCTGTTTCACAGCTCATCAATTATATATATATGTGTGTGTGCGCGGTATATATATATATATATATATATATATATATATATATATATATATATATATATATATACTTCTGTGTGTGTCTTTCCGTCACCTCTGCATTGTACCGCCTTCTACATTTTTCATTCAACTACATACTATACAATGCTTCAAGCAAACTACACCCACCTCTTATATTGAATATAATTTAGCCAGCCATAAGCGATGTGATTTACTTTCCCCGTGTCTGTACAAATTATGCCGGAAATGACGGGAGAAAAATTATGAATATTTCATAAAACAACCATAGTGTTAAGCGAAATGACAGATGCACTCCCTTGCGGGACAATAAGGAACTTAAAAATGAAATAAAAGATCAATTTAAAACATAATCCTTTCTTTGTCAAAGCGAGAAAAAACAGAGTTTTGTTCGCCGAAGCTACTTATATAATAAAAAACAAACAAAATCACTACAAACGATATCTATATATCTATAAAAGTTAAATTGTCTGTCTCTGTGTGTACAATTCCCTAATAAACTACTCTATCAATTTTCAGTATAGAAACTCGAGATTTGACATAAAGCGGTATTCAGATTTGGAGAAATCTTTTTTATCGAATTTCTGCCTGAAATTTGGCTATCAACGGATCAGATTCTAACGATTTGACCTTTGAAAACTCTACAAAATTCCTCCGACAATTTTGGGTCTAAACACTGGAAATTTTAGATCTAGGTTGCTTGGACATGCATCAAACTTTTTAACTTGTTTAGGGTTCAACACAGTTTAAGTTAAGGTATGAAAATGAGGGTAAATTTTTTTAAAAAATTGACGTAGATGTTCTCTACCAATTTTTGGTCTAACCATTTGAAATTTTACATAAAATGTATTCAGATATGAGGCAAACGTTCTAATCGGTTTTTGGCAGAAATTTTGGTTGCCAAGGAGTCAAAGATAAAAAGATTTGACCTTTGCGGTCTCTAGAAAACTATTTAGCTAATGTTTTGTCAAAACATTTGAAATTTTATATAAAGGGTAATCAGACATTGAGCAAGCTTTTTAATCAGTTTAAGAGCGAAAATTTGCCTGCCAAGGGGTCAAAGTTGAAAGAGTTGACCTTTACAGATTCTACCAAAGTCTTCCGCCAATTTTAGTTCTAAATACTTGAAAATCTTAGATGTAGGTTACCTGGACATGAGTCAAACTTTTTAATACATGTATACATAGGCACATAAAGTTATGAATAGGGCCCGAACAATGTCGGTCTGAACTGATAGTATTAATACATGTGTGTGTTTGCATGATTTTATATGCAATTTACTACATAGGATAGTTATTGCATAATAAATAAATAAATAAATATTGTCATTTAGATAGCTTTATAGTATATACTTAATACTAGCAAGACCCGTTAACCGGCGTTGCCTGATGGAAGCTTACGCCCCCTCAAAATAAAGTAAACTACGGTTATTGTTGGTGGCCAATGCCGTCCCTGAAAATTTGCGGACACTGGCGATCGCGGCCGCAATGAAATAATCTGGATTTCACTGGCGATTAGTGCTAGTTTGGAGTGATAATAGTCAGGTACTTCTTGAATTGTAAATAAAAAACCAATTAAGGGAATGTGTAAATCGGTATGAATTAAAAAACATTACGAAAAATTGTCCATTAGAATAATAATGGAAAGTAAAAACAGAAGTTTTAGAAGTTAGAGATTCTCACTGTGTATTAGCTATTTGAAGGGATCTAAATCAGACGTCGGCTGCATCTACTTGACGGCTCTTTAGTACAGTTCTTGATATCATTAATGAAGTTCGCAAGTAAAATACGTATCGGATAAAATGCATTCAAATGTTGTGAAGAAGCGATAAAATAAATAGCAAGTCAGACAGTCCTCATTGGTTGAAATGTATTCAAAAGAAATTATTCACTTTAAATAAATAGACAACTATACGATAATAAGAATTTATATATAAACCGTTTACTTATCAACATAATTCAATAAATTTATGTGAATATTAGTGTTAATACTGGTGGAGCATATTTTATGGCTGATATGCACTAGTAATGTAATGTAATGAAACATCTGTTTAGTCATGGTTGAAAGAACAAGAACCATCTACCTCTTTGATTTAATGAAGTTCTGAAATATGCATTGACTTGAGGGAAACTGGAGATTACATCTGTAACATAGCACGAACGCCCGTACGCAAAGGCATGCGAAATGACGTCACCGGTAAACAAAAAAGACTATAAAGAAGAAAAAAAGAGCACGTTAGAGAAAACGATCACGTTCGAGATGTTGATCAAGTTCGAGAGCACGTTAGATACGTGAGTGACGTCACTGCCTTAACGCGAAGTCACGCGTGGTGGGAGAATAAGGAAATGAATGTTGTTGATACAACGGAAAAAGCGAGTTAAAGATCTTTCCTATTCTTTGTCTATTTCGCGACTGATGCTACAACGTGTTAAAAAGTTTCCTATCCACCGAAACTTTGTGAAGATTAAAAATCAAGATCTAAATAGTAGTCTGAAATACGCATGCAGTACTAATGTATAGGTTTTATTTAGTTTCGATTTAATTTTTATTTTTATTTTTATTTTACATTGAAATTCCAAATCGCTATTTATTTTGCGTATAATTTTTAAATATTTAGAAATCCAAATGATCGGATTTTGAATTCGTATTCTTCCTACAGTGCCCTATATTTAATTTTCTTTTATTCATGTGTCACCGCTTATCAAAATTATATTATATAAAAGGGATTCTATTTGTGTGTTTGTTCGTTCTCTATTGATTCCGAAACAGCTGGCCGATTTTAATGAAATTTTACAAAAAGATATGTCATGTAAGTGTTTTTTTAGATAGCTTTTACATCGGAATGTCTTCAATAAGTACCGATAATCGAAATAATCCGATCAAAGAAGTAATCGACGATTTTAACCAAAGTTAACACCTTTATACAGTCTAACATCACAAGTGCATTTGAGAAGTTTTATTATCACACAAGCAGAAAGGCCTGGCATATAAAATCAACAGTAGGTTCTTTGATACGACAGAGGCGCGTTCAAAAACAATGTTTCTGTTTGAAGCACAATTAAAACATGATACTTAACTTTTGCATTTTAAACTTTAATTCAAGCCATCATATATAAAACTAATTTTGTAAAATAAACAATAGCTTCTCTACAGTGCAATGTAGATTAAAATATATTGTGAATTTAATTACTACGGGGAAGCATCTGAGGCTTCGTCCCAGTGCCCCGCGATGGGTCTCCAACTAAAGAATGCAATCAATCGATTTGATCGAAAAATCGATTATTTCATCCATTTTGATTCTAATAAAAATATTGGGTCTGAAATCGGATCTCCTTGTTTATCAAGGCTAAAAGAGACACGAGGATACGGATCATCGATCTGTATTGATTGTCAGTTAAATTATGAAAAATATTATTAAAAATCAAAATTTTATTACCAATGTGGATGCTTTTTTTTGTTTTGTTTTTTGTTTTGTTTTTTGTTTTTTTTTTGTTTGTTTGTTTTTCGTCAATTCACCCTAAACAAAGTACAGAGCAACTTAGTCGTGATGGGCTACTATTTAGGACCAGATTTGCAGGGATACTATTTACGGAGTTGAGTAGCGAGATGTTTGTTTACATTACACTTGAATTTCTGCATGTTAGTATAGTAAAAAAAACTGAGGCCTGGGAGGGAATTCCAAAATGCAGCACTCCGAGGGAAAAAGCTATTTTTTTTACACAGTGATCACCACTTATCAAGGCCCGGAAGCCACTCAGGGATAAGGGTTATTGCAAGTACATTACGTTAGTGTGGAGATTTGATGAAGTGTTTACTTAAGGGGGCAGTTCATTAGGAATTTGTTAACGTTGGACTTGAACACATCCAAGTTGTAGTCAGGTGGGAAGCAGGCAGACGGAACAGAGTTCCACAGGCGTGCAGTTCTAAGAAAGAAGCTTTGTTCATGGAATCCGCGTTTTGATTTAGGCACAGATAAAGAGTGGGGGAAAATTTTCACAGTGGATTCAGCAAGACGAGTGTTTTTCGTGAAATATTGGCGAGGGGGGACCAGAGATTGGAGTTCAGACGAGCACCTGCCATGGAAATAACGATAAAGCAAGGATAGGCTCGCAACGTCTCTTCTGTGGGAGAGAGGTTGCAGGGTAGAGAAAAGGGCATCCCCCACGAAGCCACGAAGTCTATTTTGTACTCTGTCAAGGCAGGATAGGCTGTTTTTAGCAGCTCCTGCCCAGATATGGCAACAGTATTCCATCCTTGGACGTACTTGGCTTTTATAGAGATAGAGAATTGCATCAGTAGTGATATATCTTCTGGAGCGGTAGAAGGGTCCCACCATGTTTCCAGCGACCTTGGCAACAGACTTGATATACGTGTTCCATTTCAGATCAGGAGTAAAGGTCAAACCCAGAAGCTTGTCAAAACTATTCATGTAGAAGGCTTTACGGAACGTATGGATCCTTACAGTGTAGGGGTCGTATTTTACTGCTTGTTGAGTTTGTCGGGAGTATTATCGTCGAGGATGTAATAGTGATTTGAGTTCGTCAAAGAACTTGGCATTGAAATACTTGTAAAACAGGAACAAGGATGGGACAGAGGTGGGAATTTAATTGATAGTTCAGGACTTATTACATTGGCGACTCTTTTTTTTTTACCCTGTCAAGGAGCAAGAGACTAGTTGCAGATGCACCAAGCCATGTGTAGCAACAATACTCCATGCATGGGTGAAGCGTGGCCTTGTAGATATACAGGATACTCTTAGGTGTGAGTAGCCTCTTAGAACGGTAGAGAGAGAGTCCACCTTCCTCGCGGCAGTCTTGGCAATTGCTTCAATCTATTTGTTCCAATTCATGTTGTCCGTAAATGTTAACCCTAGGACCTTGGGGGAAGTACTTTCGGGTTTTTGTTTTATTTTACTTCAGTCGAAGTTCTCAGAAATCAAGGGGCCCACGACCTGGGGCTAACACTTGAACTCTATATGAGATACATAGATATTCGAATGTTCCATTCGAGTTCTTTATCTCTCAAACACTGAGTTAGTAAAGAAATTTAGAACATAATTTTCCTCTCCCTAATTAACCATTTTTATACGTTGTAGTATATCTTTCATGTTGGTCTCATGGTCTTACTGGATTCCAGGACAAGAATTTTTCTAGTCTGGTGGAGTATCCAGCTTCGTGCTATTACTTGAGGTAATATCACTTGGAGAATGTGCACCATTCCTCGGAAAAGATGTGGGGTAGCCGTAGTGAGGAGATCTTATTTGGGCTGCGAATAATATGTGATTTTGAATATTTGGTCAGGGTTTACTTCTATGGAAAAAGTATCCTCATGCCAGGTTGTTCTGACAAACCCTTATGCAGAGAGACCTTAGACACTAGTCATGACAATCAACGGTTGAGAAGGTTCCTTGTAACAATCAATGGAAATAAGCTAAGTCTTGGCAGCATTGAACGTTACCAACCAAGCACGGCCCCATTCCAATATAGGCTGGAGGTCTTCCTCAATTGTTTTAGCAATTTCCTTCGATATGTTTCCATTAGTTTTACTCTCGTGTCTGTTTTAACGCTGGATTTGTGGTGTCATCAGCATTTGTTAACACTGGATTTGACAGACAACGATATAGTTGTCTGTTTGGAAAGATTTCCCTGGTTATATGTCCCACAGATGGGAAGATCTTCGAAGAGAAACACTCTTGATGGGAATTCCGTTTGACGTTAGGTACACAGAGGAAAAAGGAAACTTTTTTTTTTCAATTGTTGTAGAGAGCAGATTTATTTTTAGTCTTTTTGCCTCAATAAAGCCATATTGTCACTTGAGACGTAGTTGGCTACTATTTCGGATCGTGTCTAAGAGAGGACTGTGGGGAACTGAGTAACGAGATGCCTGTTTACATTGCATTTAAAATTCTGCCGATTATTACAGTCAGAAAATCAGGTGTTTTTCTGCTACGGAAATTATCTCACTTCCGATGCAATCCTCTACCTTTTCAAGGTATTTACGCCATAAAATGAAGTACTTTTGTCTTATCTGAGGTAGATCCCCAAATGGCACACTTTCCTGCTTTGAAAATATACAAAACCGTCGTCGATATTTAGTACGGCGATAACATGTTCGCCTTTCTATTCCCTCTCTCTTACAGAAGAGACGTTAAGAGTATGTCTCTATTCTATCGATACTTTTCTGATAGGTGTTAGACTGAGCTTCAATCTCTCGCCCCTCCTCGGAAAACGTTCAAAATAAATACTCGCTTAGCTAAAACAACTCCAAATAACTTTAGTCACGCCCTATTCGAGCCCAAACTTAACGAAAATTGTCACTTGAGACGTAATTAGCTACTGTTTGGGATCGTGTCTAAAAGAGGATTGAGGGGAACTGAGCAGCCGATTACTCAAGTCAGAGAATCAGACGTTTTACTTCTGCAGAAAGTATTTCACTTCTGATGCAATTCTCTATCTGTACAAGAATCTAATACGCCCCAAGATAGAATACTGTTGCCACATACTGGGTGGAGCTCCTGAGAGTATCCTCTCCTACATAGACAGAGTACAGAACCGCCTTTTTACCTCCCAGCTTTCTCTTTATCACAGAAGAGACGGTACAGATCCGTCTCTGCTCTTTCGTTACTTTTATAGGAGGTGCTCGACAGAGCTCCGGTCTATGATCCCCCCTATGTCAAACGTATATTCCCCTAGCAACAACTTCCATTTGAAAGATAAGTATTAATGGGACAGAAAAGTTCAGGGTCCGGTGCTTCGATTGAACATATATCACAATAGTCGCGAGATGGCATGTTATCCACGTGAGTGCTCCATTATAGGAGAACGTATTACTTCAGCTGAAATTAACGGCTCTCGTCTTGAAGAAACAACTTGCTTCTACAAACTTTTTGGACTGACTTTTATCCCTGACCTACAATGGAAGAGCTACATCATATCCGTTGGCAAAATCACTATCGTTCTACCGCTCCAGAAAGTATCTCGGTCCCGATGCATTCCTCTACCTTTGCAAGAGTTAAATGCATCATAAAATGAAGTACTTTTGTCACATCTGGGGCAGCTCCCCGAATAGCACACTTTCCTGCTTTGACAATATACAAAACCGTCTTCGATATTTAGTACGGCGGTGACATGTTTGCCTCTCTATTACTTTTTTTTTCTCACAGAAAAGACGTTACGAGTCTGTCTCTGTTCTATCAATACGTTTCTGATAGGTGGTCGACTGAGCTTTAATCTCTTGTTCCTTCCTCGAAAAACGTTCACAACAAATAATCGTCCAGCTGAAACAACTGCCAACTTTACTCACGTCCTATCCGTGCCCAAAATAAACGAAAATTTCGCGAGCAAAATTTCTTCTCTAGAGCTCCGTCCGTCTGTGGAACATAATAGCGTTTGTCTGCTTCCCGACTCACTATAATATGGTCGTCTTAAAGTGTAATGTGAACAAATTCCTATTGAGTCGTTCATTTAGATAATCTAGTCCTATCCAAGTTTCTACTGTGACTGATCTTGTTTCACCTAACACTTAACTCTTATCCTTGAGTGGCCTCAGGGTCTTGATAAGTGGTGACCTTCTAAGTAAAAAATAAATAAACAAAACAGGGAGAATTTTAAAAGTCTAGAAATCCTATAAAAGAAAATATTTAAGTAGAAGGCTTTCCATCATCTAGAAACCTCAGCAGTGAAGAAGTGAGGTTTTGCTTCTTGCCGATTGAGTCGAAAATATTACATAGGGGGCACAAGTGCAACGGGTTCATCAGAGCGCATTCAATTGAAATATTTGTAAAATAGGTGCATGGATGCGACATTGCGGCGATGGGACAGAGGTTGATGATTGGCTAACACTGTAGAAGCTATTAAATTTGCGTATGTTCTTATTATGAAGAACCAGTGATTGGGGTTCAACCGATCACTTTCCACAGAAATAGCGACAGTCTATGGAAAAACTAGCAATGTCTTTTCTGTGCGAAGGAGGCTATGGGGAGCAGAAGAGCTCTTCAATCAAGAGATACGAAGAGAATCTAATAATATGACTTAATAAGAACGGTGAAAAAGATATTTTCTCGCATTCAATTCGAGACAAGTTGTTTCGGAGAATCGTTCAGATGTGCATACATGTTATATTTGTAGTCTTTTTCCTTTTGCTGTTTTTTTTTTTAATTATTATTAAGAATTCTTATTTTGGTTTGTCGTCTGACGTGTCTGTGTGTTTTAAGTTGTTCGTGTGTTCAAATGCATATCAACACGCATGCGTTGCGTGTTGCTTCCGGTTACTGGAAACGTTCAAAGGCGCGCACCAAAGAGGCAGACAGATGCTGACTCGGGCGGCCTTTGCTGTCGGCTTGTGTATTGATCGATGCTGGAGCGCATCTCGACAATGCAATAGCATAGGTGAAGAAGAAGAAGAAGAAGAAGAAGAAGAAGAAGAAGAAGAAAGACAAAGAAGAAGAAGAAGAAAAAGAAGAAGAAGGAAACCAAAAAGAAGACGAAGAATAATACGAAATAGAAGAAGTAAAAAAAGACGGAGAAAAACGAAACGAATAAGAAAAAGAAGGTGAAAAAAACGAGACGACGACGAAAAAATAAAACAAAGACGATGAAGAAGACGAAGAAGAGGAAGACAAAGGAGATGTCGACGAAGAAGAAGAAGAAGAAAAAGAAGAAGAAGCAGAAGGAGAAAAAGAAGAAAACTAGCGACCAGCTAATATATATATATATATATATATATATATATATATATATATATATATATATATATATATATATATATATATATATAATGAAGAATTTAGGAACGACTTTATAAAAATATATACTAGAAAGTTACTTACGCCTGAAAGTACCCTGTACATCCACAAGGCCACCATTCGCTCATGTATGTAATATTGCTGTCACATTTGGGCTGGTGCGTCTGCTACTAGTCTCTCGCTCCTGGACAGGGTTCAAAAGAGAGTCGCCAACCTCATAGGTCCTGAATTGTCATCGAAACTTAAAACTCTGTCCCACCGATGAAATGTTGCATTCTTCTGCCTGTTCTACAAGTATTTTAATATTGGATACGCTGACAAACTACAAGCACTTGCACCTTCTCTGCCTACATACCCCCGATAAACAGCAAAGTCCGCCCTTACACAGTAGAGATCTCCAGATGTAAGAAAGCCTTCTGATCTAATAGTTTCATCTACAGAACTACTAGACGCTGGAATTCCCTTCCAGGTTCCTGCTTCTCCAACTGTACTGATATGCAGAAGTTCAAGTGTAATGTGGACAGACATCTTGCTGCTCAACACCCTATATAGTATCCCTGCAACTTATGTCTCTAACAGTAGCCGTCTACATCAAAGTGTCACTGTGCTGTGTTTTGGGTAAAAATGTAGTATACTACTGCATATCAATCAGGGTTGTAGGATCTGTAAACTCTTTATATTAAAGTATTTCTAAACCGAATGCTGCTCATCAGAAGTGAAGAAAAGATGCAAGGAAACATATATAAGATGAGACGTCTAGCAATAACTAATTGCTAAATAATGGGTCGTTAGAGGAAAAGGGTAATATATT
>NC_136513.1:87530475-87537975 GCF_053919585.1 Euprymna scolopes
TTATATATATAAGTGAAATTGTCTTTGTGTGTGTGTGTGTGTGTGTGTGTGTGTGCATCTGTGCGTGCACAGTTTCCTACCAAACTATTCTGTCAATTTTCAGTCTACAGACTCGAGATTTGACAACAGGAGTATTGAGATTTGAGAAAATCGTTTTGATCGTTTCCGGCCAGACTCTACCAAACTTCTTCGCCAATTTTGAGTCTAAATACTTGAAATTTTAGATGTAGGTTAACTGGACATGAGTCAAACTGTTTAATATATATATATATATATATATATATATATATATATATATATATATATATATATATATACTCCTATAAATTCGTTTTTCTTTTGTGTGTATCGATATTTATATTCAAAAGAAACCCCTTTTCTACTTATTTAAAAAGAAAATACAATTATGTTATATATGGGTCGTACAATTGCATCCATCTGCAAAAAATCTAGCTAATTTGCATATTCTTTTAAACATTCATTTTAATTAATTCCCTATTAGTTGTTTAGGTTTTCTTATGGAATGATCATCTTTAGTTAACTATTACGTGTAATTATATCCATGCAGATATTCTACAGGATTTACACTTGCATAATATTTGCGTAAAATTTTTACAGGAAACACAAAATTGTTTCCAGATATATTTATGTATACGTATATATTTTTGTTGCACGAATTTTGCCTACCAAACTCCTCCTAGAGTTTTTGGTCTACAGACATGAAACTTCATATATAAGGTATTTGAATCCATGCAAAACTTTATATTTTGATTTTTAAAAAAAATCAGGGCAAAAGTGTGAAAATTTTTTTTAAAAATGAAATTTGCCAGGTGAAGGTCGAACGATTGCATTACGAATGCATAACGTAGTTACTATTGGTTCATGTTTTAATTTTTAGCCTTGTGGTGAACCTGTTCTCATAACCCAGTAATCTATGGCAGAGGTAAAATAAATCGTGAGCTGAACGTTTTGGTTTCGATTCTTGGTGGTGGCGCATGAGTCTTTTTTTTAATACTTTTTAAATCATTACTATATATTGCATCCAATCTATCTATCTATATATATCTATTAAAGTGAACATGTCTGTCTGTCTTTTCTCTATGGTAGTTAAGGAAGACTATTATACAGAAATACATTACTTTATATATTCACACTTTTTAATATATACATATGCAAATAACCTTATGAACAGTGCATAGAGCCCGAACAAAACCGGGCGGAACTGCTAGTATATATATATATATATATATATATATATATATATATACATAAAATCTAATATAGATACATGAAATAATTATGTATATGTATATATATATATGTGGGTGTGTGTGTGCGCGCGTATTTTGAATACGTAAAATTCGGCAGCATTCTTTCAATTATACGGGCTTGTTTAAATATCCTGTTATTCTTTGAGGCATTGCTTATTCGAGCAATAAAAACGAACATCAAACAACAGATCGGGTTTGGGGGTGACGTGGCATGTTTATAGGTGCATTATTTGATCAGTCAATTTACCACTGAACACTCACTATACCACAGTACCTGCAGACGGCGTATATGGGTTGAAAAAGTTAGCACATTTGGCGAATTTTTCTACTCTCTAGAAGAAACGCGAGAATGCTAGCCCGCAAAAGAATCAGACCTGTATATATATATATATATATATATATATATATATATATATATATATATATATATATATATATATATATTAGAATATAAACATTCTACGTGGGCAACACCAATAGACTCCAACGCACCATAATTAAAGAGCACACGCAAACGCATAAATCATCCTTTTTCAAAAAATTTAATACCTGCAAGAATGCCAACAAACTTATTAAAGTTAACATCTTGGCCACATAACGGAACGCCGGAAATCTCTGCATAAAAGAAGCTCTGCTTTTTTTTCTAAGTTACGTCCTGAATTCAATAATAGATCGGTACTTGGTCTACCATTTCTAGTAGAAATTATACTATTTTGACTTCGCAACCCAGTGACATATGGCACACTAAATTAAAAAAAAATTCAGAAGTGGATGAGTGAAAAAACGAGTAAAATCATAATTTTAACAAAATATATATGAATAAATTATCTATTTAAATAATCTTACTCATCAAAGGGAAAAAGAGGAATTCCTATTCTTCATAGGCTGGGGAGATAACTCTTCATGCAAGGTGTATTATCCAATTTAATTAATCGTGGGTATTGACCTGGGTGTGTGTATTTATATGTGTCTGTGTATATATGTATACTTAGATTTTAAAATATTATGACGCCTCGATTTTATTCTCTGCGACGCTTCGCCCCAAACCATCGATCGAAATAAATAAATAAAAATAAGCAAATACTAGTCAATTTACGATACATCAATTACTAAATAGGTATTATTGACTACAATTAATAAAATAAATAAGCAGAATCTAGTAAATAAATTAAATTAATAAATAAATATTAATAGTAATATTAAAAATAACATATATCCATCTATATATTAATATATAAATATATATATATATATATATATATATAGAGAGAGAGAGAGAGAGAGAGAGAGATAATTGCCAAGTAGTAATAAATAAGTAATACTGGCCTCTACGAATGATTAAATAATAATAGTAAAATTATTAATTAAACTAAAAACATACACACTAATAATGATATTTTATATATGCATATGCATACGCATACGCATATATATATATATATATATATATATATATATATATATATGTATATATACACGTATGGATATACATGTGTGTATATGTGTGCATGTATATATGTCTGCATGCGTGCATCTGTGGATGCATTTTTCAAATGTCTTTTTCTGCAAGAGTAGCTCATTGGCATGGCAACAAAATAATAATAATAATAATAATAATAATAATAATAATAATAATAATAATAATAATAATAAATAGATAATATTGGACAAATAAATAGAAAATAATTTTCTAAACTAAATAGGGAAAATAAAATTTAAATAAATTACACATATTAATTTGCTTGAAACTTTGAATATATAAAATTTATTCCATTTACAGCAACGATCTTTTCTGCGTCCCTGTTCATATCGCGATCTTAGAATTTTAAGCCCCTGAAATTTTAGAAAGAGGATTTTCCTCGAAATATATTACAGAAACACTGTCACATACAGTAAATCACTGTGTAGAATTTTGGCTTTACAAGTAAGTCTTTTTATTGACAAAATCTAATATATATATATATATATATATATATATATATATATATATATATATATACTAGCAAAAGTACCCGTCGTTGACTGGGTTCAAATACTGCCTACGGAAAATGGACTTTGATTTATGAAAGTATGATAGGTTATGAAAAGGAAGGGTTGTAAATTTGGGTTGAATTTATGGGTATCAAAACCAAAGCAAAATATGATGAAAGTAAAAATAAAATACATAAACCCCATAATCTATGATACCATACCTGTTTACACTGAAACACTTATCACAATATTCTGTTGATCTATATTAAAAAAAAAACTTGTGAAACTTTGTGACATATTTCCATTCTATGTAGGTCAGGCGCGAACGAACACCCCATAATGTTATTATACGATATTTCTTCAAACTGAAACATAATTATCAAAGTATACTTACGCAGATAGATATGAAAAGTCTTTATTAAAGTTTGTGCGCATTTCCATTCTATGCGCGAACGCAGCCCCCACAATTTTATTATACCATCCCTATTTAAATTAAAACATACTTATTAAAGTATTATTATGTAAATCTATATCAAAAACACTTGTAAACTTTTTATTTCCATACTTTGTGGACCATGCGCGAACGCAGACCCCACACTTTTTATGAACCAACGTTCTGTCAGATAAAACATACCCCTTCCTTTGTCTCAATACATCTTCTATCATTATATGTGATCAGTTTTTTAAAATAGTCAACCATATAGGAGCCTATCTGTGACCAAACACACACACACACACACACATTCAGCTTTATATTATATATATATATATATATATACATGTGTATGCACAATTATGTATGTATATATGTATATATATATATATATATATATATATCGATTTGTAAACTATCACTTGTTTTTGATTTCCTTTTTCAACAAACAAAATTCCATTGTTTGCATTTTCATTACCTCTATGCTTAACTCACTTAATGCTTCAAACAAACTATATATGTATATATATATATATATATATATATATATATATATATATATCATCTATAATATAAATCTCACGTGTCTGTTTAAATGTATGTATGTATGTATGTATGTATACTTGTATCTCTGCCAAAAACTTTCGAAAGCGGCATCGGATTTTCACGAGACCAGTATCATGTTGTGGCTCGACTCTTCGGACGGCAAAATATCGAAAAATTGGCCAAAAACGTTAATCATTTAACACTCAACTGGGCACTTTTCTACTGGGAGGGATCGCTTTTTCTGCTGATATTTTTCGAAAGTCATTCTCTCTTTTCGATTGACTAGCATTTATGTAAAACCTATGTCACTTCCGGTTTAGCGAATGTGTGCAACAGCAAAGACGTAACATTTTTATTTCACGTTCTTTTTCTCCTTCGTGATACGAGTTCGAACCTGCCAGTCTATTACCACTTTTGTTTTATTCAACACACACCTCCAAACACTTGGGCAACGCCGGGCACCCAGGCTAGTTATAGATATATATGAGATTATTATAAATATCTGTATCATATTTCTCTTAGTCTTTGCCAGTTTTTCCCCAGAAACTATTTGTCTGATCCAGCTCATATGTTGTATGGCCATTGGTTATAACAGAGTGAAGGTAACTAAGTATTACGGTTGGTTGGTTGTTTATGTTTTACGGCATATCAACCCTTTTCGGGTTATGTAATGCCGAATCCAAAGATTTTTAAGAAAATTTTTTTTTTAATAGAATATATTTGTTGTTTTCACGTCGGTTTCTATTTAACCCATAGTTGGGACCCTAACAGGTACTACCACTCCGGGTCAGACTGGACCTGGGAGCAATGGTAATTAAAGGCTGGCTCCACACTCTCCAAAGCGACAAGCTGGGGCCTTACCACTGGATATAGTTTAAGGTCATATCCAGGACCCCCATTGAAGGACTTTTACCCTCTGCAGGGGGGGGGGCAGTCGGCGTATTCTAATGCCCCACCGACAGTGCCAAGTATTATGGTATACATGTTTTTTTTGTTTTTTTTTACATAGGCATCACCACATTATCAAGGCCAAGAGGCCACTCAAGGATAAGGGTTAAAGAGTGTACAGTAGAAATTGGACAATATAGTAATCATTAGTAATGAAAATTTGGTAAATTTGATAACTTATATGGAACGGCTAATCAAGAACTTATTTACGATAGACTTGAACACAACCATATTGTAGTCAGCCGGAAAGCAGGAAAACGGAAGACAATTCCACAGGCGTGCAGTTCTAAGAAAGAAGCTTTGTTCATGGAATCTACGTTTAGGTTTAGGCACAGATAAAGAGTGGGGGGAATTATTGATAGTGTTTACAGCTAGACGAGTGTTTCTTGTGAAAGTTTGGCGAGGGGGGACCATAGATTGAAGCTCAGTTGAACACTTTCCATGAAAATAACGATACATCAGAGACAAACTCGCAACATCTCTTCTGTGAGATAGAGGTTGCAAGGAGGAGAAAGGAACATCTCCTACGAGGCTACGAAGTCTATTTTGAACTCTATCAAGGCAGGACAAGTCCTTTCTAGTAGCTCCTGCCCAGATATGGCAACAGTATTCCATCCTTGGACGTACCTGGCTCTTATATAGATAGAGAATAGAATCAGCAGTGAGATATTTACCGGATCGATAGAAAGATCCCACCATTTTTCCAGCGGCCTTGGCAACAGATTTGATGTACGTGTCCCATTTAAGATCAGGAGTAATGGTCAAGCCCAGAAGCTTGTCAAAACTTGAGGCCTCCTGAAGACGAGAGCCATTCATTTCAATTGATGCCAGATGGGGATCAGAATGTTATGTACGGTTAGAGAATAGAGATTAATCCATACTGCAAAAATGAGTACAAATTAAACCATATTCAACTACGAATTTCACATAAAGATCTCATTCTAAGTCAACGGGCTATAACTTTTGTTCATGTTTAACGAGCTAAAACGTCTATTAGCTATCATATATTAGATCCTATCTTGATAAAGTGATGATTAATTTTATAAATAAAAATAAACAGATGGGAAATATAAAATTACACTATTTCTTAACTTATCAACAGTTGGCAACAAGGAATATAACTAAACGTTTCTCGTATTTCATGAATGTTTTAAAAGTTCAGTGGAAGTAATTGGTAAAATAAAAGTGTTAAAATTGCTGCTGATTCACTTGTAAAATTGCAAATATCCGAAAAAGCGATTTTAAATTGTAGAAGTAAATTGAATATATCTCCACTTTTATATAAAAGTCATTTTGTTTGTGTCTCTGTGTGTGTGTGTGTGTGTGTGTGTGTGTGTGTGTGTGTGTGTGTGTGTGTGTGAGAGAGAGAGAGAGAGAGAGAGAGAGAGAGAGAGAGAGAGAGAGAGAGTTCTTTTCTCATTGATTCCGAAACAGCTGAGCCTAACTTTTGGAATTTTTACAAAAAGGTAATTTATATTTCTGGCAGTGTTCTCACATATGCTTTGTACAGAATTCACCCGATGAGTACCGAAAATCGAAAAATTCCTTATGGTCTTTCTCTTTTATAAATAAACTAACGAGGGGTACCCAGCGTTGCCCGGGTGTTTGGGAGTTTGTGTGGGGGGGGGTTAAAAAAAGTAAGTATGAGGATCGAACCCGAACCGTTGAGGCAAAGTTGCAAATTAAAGTGTGAAAAAAAAGCGTGTGACGACATGCTAACGGAAACACGTTTGAATTTATTTAATTACTTGGATTTAGCAGGTGCCCGTTTTAATGAGTTAATGAGGTCAAGTTTGACTGCGGGATGGTATTCATTTACTGCTGAACGCTTTTTTCCCCACCCCCAAGATGTTATAGGAAAAGACTAACCCACATGCGGCGAGCGACAAATATTGAATATTTATCTTCCCGAAATCGAGCAAGTTAAATAGATAGGCGAGCTTCTTTGTTAACTGTGAGATATTACGTTTTATATGTGATATAAAATGTTTTAAAAAGTTGTGAAGCGAGCGACCGCTTCTCTGAAAAAAGCCTTTTGTTGACATACAGAAAAAGCGAACACACATACATACATACATACATTTTCGCTTTTATATATATAGATAAAATAAGATATTTTTTTTTAAATATCTTTTATTTATTTTTTATTCCTTTTTAACAAACAATCTCATCTTGGCATCTTCAATCCCCTTCCTTCCCTTCTTTCTTTTTCTTAATTTTAATTGTAATACTAATATGCTTTTTCCTTCCCCCTCTCCATCCTTTTTCTACCTCTCTCTCTTTCCCCTCTCCCCCCTCTCTATCAATTAATCCAACCCCTTTTAGTTTTAA
>NC_136513.1:87542975-87567975 GCF_053919585.1 Euprymna scolopes
CGCACAAATCTTTCCATATATCTATAATATAAAGCTGAATGTCTGTGTGTGTCTGGTCACGAATAGGCTCCTATATGGTTGACTATTATAGAAAACTGATCACATATAATGATAGAAGATGTATCGAGACACAGGAATGGGTATGTTTGATCTGGCATAATGATTATTCATTAAAATTGTGGGGTGCCTGGTCCACAAAGTATGGAAATAAAAAATTTAAAAATAAAAAAAAACGTTTACAAGTATATAGATGTACATAAGAATACTTTGATAAGTATGTTTTAATTTAAATAGGGATGGTATAATAAAATTGTGGGGTCTGTGGTCGCACCTGGCCTCCATAGAATGGAAATAGGCACAAACTTTAATAAAGACTTTTCATATCTATCTGCGTAAATATACTTTGATAATTATGTTTCAGTTTGTAAGAAATATAGCATAATACAATTGTGGGGTGTTCGTTCGCACCTGACCTCCATAGAATGGAAACGTGTCAACAAGTTTAACAAGGTTTTTTTTATATAGATCCACAGAATATTGTGATAAGTGTTTCGGTGTAAACAGGTATGGTATAATAAATTATGGGGTTGATCTATTTTATTTTTACTTTCATCATATTTTGCTTTGGTTTTGATACCCCAAATTCGAAGCTATCTCTTTACAACCCTTCCTTTTCATAACCTATTATACTTTCATAAATCAGAGTCCATTTTCTTAAGGCTGTTTCTGAACCCAGTCAACGACGGGTACTTTTGCTAGTATATATATATATATATATATATATATATATATATATATATATACATATATGTGTGTGTGTGTGTATTTCATCCCCTCTAACTATCTCTCTATCTCTCCTTATATATATATATATATATATATATATATATATATATATATATATATATATATATATATATATATATATATATTGTTTACGCAAAAATAATGTTTGGTGTGTCTGTAAGTTTTCTTATTCACAAATACATCATAAAATATTTAAACAGAGTTCAACTTAACTTGCTGTGACCGACGGTATATCATAAATAATTTGAATTTCACCTTCTTAAATATTGAAGATCACATAATGTTATATCGAAATAATTTTGGTTCATATTAAATTTTCAGTTAACACACACACAATATATATATATATATATATATATATATATATATATATATATATATATATATATATAAGTGTATAAGTGCACGTGTCTGTATGTCTGCCCGTGTGTCTGTCTGTGTACATTTCCCTACGCAAAACTCTGTCAACTTTAAGTCTATAGACTCGAAATTTGATATGCAAGGTACTGAGACTTGGGAAAATCTGTGTAATCGGTTTTCGGCCAGAGATGTGGCTGTTAAGTGGTCAAAGTTCAACGAGTTGACCTTTGAGAACTCTACCAAATTTCTCCCATAATTTTGAGGTCTAGACACTTGAATATAGATATAGGTTCCTCGGACATGGATCTTATTTAATAACTTAATATGAACCCAAAACAATAAATGGTAAGGATTCCTAATTGGGTCAAATTTAAAAAAAATGACTGCTTTTTTTATTTCTGAATATACACTTCCAAACACCCGGGCAACGCCGGGCTGAAATGCTAGTATGTATGTATGTATGTATGTATGTATATATATATATATATACATACATACATATATATATATATATATGTATACATATATATGTATATATATATATATATATATATATATATATATATATATATATATATCAGAATGGATTTAGGAAATTACTTTGCAAATTGTATTTTTTTTAATAAATTTTTCTTTTGAAAAATTGAATTTTTCTGAATGAAATGTAAGTATAAAATTAATATATGCATATATATATATATATATATATATATATATATATATGTATATATATATATATGTGTGTGCCTAAATCAAAACGCGGATTCCATGAACAAAGCGTCTTTCTTATAACTGCACGCCTGTGGAACTCTGTTCTGTCTGCCTGCTTCCCACCAGATTACAACTTGGATGTCTTCAAGTCCGATGTTAACAAATTCCTAATGAACCGCCCCCTTAAGTAAACACTTCATCAACTCTCCACACTAACGTAATGTACTTGCAATAACCCTTATCCCTGAGTGTCTTCCGAGCCTGGATAAGTGGTGATCACTGTGTAAAAAAAAAAAGAGACGAACAGACAGATTGTCTTGCTGTATAACTTCTCATCAATGCAACTAGACTTGCACCCCGCTCGAACTTGGTAACGAAACTACAACCATCTAGTAAGTAGATGAACCTATCATATTGGCGACCGTAAACGATATAATCAATTGTCTTCATTTGACCGCTACTTTTAAGGCAATTATTTATTTAGAAACAAAAAGCTTGGTATTGCACTAAATAAGCAGCAGGCTAAATCATTTAACGAAACTGCTCTACCCACGATGCGGGGATTATGACGCAGTCACTTATACTACAATACCTCTAAAAGAGGATGTGATACCTGGGATGATATCATGTAACCGAACAAATACCGGTTTACATCCTCAAGAAAGTAGGAGGTGATGCCTTGGAGACAATTGAACCCGTCTTATTTTAGCAGTGAAAGATAATTTGAAGAGATTTTTTTCAGATACCGACTCTCAATTTGTAATAGAATTTATAATATAAATTCGGCCCCAGACAAATGAATAAGTATTATCCGTTAATTATAGTCAAATTTGGGCTTCAGGCAGACGACTCTGACATCTCTATTAATGGTAGAAGCAACAGTATATTTTCATCTTCAGAATAAATCGGCAATAAGAGTAAATATATAATTTTGACTTCAGACTGTCAGATACCAAATCTTCGTTAGTAATAGAATTACTGGGATAATTTCGTACTTCAGGCAGACATATGTAATGAATTTAGCAATACAACTATAAGACTAGTATTCATTTAACTAAATATTCAACTATCTCATTTAGGATAAATAAGTGGGTAAAGCGAATAGGCAATTTCGCTCTTACCAACTATCGATTTTTCCTTTCAGTTGTTGCAGCATTGTTAACAGTCTGACCGCGTAACTTGCATAGTCAGACCGATCTGAAATTTTAGTTTTTTCAACCTCCGTGACACCATGAGTAATGACGATTAACGTCACTTTATTTTTACTATTTTGAACTTAATTAACCTCACCTTACCTTACATGATTTTTTTTTCCTGTTATCCTTTCGATTCTTTTCTTAAACTTCCTATCACTTCGATCTGTACTTAGTTCGAACCTTGTCAATATTAACATTAACGGGTGTAATCGCTATCTAACGAAAGGCTATACGTTATGTAACATCATTGACCTTTTCTTAATTTTCTAAATTTAAGCTTTAATATCCTGTTACACATGTGCATTAAATTGAGAAGAATTTTCATGAGTTAAACAAAAAAATAATATGTAATATCTTTTTAAAAAATATATGACCTTCTTAGTGAGGAGTAGACACTAAATCTGCATTATTCAAATTTGGAAAAGTGTTCCGTAAAAAAAAATGTAATCTTCAGTCTATTTCGAATTGGTGTTTTCATTATTCGAGTTCATTCACTTTCGAACCAATAAAGTTCGGTTCTTTATTTTTTTTTTCTCTCGTTCTTGTGTGTTTTGTTCTTGATTTGCAATCGACAAGCAAACAAAACTGAAACTGATTAATCGATTATAAAATAATCGATCCTTCTATTTGTTTAATCCAATTTCAAAATTCGATTTTTATTCTGTGTTCGATTTTTAACCTTTGACAAGTTCATTCTTCTTAATTATACGAGAGAAGATGAGTTGGTCTTGAACCGGGAAGAAACCGTGAAAGAGAGGGACATGCGCACACGCACGACAGCACTCGCGCTCGCGCACACACACACACACACACACACACACGCACAAACACACACACACACACACATATATATATATACATAATATATAGTCAGTTATAAAATATATATGGCGATTAAGCTACACTGAATATTCCCAGTTTCATCCACTCTAGGATTCTTCAGGCGCATAAGAGTGGATGAAACGCGGAATATTCAGTGTAGGTTAGTCGCCATATATATTTTATAACTAACTAACTAGCTCTACCTACGTATTGAGCACTTTTGAAGTAAATACTTAAAGTTTAAGCATAAATTTATACTTTCGTATATTACTTTTATGTGATTAAATGAAGCAGTTATATATACACACACACACACATTATATATATATATATATATATATATATATATATATATATGTATATATATATATGTGTGTGTGTCTAAATATATGTATATATATATATATGTGTGTGTGTCTAAAGAAGCTTTGCATAAAAAAATGCAAAAATGCAAATAAAGAAAGCAGTTGAAATTCCCGGAAGAAAAAAAAATAATTTTAACCTATCGCAGACTAAGCACCTAAATAATCCGACTTATAAAAAGTGTAAAATGACAAAAGAGAATTCATTTATATGAGAATGAAAAAAAGAATAAAAGGCCTTAACTAAAATTGTTAAATAGAAATAGACATGAGCCGATTTCGTAAAAGTATTCAATTTTAAAACATAAGTCAACTATCTAAGGATGAAAAGAGAAAAGTTTAACTAAAATTTTGTAAATAGAAAACGGGGATCATCAGCTGCTTACCATGTAGCTGTTTCGGAGATTTAAAAACAAGACAGCTGTTAAATACATGGCTCTCCAGTGGATAATACCTCTTCCCCAATATATATATATATATATATATATATATATATATATATATATATATATATATATAGGAAATTTATTACTGTGAGTCCAGAATAAGTTTACATATTGTTTCAGCTAGAGGAAAATCCTCAAAAAGAAGAGGAAATATCCGACTAGTATCGTCAGAATTCATAGATGAACTCTTTTTGAGGATTTTCCTCTAGTTGAGACAGTATGTAAACTCATTCTGGACTCACAGTAATAAATTTCCTATATACTGCTCTGGCTACACATTGAGCACTCTAGTCCGGTTTTTTTACCACTGGTAAATATATATATATATATATATATATATATATATATATATATATATATATATATATATATATATATGAACAAATGATTAATAAAACATGTTAAAAAACATCTTGAAAAAGAGTTAAAAACATATTTAATTTTAAAAAAGGAAGCACAAGATAAGTGGATAGTCCTTAATCCGCGGAGTTTCGAAGAAATACTCTCCTTCTCATCAGAGGGCAGGAATTAGCAAAATGCGGGATCGGATTTTGCATGTAAAAGTATTTAATGAAACCACAAGTAAGTCACAGATCTTACTTGGTTAAAAAAAAAGGTGAGGTAAGGGGAATAGGGGGTAAAAGAAAAAATGATAAAAAGATTTCACATGAATGGATAGTCCGGTGAAGGATAAAAAAATCCAAGAATGGTAAAATCCAAACACAGTCGAATTAAGAACTTCCAATCCAACAGGTATATATATATATATATATATATATATATATATATATATATATATATATATATGCATGTGTATATATATGTGTGTGTGTGTATGTGAAAAACAAAATTGTGTATATTCCAAGTTTCACTTATTTTCAACAATCTTCGTATTATTTGCATTTATTAGACTGCTTTTCTCATCTTCAATTTCATTTTAACAACTTTTCGATAGACGTAATCTGCGACCTTCTTCAGGTGTATCTTATCAAACTCCGGAATTTCGAATGGAACCCAATACTTACTTCTCGGTGGTAGCATGCTCTCGTTCTGTCAGCTATGACTTAATAGAGGCCCTAAGTAATTTGCAACTGTATTTTTCGATCGTCCACATAGACAATTGAACCTTCAACCTTCAGGAGAATATTAATTTTACAATTGATTTTTCCACGAATCATTGCCGTCGGTTCTATTACGAGTTGTGGGGGCATTAAACCTATTTTATTTCGAGTTGTAAATATCACTAATTATTTCTAATTATAATTACTATGTATTACTATACACATATGGCTATATTTTGACACATATACACACATTTTATATATATATACTAGTAAAATTACTCGGGATGTTGGCGAACCCTAACTTTACTCGTATAGAAAATTATCCTCATGCCAGGTTGTCCTGACAAACTCTTGTACAGAGAAACCTTAGACGCTCAAGTTTCAATCTATATGTGCGCGTGCGAGTGTTTGTGGGCGAATAAATTGACATTAAGTTTTAATGTCTATGTATAATCGATAAAAAATATAATGTTGTTCCTCTGCCTACCACTCAGTAAACAATAAATCGCACCTTCGTCTTCGACCCTTATCTGTTTTTGATGTTTTAAAAACACCATCAATATTATCGACAAGTTCCGCCCTAATTGATTAGCTCAGTGGTAAAGGCAACGGACTGGAAAAAAGGAGAAGCTTTAATTGCTTTTTTTATATATTTTTCTGTGTGATTGCTTAGGCCTGTGTGTGTGTATGTGTGTGTATTAGTTTCGGGACCATTAATCAGAAACGGAATCGGGAATCGGAAAAATCAAAACTTTTAGGGGTATCGGAATCAGTATCAGAATCAGAAAAAAATTGCGCCGATTTTCCTATGCCAAATACGATACTTTTAAAATTTTATTTTATTTGATTTTTTCAAAGAAATATCTTTTCTTGTTAGTAATAATGATAAAATAATAAATATTTATTAACTTTAAACTACCAGTAAGACTAAAATCCATAGATCATACCTCACAGGTGCGTTTCTGAGTTTGAGTGAAATGTATGCGCATTTAACATGTGTTTTTATGGTAATCGGAAAAAATAGCAATTTTATAGCTTAATATTTAGAGATTTACAATGACTCAGAATCGGTAATTGTATTGGAATCGGGAATTTAGTACAGAATCGGTAATGTATCAGAATCAGGAAAAATGTTAGAACCGTCCCGTTACTAATGCACACACACACACACACACACACACACACACACACACATATATATATATATATATATATAACTACTTCATTTATTCACATAAATTTAATATACGAAAGTATAGATTTATGCGTAAACTTAAAGTATTTACTTCAAAAGTGCTCAATACGTAGGTAGAGCTAGTTAGTAATTTATAAAATATATATGGCGATTAAGCTACACTGGATATTCTGCGTTTCATCCAACTATAGGATTCGTCAGGCTTATGCGCATAAACCTGACGAAACGCAGAATATTCAGTGTAGCTTAATCGCCATATATATTTTATAAATTACTATATATATATGTATATATATATATATATATATATATTTCCAAGTTTAAAATATCACGTTTTCTCAGTCATTTATTTACTGTTTCGCATTGCAACTAACAAGTCTGCAAAATTTTGTTATTGCTGCATGTTTAGTCACGTACTCTTTAGATGTTTCCCTTAAAAACTTATAAAAACACATAGTCCATGTAACCGACTCTCTCAGCTGTTCGTTTTCGATTGATATAGAAGTTTTTAAATTTTTATAAAAAAATATTTTCTTTATAACAAACTTCATTTATGAGAGAGATTCTTTACTTCATGACGATTGGTATACACAAACCAAGTACGTTTAAAGTAAATAATTAGTATATATATATATATATATATATATATATATATATATATATATATATATATACTAGCAAAAGTACCCGTCGTTGACTAGGTTCAGAAACAGCCTACAGAAAATGGACTCTGATTTATGAAAGTATGATAGGTTATGAAAAGGAAGGGTTGTAAATTTGGGTCGAATTTGGAGGATCAAAACCAAAGCAAAATATGATGAAAATAAAAATAAAATAGATAAACCCCATAATTTATTATACCATACCTGTTCACACTGAAACACTTATCGCAATATTCTGTGGATCTATATTAAAAAACTTGTTAAACTTTGTGACATATTTCCATTCTATGGAGGTCAGGTGCGAACGAACACCCCATAATTTTATCATACCATATTTCTTCAAACTGAAACATAATTATTTAAGTATATTTACGCAGATAGATATGAAAAGTCTTTATTAAAGTTTGTGCCTATTTCCATTCTATGGAGGCCAGGCGCGAACGCAGACCCCCCAATTTTATTATACCATCCCTATTTAAGTTAAAACATACTTATCAAAATATTATTATGTACATCTATATCAAAAACACTTGTAAACGTTTTTTTTTAATTTATAATTTTTTTATTTCCATATTTTGTGGACCCGGCGTGAACGCAGACCCCACAATTTTAATGAACCACCGTTATGCCAGATCAAACATACCCATTCCTGTGTCTAGATACATCTTCTATCATTATATGTAATCAGTTTTTTTTTAAATAGTCAACCATATAGGAGCGTATTCCTGACCAGACACACACACGCACACACACACGCACACACAGACATTCAGCTTTATATATATATATATATATATATATATATATATATATATATATATATATATATATATTTCTTTTATTCGCAGTACATAACCATTAATATGTCGCTATACATTCATGAACGTGTATCAGTCATGGAGACCGCCTCACCTTTTTGAGACGTCCGTTCTCTCTGATGTTCAGCTAACGACTCCTAGAATCTCCTCAAATCTACATTCCATCACGTGTCTCATTACGTCTCATTACGTGCTCAGAATAACAGCTGATGTAACCCAATGTAGTTATTTGTTTATGCGAACCGAAAATCATGCTTACATCTATTTTCTATTTTCACATTCCTTTTGCGATATTATATGTCAATCATTTTCTCATAATTTAATTGTTTACTTTTCTAATCATAAGAATTGATCCAGCGACCCGCCGTCGCTTGAATCAATAAATAATAATAATAATAATAATAATAATAATAATAATAATAATAATAATAATGTTTTGACCTTGTCCCTGCTTTCCACGGTTAATGCAGATACTACGCTATGATCACAGCCCAAAGTGTCACAACATTACACGTGGCTGTGAGAGGTTATAGGTTACGGAAGGTCAATGAGTGTGGTTAAATAGAAGGAAGTATTGGGTTATTGCATAAGTTTCTGCCGTTTTTTTAAAAGGAAATAAAAGAATTTTAACAGCAAAAGTAAGTACGTGTGGGATCCAAGACCCAAGTTCTTGTGTTAATCCCATCGACTGAAGGTGGAATGAAATTGTCGCAAAATCACACTTCATTTTTCCACCCAATTCTCTACATATCTGATAGCCATCTTCCTTCAAAAGAACCCTGAGTTGGTCTTCATCTATCTTGATTGATCTTCTGGAACGAGTAGCGTCATTGAG
Organism: Euprymna scolopes; assembly: GCF_053919585.1. NCBI lineage: Eukaryota > Metazoa > Mollusca > Cephalopoda > Sepiida > Sepiolidae > Euprymna > Euprymna scolopes. Next base: position 87,552,254 of record NC_136513.1, read on the forward strand.
GCCAAAATTAACAAACCAATCTCGAACAGTTCTCTCAGCTATAGCGTTTTCTCCATATACGGCACAAGTATACTTGATAACTTCACGCGCCTTTTGACCTCTATTAAAGGCGAAAAAAAGGTGTCGAAAATGTAACTGTTTTATCTGCCTGACAATAAATTTGACGCTTCTGAAAAACGAGAAAAACTTATATGAGCCAAAAACGACGACTATTCTCTTGTAGAACAGAATACGTACTTTCTAATGATATGACACTTTGCAAAATCTCAAAACATGTTTTAGAACAATTTTTCTCAAGATTATATATATATATATATGTGTGTGTGTGTGTGTGTGTGTGTATGTATATTTAGGCGGCCTTTTTTCTCTATGGCATATTCCATTAAATAAAGAAATAATTAATAATGATAACTAATAACCCCTCCTCTTCGACTGCGCTGCTTGATAGAACTAACTTATATGGGTTCAAGTGCTCTTTGGGAGACTGCGTCTCTGATAATAAAAGTGGAAGCATATATATATATATATATATATATATATATATATATATATATATATATATATACATCCATCACTTTGTCGAGGAGATTAATCAGGCATCGCTCCAATAACAGCGCTATATTTAATCACTTGACTTACCAATATTTCTGTTCTTTGTCTCAATTTAGAAAAATTTTAGTTGACAACACATCTATACTTGAACAAGGCAAACGGAACAAAACAAACGGAAACCTGAAATACTAGAAGCATTACAAATAAAACCTAAAATAAAATAACTATTAATAAAGTAAACTTTACCAATAGTAATAACATCCTGAAGTGTTTGTTGAGTCATTTATTTTAATAGCTTTGTAAATATTTCAAGATGTTATTAATTTTAACCAATGGAAAAAAGGATAAGTAATTAACCAATGATGAAGAAAAACATACTTTATAAATTGTTCAAAACCAGTTAGATTAATTTATCCTTGACGATGAATCCTGAAGGATTGGAAAGTACCCGGACATGATGGACATGGTTATTACATCAGCCAGTGGTCCCGGATATGACCTTAAACTATATCCAGTGGTGAGGCCCCAGCTTGCGGGCTTTGGAGAGTGTGGAGCCACCCTTTAATTACCTTTGCTCCCAGGTCCACTCTGACTCAGAGTGGCAGTACCTGTTAGGGTGCCAACTATGGGTTGAATAGAAACCGGCTTGAAAACAACAAATATATTCTATTAAAAAAATTGTCTTCAAAATCTTTGGATTCGGCATTAAGTAACTTGAAAAGGGTTGATATGCCGTAAAACAAAGACAAATAAATAAATAACTAAATCAGACAGTTCCCGCCAGAAGTGAAGAACGTTATTCGGGAGTTGGAAAGGATCAAAAATAGAATTAATAGACAAAAAATATCTACTTTATTTAATGATATATATGTGTGTGTGCGTGTGTGCGTGTGTGGGTGTGTTTGTGAGTATATATATATATGTATATTTTTTATTATAGTTAAAATCGAACATATGACACCAGATACAACCTATATATATATATATATATATATATATATATAGAGAGAGAGAGAGAGAGAGAGAGAGAGAGAGAGAAAGAAAGAGAGAGAAAGAGGGAGAGATAATGTTCAGAGTTCGTTTGCGAACAGCAAAAATGACGTGAAGGTTATGTCTGTGAGTAAGCAAAGGTTATTCTACTGATCTTTAATTATAATGCGAAAAGTTGACCAACATTTCTGGTTCAATTAGTATGAACTGCGGTGACACCCGATGTAGTGACGCCTTCTGTTCCTACGGCAGGACATGAATAATGTTCACATAGTTTTATTTATGCGCTTCGACGCCATGTTTACAAAGGATTCAATTAATAGATTGCTAACTTCCGTTGGTGGAAATATGGTTTTTCACTAGCAGTATAATTATCTACCAAATGATCTATCTCGTGTTGTCCGGGATGAGGTAAAGTTATTTTCGTTTTCACCGTTCATTTACCTGCATAACAGACAGACAACAACTGATATTATATTTCCCATATAAAATATGATTTATCTCCTTTATCTGATTTTTAATTTTAGGTAATTATATACACACGTGCGCACACTATCCGTCGAATAATAAGGAAGAAAAATCATTGTTCGTCACTGTTCACGAAATTATATATGAATTGACGAATGTTTAAAAAAAAAATATATATATATATATATATATTTATATATATATATATATATATATATATATATATATACGAATTACTTTCAGTAAATTTTATAACATTACTAGACCACCCGTGACCCGTTGGGTCAGTACGTTATATTAGCTATGGAATTCATGTATGAGCGTGACACTTGTGGCATAAAGAAAATAGTTTTTTTTTTACATAACAGAAGCATTTCTATGAAAGTATATTAAAATGAAAAAAGAATATAGATAGATTTCTATGAGTCGTTCTGTTTATTATAATTGTTATTTTTTTTTAAATTACAGTTACTGAATTATAAGTGGTTGGTCATACTTATAGGTAAATATGCACTGAACAGGTATCATAATCCTTATTATAGTTAAATTCAAATTTTGATATATCATCTTTTAAATGAAATTGTTAGTTGAAAGTACAGAATAATAAAAAAAACACTCTCCACATGTTAATAATGGCTTTTTAAATAGAAAATGAAAATAAAATGTAACTTTTTCATTTAATTTAAGCAAACATTCAGTACCCATTGTGTAAAGGAAAACACTATTTAATGTAATAGAAATGTGTGCATTTACCGATTCAGCTTTCCGTTTGGAAATGTAAGCAGACGACTTTAAAAAACATGGGAAGAAGAAAAAGAAATTTTTTTGTAATAACGCCCTCTAGTAAAAAGGTCTGCATTAGTTAAGGGGGATAACTCTATCCAGTTTTACATCACTGCCTTTTTCTCTCTCTCACACATACACGTAACTATTTCTCGCGTACGTAACGAAAACAGAGGGAGTAGGAGTGTTGAAATCTATTAGAGGGAAAGTGAGAGGTGTTTTCTTTCCATAAATTGTATAGGGTAATATTTCATATTATCAATAGATTCATAGATAAATAGATTTTATAATATATATTATAATTATCTATGAATCTATGTATTATTTGTATATATAAATAACTATTTGATCAAATTAAATTAAATTGTTTGTATTAAAAACGATATAAAAATTCCGGAATTGGAATAACGGATTGCAGACGTTGCTATTAACGCATGCGCAACCGGATGTTGAAAACCGGAAATCTGATTGCAAACATACAAGACCCATAGACTTTTAGTATTATATAGATTTACAGGCATTAAAAATTGTTGTAAACTCTCGAAGATACAGGATGTCATTGCTATATGTCTTATGAGATGAATGACCAATTTTTATGATTTCAAGTTCTAAGGAACAGCTGTAACAGGAATGGGAATGCATTCTACTAAAGCCTGATTGTCACCGCTGGTGAATTTAAAAAATTAAATCTTGACATGAGGACACGTTAGAAAAACGATACGCAATAAAATGACGAGGATCATTGACACGCTGACAGAAGAAGACTTCACAATGTCTTCCAGAAATTGTTGGAACAGTACAAGTGAATTGCAGCCGGAGGAGATTACTTCGAAGAGGACTAGCAATAAAACTGCCCATGCGAAAATAGTTTGCACCCTTATTAAAGGCACCTTGTATGAAGGAAGTATTAAAAAAATCTAATATAAACACGATAAAGAAATGAAGGAAACTTTAAATAGTCAGACAATTATTTTACTATGCCAATTTTATGATGTGACGTGTACATATGTATATATATATATATATATATATATATATATATATATATATATATATATATATATATAGAGAGAGAGAGAGAGGGGGAGAGAGAGAGAGAGAGAGACAAATAAAAAATATAGGAATATAGAAGTTTATTTGTCAGTAAAATAAGGAGTAAATATCATAAGTTTTTCACAAGGGAATCACCACTTATCAAGGCTTAGATGCCACTTGAGGATAAGCGTTACAAAGTGTACAGTAGTCAACAATGACAATATCATACTAATCGTTAGAAGTCTAAATTTGGTAAAATTGTATTACTTAAGACGAACGGCTCATCAAGAAATTATTCACATTGGACTTGAAGGCGGCCATATTGTATTCGACTAGAAAGCAGGTCTACAGGAGAGAGATCCACAGCCGAGATCCTTAGAAAGAAGCTACGTTTAAGTTTAGGCACAGATAAAGAGTGGGGGAAGTTACTGACAGTGGTTTCAGCCAAACGAAAGGTTTCTATTAGCTCCCTTTAGTTAGTTTATGCTCCACCCTCAAGTGTTGTGCACTATATTTTCTCACACTTTCTTCTATAGAGTTTATTCGAATTATAATATATATATATATATATATATATATATATATATATATATATATATATGGCCTTTTGGTCAAGATCAAAGTGTAGCATCTGTTCCGGCAGATGCTGCACTTAAGATAATTTGTACCGGTCAATGGAGGGGAAACCCTCTATACTGGGACAATTATTATTTTTGGTAACCAGAGTGCCCCCTTTTTGCCTACTTTTAGGGGAGCTGGTTTTTACCTCACATTAAAAACGGCCTTGTGCCTAATTTGCTCAGTGGGGGAGCAAATAAACACCATCTGTTCCGGCAGATACTGCAAGCAAAGACCGTATGTGGGGGCAACTCCACATATAAGACCTTGGTCAATGTAGGGGCAACCCTTCATACCAATTGTCACTATCCAGCTCCCCTACTCCCCGGGGAGTTGGTCCCCATTTCCCCTTTATTCCTCACTTATTCACAAATAAATACCATCTGTTCCGGCAGATACTGCAAGCTATGACTAGCAAAGACCAGCTATGACTAGCAAAGACCAGATGTGGGGGCAACTCCCACATGCCTGACCTTTAACCAGCTCCCATTTACCACCTCTCGGGAGCTGGTCCCCTTTTTCCCTTCCCCCTCCCTTCACTCCTCACATTAAAAATTGGCCTTGTGCCTAATTTGCTCGGTGGGGTAGCAAATAAATACCTACTGCAAGCTATGACTAGCTATGACTAGCAAAGACCAGATGTGGGGGCAACCCCACATGCCTGACCTTTAACCAGCTCCCATTTCCCACCTCTCGGGAGCTGGTCCCCTTTTTCCCTTCCCCCTCCCTTCACTCCTCACATTAAAAATTGGCCTTGTGCCTAAGTTGCTCAGTGGGGGAGCAAATAAATACCATCTGTTCCGGCAGATACTGCAAGCAAAGACCATATGTGGGGGCGACCCCACATATAAGACCTTGGTCAATGTAGGGGCAACCCTTCATACCAATTGTCACTATCCAGCTCCCCTACTCCCCGGGGAGTTGGTCCCCATTTCCCCTTCACTCCTCACATTAAAAATCGGCCTTGTGCCTAATTTGCTCGGTGGGGGAGCAAATAAATACCATCTGTTCCGGCAGATACTGCAAGCAAAGACCATATGTGGGGGCGACCCCACATATAAGACCTTGGTCAATGTAGGGGCAACCCTTCATACCAATTGTCACTATCCAGCTCCCCTACTCCCCGGGGAGTTGATCCCCATTTCCCCTTCACTCCTCACATTAAAAATCGGCCTTGTGCCTAATTTGCTCAGTGGGGGAGCAAATAAATACCATCTGTTCCGGCAGATGCTGCAAAGCTATGACTAGCACAGACCATATGTGGGGGTAACCCCACATATCTGACCTTGGTCACTGAAGGGGCAACCCTTCATACCAACAGTTTCTAATCCAGCTCCCACTTCCCTCCTCTCGGGAGCTGGATCCCCTCTTTCCCTCCCCCTTCCCCCTATCTCCACATTAAAAAACGGCCTTGTGCCTAATTTGCTCAGTGGGGAAGCAAATAAATAAAAAATAAAAAATTGTCAAGATCAAAGTGTAGTATCTGTTCCGGCAGATGCTGCAAGTTATGACTAGCAAATACCAGATGTGGGGGCAACCCCACATGCCTGACCTTTAACCAGCTCCCATTTCCCACCTCTCGGGAGCTGGTCCCCTTTTTTCCTTCCCCCTCCCTTCACTCCTCACATTAAAAATCGGCCTTGTGCCTAATTTGCTCGGTGGGGGAGCAAATAAATACCATCTGTTCCGGCAGATGCTGCAAAGCTATGACTAGCACAGACCAGCTATGACTAGCAAAGACCATATGTGGGGGTCACCCCACATATCTGACCTTGGTCACTGAAGGGGCAACCCTTCATACCAACAGTTTCTAATCCAGCTCCCACTTCCCACCTCTTGGGAGCTGGTTTCTCTCTTTCCCTCCCCCTTCCCCCTGTCTCCACATGAAAAAACGGCCTCCTGCCTAATTTGCTCAGTGGGGGAAGCAAATAAATAAACAAGTGTAGTATCTGTTCTTCAGATGCTGCACTTCATTTTCTTGTTCTCTTTCGGTGGAGGAGAAATCCTTCACGACTGAGACAATTTTTATTTTTGTACCTTTTCTCCACGTTAAAAAACCACCCTGGTGTCTTACTCTGTCCCGTGGGGAGGCATAGTAAATAGGTACACACACACACATATATATATATATGCACTCATAAGCAAAAAAAAAAAAAAAATGGGCCAAGAGTAAAAGAAAGAAGAAATCGATTTTTCTATATTTTTCCACGAATTTTTATTAATTTTAACTGTAAATTTTTATTTTTTCAGATAATTATTATAGCACATGATAATAAGTGGAAAAATTAGTTCTAAAAATTGTAAGACCGCATTTTGTACGAGGATATAAAAAAACCGAACTGCAGGGTTAAGGCAGTCCAAAATGATTTACAAGCAGATTTTTTTTTATTTTAAGAACATAAATGTGGAAACATCTCTTTCTGCAGTGAAGCGAATTGGTCAAAGGTTCGAAGTCGAACGCTCGGTGAAAATGGAATCCAAATCTGGTAGCCCTAGAGCATCCAATTTGAAGGATGACCACAGGTTTAAATTAACTGTTTTGAAGGATCGAAAAAAAACTTATATTGACCAGAGCAAAGAATTCAAAAATAGGGGCTGAAAATTCTCTTTCTACATATATAATATCTAGACGAATGAAAGAAATGGGATTTTCTTCTAAAATGTGTGCAAGGAATCCATTTTTATCCAAGAAGAACATCAATGATAGAGAGAGATTTTTCTCGTGTTATGGCAAGAAATGAAGATGGTTAAGGAATGTTTTCTGGTCAGATAAATCATGATTTGTCTTGTTAGCGATGCTCCTGAACGGTGCATTTGAAGAACTGGAGAAAGAATTTCGCCAAGTTGCATAAAAACGACAGTTAAACACGGGAATGGAGGCATAATGGTATGGGAAACTTTCACTGCGGGAGGAGTTAGGGAACTTATGAGATGTGAAAAGTAAATCAATGCAAAGAAATACATTCGAATATTAGAAACAGGACTTACCAGTAATTACCAAGTATTGATAAGCTGGGAATATCCTAGAACATTATTTTTCAACATGATAATGCCCTGCACACACTGCTAAAGTCACACAAAACTTCTGATAATTCAATTGATGTGATTTTTTTGGCCAGGTGCAAGTCCCGATTTAAACCCAATCGAGAATATTTGGTCCATAATATCTCGTGCATTGGTTGAAGAACGATTTCGAACAATGGCAAACTGTGAGAAGCTGTGCAATGCGAATGGAATAGCATCTCCTCTTCACAGTGTTCCACTTTGGTTGAGAGCATGTCTAAAAGGATTGATCTTTTAAAGAAATCAAAAGGGAATGTGATTCCATACTAAAAAATTTATTAAAATAAATGTCTTGTTCTGTGTTATTAGTCTCGTTTAAGTTTCCTTGTTCAATTGTCCTTTGTTCAATATAGCTTTTAGAGCAATAAAATGTATAAAATTTGTTTGGTCCATTTTTTGTTGCTCACGAGTATATATAAATATATATATATATATATATATATATATATATATTGTTACTTTTCATTGCAAAACCAAAAGTATTTCATTCACACTCATAGTACTATTTATGTTTATGTTTTACGCCTTACACGTGCTTCATTTAATAGCGGAAGCCAACTAAATAATACACTGAGAGAGATGCGTATTTCTCTGGGCAAAAACAGTTGGAAAATGTGGAAGAGAGAAAAATCTAGAAAGTAATAAAAAAAAACAGTAAAAGCAAAAATAAATAAAAGAAACTGAAATAGATTTGTCCGAAAGTTATTTTACTCAGTAAATTTTCTGCGACGAAACATATATATATATATATATATATATATATATATATATATATATATATATATATATATATATATATATATATTGATTTATTGATTGAATGAGGATAAACAAATTTCCCAACCTTCCATACTGGGGGTCCACGGCGGTGTACAAGGAGGAAGCTTTACATGCCTCTATATTGTCGTTTACATTGCACTGTAAAGAATCTACTGTTGATTTTATAAAATTATCTGAAACAAATGGCGTCACTTAAAGTTTAAAATGCAAAGGTCAAGTATCATGGTTCAGTTGCGTTGTAAACATAAACATTCATTTCGGACGCGTTTCTGTCTTATAAATTAACCAACTGCTAGTTTTATATAATTACAAGCATTTCAGCCCGGCGTTGCCCGGGTGTTTGGAGGTGTATCCTGAGCAAAAAAAAAAAAAGGGTAATTGTTTTAACTTTGACCCCTATTATGACCTTTTCAAATTCATTGTTTTGGGATCAAATCAAGTTATTAAGTTAGATCCATATCCATGGAATCTATATCTAAAATATCAAGTTTTTAGACCCAAAATTGTCGGAGGAGTTTGGTAGAGTTCTCAATGGTCAAATCGTCGAACTTTGACCCCTTAACAGCGAAATTTCTGGCCGAAAATCGATTACAACGATTTTTCCAAATCTCCTATATATCAAATTTCGAGTCTGTAGATTAAAAAATGACAGAGTTATTGCGTAGGCAAATGTACGCAGACACACAGACAGACACACAGACACACAGACACGTTCACTTTTATAGATATATAGATTTGTACATAATCACTTGAGTCAAAGCTAAGCGCACAAAAGTCAAGTATCGTGTTCAATTGTATTATGAAAAGAAACAGTCATTTCGAACGCGTTTCTGTCTCATAGAAGTATTTACAGTTGATTTTATAGGCTGGGATTTTAGCTTGTGTGTTGAAATATTTCTCATATTCATTTGGGGTGTTACATTTTATAAAAGTGTTTACTTTGGTCAAAATTGAACTTCCTTGTTTAATGAGATTTTCCGACACAAAACATACGTAAGAACACTCTCGGACACATGTTATACATTTGTGTGGAATTTCGAAAAAACCAGCCCCGTCGTCTCCAAATCTATAGGGATTGAACTTTCTCTCTCTCTCTCTCTCTCTCTCTCTCTCTCTCTCTCTCTCTCTCACACACACACACACACAGAGAAAACTCCTATTATATACTGTTCTTTATATATACATATATATATATATATATATATATATATATATATATATATATATATATATATACGTTTTATTTTTTATTACCGTATCTTTCTGTTAAGTTACATTATTGTTTCAGCTACCCGGCCGTTTTTTTGGCCGTCTGTAGCTTCCTCAGACTTTTACAGACGGCCAAAACAACGGCTGGGTAGCTGAAACAATAATGTAACTTAACAGAAAGATAAGGTAATAAAAAATAAAACGCATATTTGCTCTACAACAGTATTGAACACTTTCTTCAGGTTTTTATTAATTACCATTTCTACTAACTATATATATATATATATATATATATATAAGTGAAATTTTCTGTGTGTGTCTGTGTGTGTACATTTCCCTACCAAACTACTCTGTCAATTTTCAGTCTACAGACTCGAGATTTGATATAAGGAGTATTGAGATTTGGGAAAATCTTTTTAATCGGTTTTTGGCTAGAAATTTGGGTCTAAAAATGCGGGTTACTTGGACATGGATCAAACTTTTTAATTTAGTTTGAGCCCAAAACGATAAATGTTACGAGGTCAAAATCGGGGTCAGAGTTAAACAAATTGACCTCTGTGGTCTTTACGAAATTGCTCAGCCAATTTTTTGTCTAAACATATGAAATCTTACATAAAGTGTATTTAGACATAGGGCAAGTTTACTAATCGGGTTTTAGCCAAAAATTTGGCTGCCAAGGTGTCAAAGTTCAAAGGATTTGACCTTTGGGGTCAATAGCAAACTATTCAGCTAATTTTGCGTCTAAGCTTTTAAACATTTACATACAGGGTATTCAGACATGCAGCAAGCCTTTCAATCAGTTTGAGGGCGAAAATGTGACTGCCAAAGTTAAAAGAGTTAAAATATATATATACACACACACAAATATATACACACACACATATTGTATATTGTGTTTATATTTATGTGTGTGTATATGTGTATTGGGGTAGAGAGGGCTCCCGTAAGCCGTGGCGAAGGCAACCTTTCTAGGAGAAGCAAATCTCTGATTTAAAAAAAAACATAAAGCGGAAGACCAGTACCCGCATTAAGCTGGTCTGCAGTTTAATTTGTTGCTGGCTATCTTGCTCTTGCTTGTTGCGGGATCTCAACATTTTAAACCGAGAGAGAGACTTAGCTGTCGTACAAAGCTAAGACTCTTTAACATCATATTTGTATAGATACTCCCTCAGACATTTGGGCTCATGGATTTTAAATGTCTGAGGGAGTGGCACTCGTCGTACAAGACGTTGCAATCATATATATATATATATATATATATATATATATATATATCCTTACTCATCATACAAAAACCAAAACAGGTATTTAATTTACACTCATAAAAACTGTATTCATTATGTATGTAGCACGCGTTATGCGTACTTCTTTGAATAGCTGAAGCCCATCTCATAGCTTATCATAGATAAGTGTTCCTCGGAAAATCTAATTGGTGGTTTTTATGTATTTATTTATACTTTTATAAGTTTGGATTTTTTATTGTCCTCGGAAAATATGTTGAATTATATATATATATATATATATATATATATATATATATATATGTATGTATGTATATATATACGAGGGGCGTGCAATAAGTAATGCCCCTGACCCACTTTGCCCGGAAATCTGTCATCACTACTCCGTCCTGGTCCCAGAAGACTGTGAGCATGACCTTGCCAGCTGAGGGCTGCACCCTTGCCTTCTTTGGAGGTGATGAGTCCAAGTGCTTCCACTGCATTGACTGAGCTTTGGTCTCTGGATCATAGTGATAAACCCAGGTTTCATCCTGTGTAATCAGTCTTTTGAAAAACTTTGACTCATCTTCTTGGCACATCAAATTCACCCTCGAGCACTCTACGCGTTCTCGCTTCTGGAATGATGTGAGCAACTTGGGAATCAATCTGGCAGACACCTTATGCATATGCAAATGGTTATGAATGATAGTTTCCACAGACCCTGTACTAATCTTTACATATTGTGCTATTTGGCGAATAGTTTCAACATACTTCCGTCCATGTTTGAATTTACGATGCCAGCGTTTTACAAGGTCATATGATGAGGCATTATCACCATAAGTTTCTTTCATTTCATCAAAAGTCTCCTGTGGTGTGCGTCCTTTCAAATACAAAAACCGGATCACTGCTCGACATTCAATAGGCTCCATTTCACACCTGACTCAGTTCAAACACGTGTAAAACAGAAACCACAATTAGTTCAGAGTTGTAATTTAGCACATAACCTGTAAAGATATAAATCATTGCACATGCAAAATTTCAGCTAGATCAGACAACAAGAAGTGGGTCAGGGGCGTTACTTATTGCACGCTCCTTGTATATATATACATATATATATATATATATAACATTCAAATACGGTAGTATTTGAATATATGGTTAAGTGGCAGTTTTAGTCAGTTTAAACTGCTGTAAAGCTTCACCGCTCACACATGTTTTTAAAACCAAATTTCAAACAATTATTACAGTTTATAGATAACCTTCTCGGCTGTATTGTGAGAAAAAATTTCAATTGTCGTTCAGTAAAAGAAAAGTTATGATGAATTTACTGGTGTTCAAAATCGTAAAAAGACGTAAGGAGGTGAGCAACAATTTTATGACTGGTTTCTATAGCAACCACTTCGCTTCTGCGACTAGTGCTGCTACTAATTCACTGCAGCGCGAAAAAGTGAAGTAAAAAGTGAAACAGACAGAATGAAAGAATGAAAATGAGATAATGGGGAGGTATTGAAAGCATACGAGTGCCGTACATTGTTATTACGTATGTGTAGGTTATGTTTATGGGGGCAAAAAGAATAAGGCTGAAATTAAACAAAGAACAAGCGAATTTACTGGAGACCTGAAGACATAATGGATTACAATAAAAAGATGGAAGCATGAAAAATAATATGATTAAGCTTAAACATGGAAAAGTAACGAACTAGTTGTTAAAACTGGAAAAGAAAACAAGATATTATAGTAAAAAATATAATAAATTTATAACTTCAAATATTCCAGCATTAAGATTTTTAAAATTCAATTTATAACATTATATAATCAATTCTTGATGCTGCAATATTTTAAGTTATAAATTGATTATATTTTTTTTACTAGGATACCTTGTCTTTTTTCTAGATTTAACACTTAGTCAGCTAGTCGTTTACTTTTCCATGTTTAAGCTAAACCATATTACTTTTCACGCTCGCATTTGTCTATTGTATTATATATATATATATATATATATATATATATATATATATATATATATATATATATATATATACTAGCATGGGTGCCCGGCGTTGCCTGAGTATTTGGAGGTGTATGTTAAGCAAAACAAAAAACAGTCACTTTTTTTAAATTTGACCCCTATTATGACCGCTTAAAATTTATTTTGGGGGGCTCAAATCGAGTTATTAAGTTAGATCTATGTCCATAAAACCTATATCTAAAATTCAAAGTGTGTAGACCCGAAGTTGTCGGAGGAGTTTCGTAGAGTTCTTAAAGGTCAAATTGTTGAACTTTGACCTCTTAATCGCCAAATTTCTGGCCAAAAACCGATAAAATTGTTTTCCCAAATCTCAGTACCCTGTATATCAAATTTCGAGTCTGTAGACTAAAAATTGACAGAGTTATTGCGTAGGGAAACGTACACAGACACACACACACACACTTTCACTTTTATAGATATATAGATATGCATATATGTACATATATATATATATAGTCATCCACATACAGTACTGTTTTGCTGTATTACAGCTCATCAGTGCGGATAGACAGGCAACTACCTCAAGCCAGGATCGAAATCCGACTGCCCGTACGATAGGCAAAGCTTTGCACATTACACCAATCAGCAGCTGCTGTGCGGGCAGTGAATTAATGATGTTTTTGACATCGTCCGAATGCATCGTTATATATATATATATATATATATATATATATATATATATATATATATATATATATGCAGGGTGTCCATTAACTCCGTGTGTGTTAAAATAAATATACCTTCATTTGCATTTGCTATTAAAAAATGTAAAAAGGAATAGACAAGAGTTAATCTATATTTTTTAAGGGTTTTATTAAGATTATATTTACGTTTTAACATGTTCTTCCTCATTAGCAATACAAAGTTTGTTTTGGTATTCAATTCTAAACTAACACGGAAATAGTCGATTTTAGTTCAGCCAACCAAAGGACACAGTTTACTTTTCCTCAGTTGAAGACATCGATTAAATATATTTTGCAAAATAAAAATTTGACTTATCAGTTCACGGAAAACATTCGGCAACGGATTTACAGTAATTCCTGAAATCGCATTATTTGAGATTTCACGTCTTTTTATAAACTAGGTTGAGTTGCATACCCAATTAGTTTCACATGCTCCATGAAAATGTGTAATGTGGTCAAATCTGCTGAATATGTATGCCAACAAAATGGTCAACCTCTTCCGGTCCAGCTTTTTGTAATTGAATGTTGTGAGCGTTTTGTAATTGAATGTTGTCAGCTTTTTGTAAGTGAATGTTGTAAGCTTTTTGTAATTGAATATTGTAAGCTTTTTGTAATTGAATGTTGTCAGCTTTTTGTAAGTGAATGTTGTAAGATGTTTTTAATTGAATGTTGTAAGCTTTTTGTAATTGAATGTTGTAAGCTTTTGTAAATGAATATTGTAAGCTTTTTGTTAATTGAATGTTGTAAGCTTTTTGTAAGTGAATGTTGTTAGATTTTTGTAATTGAGATGTTATACACTTTTTGTAATTGAATGTTGTAAGGTTTTTGTAATTGAATGTTGTTAGCTTTTTGTAATTGAACGTTGTTAGCTTTTCTGTAATTGAATGCTGTTAGGTTTTTTAATTGAATGTCGTAAGCTGTTTGTAATTGAATGTTGTAAGCTTTTTTAATTGAATGTCGTAAGCTGTTTGTAATTGAATTTTGTTAGCTTTTTGTAATTGAATGTTGTAAGCTTTTTAATTGAATGTCGTAAGCTGTTTGTAATTGAATGTTGTCAGCTTTTTTAATTGAATGTCGTAAGCTGTTTGTAATTGAATGTTGTAAGCTTTTTTAATTGAATGTCGTAAGCTGTTTGTAATTGAATGTTGTAAGCTTTTTTAATTGAATGTCGTAAGCTGTTTGTAATTGAATGTTGTCAGCTTTTTTAATTGAATGTCGTAAGCTGTTTGTAATTGAATGTTGTAAGCTTTTTTAATTGAATGTCGTAAGCTGTTTGTAATTGAATGTTGTAAGCTTTTTTAATTGAATGTCGTAAGCTGTTTGTAATTGAATGTTGTAAGCTTTTTTAATTGAATGTCGTAAGCTGTTTGTAATTGAATGTTGTAAGCTTTTTTAATTGAATGTCGTAAGCTGTTTGTAATTGAATGTTGTAAGCTTTTTTAATTGAATGTCGTAAGCTGTTTGTAATTGAATGTTGTCAGCTTTTTTAATTGAATGTCGTAAGCTGTTTGTAATTGAATGTTGTAAGCTTTTTTAATTGAATGTCGTAAGCTGTTTGTAATTGAATGTTGTAAGCTTTTTTAATTGAATGTCGTAAGCTGTTTGTAATTGAATGTTGTCAGCTTTTTTAATTGAATGTCGTAAGCTGTTTGTAATTGAATGTTGTAAGCTTTTTTAATTGAATGTCGTAAGCTGTTTGTAATTGAATGTTGTAAGCTTTTTTAATTGAATGTCGTAAGCTGTTTGTAATTGAATGTTGTAAACTTTTTTAATTGAATGTCGTAAGCTGTTTGTAATTGAATGTTGTAAGCTTTTTTAATTGAATGTCGTAAGCTGTTTGTAATTGAATGTTGTAAACTTTTTTAATTGAATGTCGTAAGCTGTTTGTAATTGAACGTTGTTAGCTTTTTGTAATTGAATGTTGTAAGCTTTTTGTGATTGGACGTTGTTAGCTTTTTTGTAATTGAATGTTGTTAGGTTTTATGCTAAGTTTGGTCCACAGAATTTTATGCGCAGTAGACTTTGGGTGCTATAGTTCTTACAATGCACGTGTTACTAACTGCATGGACTGCTTATTGTATGGATGTAACACTTTCGTCACTTATACATGGCCTTCCAGACCGGGGCTTATCATGGACAAACCTCGAATCTTTAATTTTTTTTCATCCATTTTGCATCACTCTTCCCATGTGGCTGTTCTTTTTGTATTCAATTCTTAACTTTCTTTGCACAGCAATAGTAGATTTCAGTTCAGCCAACAAAATTACGTTTTTTCTCAGTTGAAACTATTGA
>NC_136513.1:87572975-87575475 GCF_053919585.1 Euprymna scolopes
GACGACAAATATCGAAAAATTGGTCGAAAACATTCATTCCTTCATTCTCAACATTTTCGCAAATCATTATCCCTTTTCGATTGACTACCCTGCATTCCAACGTTCGTGACTTCCGGTTTCGCGATGGACGCATCACCTTAAATGTTAGGGTTTTGTCATCTTTTTTTTCCTCCTCCGTGTTACGGGTTCGCGCCTCCCTGCTTCCTACCAGTTTTTTAACACCTCTTTCCACCCAAATTTCCTACTGTTTTTTTTTGTCCACCTCCCGCTACTAGCACTGTTTTTACACTTCCCTCCGCCCTTGGGGCTCCTTACTACACCAACCTTCCACACTCGAGCAACGCTGGATACCCCCGCTACTCTATTATATAAATCTCCAACGTCTGTTAGAATATATGTATGTTTGTACGTCTCGCTAAAACTTTCGGAACACGCGACCAACACTGACAGATTTGATATTGTTTGAAAGCTCAGTCTCTCGGCCGAATAATATCCAAACATTAACCAAAAGCATTCATTCTTTTACCGTCAACTAGGTCGCTTCTTACAAGGAGGAGTCAGTTCTTTCATCGACATTTCTGCAAGTCATTCAAACCTCGTGTGAACGACGTCGTATAAATAGGTTTTCTCGAACGCCGGAGACGTCACAACCACAGTGGCGAATCGATAAGACCATTTGCTTTCTTTCATCTCGCGCGTTCGAGTTCGGCCCTGACTCTTTTTTCGGGTACTCGCTACTATTTTGGAGTTGTTTTAATTCATTTTTAAGGCTTTGGTTGCTCTACCATCCCTCTTACACACACCTCAACACATCTGGGCAACGCCGGGCAACGCCGGGCAACGCCGGGCAACTAAGCTAGTATAAAAAATGGGCATTTTTTAAACATTCAAGAGACATTTTCTTTAAATCAATACCTTTTCTCGACAACATCCACTTTCAACTCCAAACGACCGCAATCAGATCCAAATTTAATTATTTCTTTCTTCGTAACAAAGAATAGGAAAGAGATAGATAGCGATAGAAAGGTACAGAGAGAGAAACATAGAGAGAGAGAGAGAGAGAGAGAGAGAGAGAGAGAGACATACATACACATAAATGAGAAAGAAAGATACATTTGTTATCATATTTACTCGATTGGGATGAGATTTATATACAAATATACGCTGACATTTTTGGATGAAAACAGTATCGACTTTGTTTTTACGTGTTTAGAATTTTATAAGACTTTTACATATAAGGAGCCCAAGTGATCCACCGGAAAAGAACTCTTATTCACTGTACCCACGTGAACTACTTCCAGAAGAAACAAAAGAGTGTCGAAAAGGGAAAAACGTGACTTTTAATGTATCGATAAAAAAAAATCATGAACAATATAAAAATCCAACCAATTTTCTTTTTATGAATATTAAGAAGAAAAACACCACACGTTTCATAACATTCGATCCGCCATCTATGAAATCCAATGTAGTTTAGATCTGATATTCGATATCAGTGACATGGCTAGGTATATCAAATCCTGTAGTTATAAACATAAGCAAATCATCACGCAAAATAATTCCACTAAGGCACTAATCATGCATATGTACGCTTTCAACTACAAGTTTAATTTTATGAACTAGATCCTTTTTAAATGTAATGCACACTGCATGCATGTTATCAGAATCGATCACATTCGATTGCTGAAAAAGTGAAATATATTTAAAAAGCAAAAGTTCTTCGTTATTCAATTCAATTTATTCGGCATAAGTTGGAGCATTACATTTACTTGCCGTTAAGAAGGGCGCGGGAAGAGAAAAAAGAAAAATAAAGAAAAATAAGGAAAGCGAACAAAGAGGGAGGAAAGTACACTGCGAATTTAGACGGTCGAGAAATACAGTTAACCAGCACCTATCCAACTTTGTCTTGAACCGATCTGTTGTTGATGCAGTGACAACCTCAAGCGGAAGTCTATTCCAGGAAGCCGATATACAGATGAAAAATGCGGCTTTGCGTCGGTTTAGCCAAAATCTCCGATGAAACAGATTGAGGTTGTGTTCTCAGTTTACATATATATATATATATATATATATATATATATATATATATATATATATATAGTCATCCACATACAATATATATACATATATATGTATGTATGTATATATATAGTCATCCACATACAATACTGTTTCGCTGTTTCACAGCTCATTAGTGCGGCTAGACTATATATATATATATATATATATATATATATATATATATATATATATATATATATATAACCGTATTTATCGCTTGAAAAAACAACAACAACAAATCTAAATTTATAAGCGATAAAAATAAACAGTAAAGTAATCTAAGGTGCGTTAAGGCACCGGACTGTGGAAAACATGGTCTGACATACAATCCCTAGAAACATCTGAATTACGCTGACGAGAGGTAATTACCTCGAAACACGCGTGTACGTAGATTACTGTTTTTAAAAATAATAAATAAATAAAAATGTTATATACGTCCAAC
>NC_136513.1:87577975-87590475 GCF_053919585.1 Euprymna scolopes
TTGGAGTTAAAAATAAGAGACTTTACTTTGGGAACAACACTAGTACTATAAGGCCAATTTGGGGTTCTTGATAAACTGCAGAAATGTATCTGCAATTTAATTGGCCATACCCCAATTTAATTGGCCACACCCCAATTTAATTGGCCACACCACAATTTAATTGGCCATACCCCAATTTAATTTGTCACACCCCAATTTAATTGGCCATACCCCAATTTAATTGGCCACACCCCAATTTAATTAGCCATACCCCAATTTAATTGGCCACACCCCAATTTAATTGGCCACACCCCATCTTCCTTTCTGCAACCATTCTGTCTCTCTCACAGATGTTATGTTGCTAGTCTCAGTCTTTTCTATAAATACACTAAGCCATGTGTTCTCCAGAATTGTCTGATCTATTCCCCGCTTCCTTTGTTCCAGCTTTGTTCCAGTTGACTGTTAGTCTAGTGGTCTTCATCAATACGCTGTTTTCATACCTCATTGTAGTGCAGCGTCTTATTCCGGGAGTTTCTTTGCAAAAACCGCAGACTTATGGAACTCTCTTCCTGCCAATTGTTCCTCGTACTGTTAACCTTAGTCTTTTCAAAACGAAAGGTAATAGGCATATCCTGTCTTTGTGATAATCATTTTTCGTTCTTGTTAGTCCTTACATTAAGTGGATTATCTGGGAGCGATTACCATAAAACAATCGCTTAGATGGAGTATCAATAGACTCATGACAGCGCGGATAAAGGCATTGATTAAGAATCAATTTTAATGCATAATCGCGTTGACACACACTGGTAAATTTTCGACATGTTACTTTTCGTTAGGTCACGTTCCTTCGTATTCATTCCTTACATTAAGTGGATTCTCGCCTTGTCTGAAGCGAGTGCCATAAAAACAACCACTAAGAAGGATCGTCAATAGACTCATGATACCACGGATAAAAGCATTGATTAAAAACCAATTTTAATGCATAATTGCATTGACACACAGTAGTAGATTATTGACACATTAGTTATGGTTAGATGACTGAGAGAAAGCGATGTGGAACCTGGCCAATACCAGATGGATGACCAATTGGGAATGCTAGGTGCTCTATGTCGTCTTACTATGACCAGGATATACATACGAATGCAAACCGCTCGTAAATTTGATATTCGTGTTCTGCAAGGTCGCGATTGATCGTAAGATTTCCACCCACGCAAGATGTAACGAAGAACTACCTCCTTCCACGGAGTCTTTTCCCCGCCTCAGATCTCGCCAGGCACTTGGGCTTATCGTTTTCTCCACGTTTTCTTGCATAGAACCGGGTACACTTCTTTTTTTTCTTTATACTTTTTCTTTCCATGTGCGACTGGAAGAAAGAACACGCCCGTTTTTTCTCTTTGCGTTGAGGCTACATGTGACATTACTACTATAATTCCCTATAAACGTCTTCCTTTGGTAGAAGTCAATCCGTTCAGTACTAATACATAGCAGGTATTATCATTTTGCTAGTAGATTGTTGACAGACTCGTTATAAGGAAAAAAGAAATACCCTTTCTAAATAAACTAGTAAAAGATGGGCATCGATATTCGAGTAGTTATGTGTTTACAACGGCAATAAAAAACGACGACGAATATGACGTCGCGTGTGTATAAAGAATTTATACACGCTCGCCAGTTTAAAGTGCAACACTTTTAAACTGAATTTTCCTTTGGTCTGTCCTGCTTAAAGACGCAACTTACGAATATCCATCTTTTTCTCTGCAATTATACAAATTAATATTTCTAGCAGCGTTTACGTAGAACAACGAACCAAAAAACTAATTTCATTACTCGACCCAAATATTTAAGATAGAACTTTTCCATTTTAAAATCATTTATCGATTAGTTTAAATGCACTGCGCGCGTAGGATTTCGGAAATACATTGTTTTGAAATAAAGATGAAACGACACGCACCTGTTTTCTATAGAAGATGGTTAAGAGAAAAGGGCATTTTGTAGGTTGCACGTGTGTTTTTAAAGCAAAGATCGCCTGCGCTAGACTTATGAGTTGACGTGCGAAAATGCACGTCTATCAAACTCCATAAAATCCATTTTATTTTATTCTCGTCCGTCTTGACCCTTCCCACAATACACGGGTTCGTGCGTTGTTGTTTGTTTTCGGGTTTGAACACATACCACAAGAAAGGTTAGGCACCTTTAGTTATCCCTTGCGCGTACAAACCACGAAAGACATATACAAGGTGTTTTTAAAAAATGTACTACAATGACCTGTTTAGTTGTAGCAGAGCTTGGAAGCGCGTATAGCAGCTGTATACAAATCAAGGAGCCGTGTACGAGGTGACGTCACGGCAAGGAAAAAGGAAAATGATTATAAAACTAGAACGCGTGCGTAGACCGATGATCTCATCAGAGAAGGGCAGAAGTAGACATGTTATGCACGGTGGCCGAGAACGACAGGAAAATACCTGTAAATAAATGTCCGTTATTCTGCTGAGGAAAAGAGTGAGTCGAATTATCTCCTTTTTATTTAACTCTATATGTTAACACGTGTGTTACGTTACATGGTGACGTGTGCGAACCACTTGGTGTCTTGCCTAAACAATAATAGACAGTGATTTAAACATTTGCAAACATCATTCGTCAATTATATCTATTTTTTGTATTCGAACTATATCTTCTATATTAGTGTATATCCCAACATATTTATGTCGTCGTAGTAATCTGTATACAGTCTTAAACAATGTATGTATAAAGTGCGCCGCGCTTTGTCGTCATAGTCATTGTACTTATTTACAGACACTTATAAGGTTTTTGTTAAATAAATGTATAATTTCAATACAGTGCTGCCATTTCGTCAAATGCGTGCTTGCAAGTGTGGTTGTTTATCCATCCATCCATATCAAGCGCAGCCGTAGCCGAGATTGAACTCACTACACGAGTTTGTAGTGTAATTCGAATCTTGTCGGTAGCTGAATACTTGATGCTTCGCCAGGGCTATCAAGGGTATTTTTTTTATCGTGACGCCATCACTAGACGGGGTGCCTATGACGGCTTAAGAGAGTCTCATCTACCCTCGAGAGAAAGATAGACCGCGCCAGTTTTTCAACCTGGTATTTTACCTCGCGGTACATACAGCGCCTCGCTTTCCCAAATGGTCACCCATCTGGTACTGGCCAGGCTCAACGTTGCTTAACTCTCGTTATCTCGCGAGAACCGTTGTATCAACGTGATTGTGCCTATGGGTGTTTAACTCATCCATAAACAGTTTCCAAATGTATGTATAATTAAATATTACCCCATTGTCAAATAATTATGTACGGCATTCGTCTGCTTTCAACACCCCCCCCCCCAATTATTTCCATTTCATGTTTTCACCCTCTCTGGTTCACTGTTGTTTCTCTTTTCAAATTAGTAGCAATAGTAGTCGCTGAAGCGACGTGTTTGCTATGGAAACAGTCATAAAAAACGTCGCTCATCTCCTTACATATTTTTCTGATTTTGAACACCAGAAAATTCAATTTTGTTTTACTGAACGAAAATTGAACCTTTTTTTACCATATAGCTGAGAATGTGATATATGAACTGTAATAATTGCTTGAAATTTGGTCGAAAAATGAGTGAGCGATGAAGCTTTAAAGCAGTTCTAAATGACTAAAACCGGCACTCAACCATATATTCAAACACTAACGTGTTATATATATATATATATATATATATATATATATATATATATATATATATATATATATATATATATACTAACAGGAGGACCCGATGTTATTCGGGATTGAATGAGGAGCAATAATATCTGTCAACTAAATAAATCTATTGCCTCCTCTGGGCAATCACCGTCGTTCATCGAGATGAAGCTCAGGTGCCCCCCCCGCGCAGTGACTTATCCACAGTTAATTGTAGTATATACTGCACATTAGAAAACCTACTGTTTCATTTACTCCCTGCACGTATATCAGAACTATAGCAGCAAATTAATCTAATAGTTTTTTTTTTTATTTTATTTTTGTTGTATTTTTTAAATCAATTTTCTGTCATTATTAAATTTTTAACTCGCAATAGCAGCATTGGTTACGCCGCTTGCCCTATCACTAAGTGTAAAAAAACTTTAACGATTCAAAATAATCTTTTTATCTCGACTGCTTCCAAACGGGATCTGTCTACGGACTTGAATTACGCATATTTTTGGATGTTTAATTTGGATACATTTGTCAATATTATACATGCGACTTCTTATAAGCACATTAATTTTTATGATTATTCGCCTAGGAAATATCTAACCACTCCATATCTTTTCATCTTGATGTTTAATCTTGAATTTTATTTTTTCAGCTTTCATTTCTTTTCCCTATTTTATGAACTCTGCACTAAGACTTCTTTTTTGCCTATACGACTAATTTCCATACAATGTAGTTTCAATTTATCGCAGTGCCAGGAAAATCATAGCTTCGTTTTAATATTCATTTGCTAATATATTTACTGTGATCAGAAGAACGCATTTCTTTTAAACACCGCGAATTAAGAACAGCGTTATATTTCTCATTTTAGTAAACTGTTAACAATAAATTCATGTGAAGTATTATTTATAGTCTTAAGTTCTGTTCTTGCATAACAAGCTCTATTTCCTATTATCGTTTTATTGGGCTTTTTTATTTGATTAGGATTAACATATAAAGATTAATATTTAGATATTATTTAGATTCAAGTTTATAGAAGCTTTCGGCTTGTAAACTTAATTTTTACTTCTGGATTTTATATATATATATATATATATATGTCTTGGAAGTTTTTAACCTTTAAAACTATACAAAAAATATTTTTTATCATTTGTTAGAAAACCATCTAGTCAGTAAGTCATTTAATCACCTGCAATCACTGCATCAACTCGCTCTCAAATTTACTATAATACCAATAATTTATTTTTCAAGGGATCATCAGTTGTTTACCATGAAACACTGTTTCGGGGATTTATATATATATATATATATATATATATATATATATCGATGCCTCTGTTCAGTCTAAAAAGACAAAGGATACCCTCTGTAGGGGCAGTTGCGCATGTAATTGTGAGGCAAGAGTTGCGCAATCCCCCGACCACATCTGTCCTGAATCGGCACTGTTTAAGTCCAGTGGCAAGGAGAAGTCCAGGACGACTGGAAACAATGCCGAGATAAGCAGAGAGCACATACAGCACCTGGAAGTCCCAAATGGTCACCCATTTAGTACTGACCAGGTTCAACGTTGCTTAACTTTGGTGATCCAGCGAGAACCGGTGTGTCAACGTGATTATGCCGTACACACATATATATATATATATATATATATATATATATATATATATATATATATATATATATATATATATATATATATATATATATATATATATATATATATATATATATATATATATATATATATATATATGCCTGTCTCCATATTTTCAAACTCTATCTTCTCCGAAACTCAAACTCGCAGAGTTTTTAATGAGTCAACATTTTAAAAATCCTTATACATTTTTTTTACATTCACTTTCGTTTATTTTTTATTAGTTCATATGCGTGTTGCTTTGGTACAGTGGTAACGTCACCAGCTTTGAATGCTACCGGTTTGGTTTCTTATTCTAGCTGATGGCACCGAAACACTTTTCTTTGTATTTACTTTTGAAATCATGACTCTATGATAATATATACGAAATCCGGACACATCAAAATATCATATTTAAGCGTATTTTACTCCCGAGCAAAGCCGGTGCCCCCTGCACTGGGGTGTGTGTGTGTATATATATATATATTATTTTTAAAATGTAATTATCCACTGACATGTGTTTCGTCGTCTACGACTCATCAGAATGGCTGTATCTAGCGAGATTCGAAATCGGGACCAAATGGTAATGGGCCTAAACCCTTACCCCTGGACCATCTCGCCAGCTGTCTGGATACATCGCGATTTACTTAGATGTTGTTTTGTTTTGGTTTTAGCGATATGTTTTGAATGAATTCAATTATTTACGAAAGTGCATTTTTATCTAAATATGAGTTGGGAATAATTTTCCCTTTTTACCAATTTGGTGCCCCCACATGGGGAGCGTTATATATATATTATTTTTAAAATGTAATTATCCACTGACACGTGTTTCGTCGTATATATATATATATATGTATATATATATGTGTGTGTGTGTGTGTGTGTGTGTGTGTGTGTGTGTGTGTGTAACGTGGTTTCAAATTAAATGAGCAACATATTCTTTTATGAAACTTACCTATAATTATTCAATCAATCTTTCTCAATCCTCTCATGGGGGTTTTCAAGTGATAATCCTATCATCTCGTTCATCTTCATGTTCGAATGATTTAAACCTTCATAAGTGGTAACTATTAAAAAAATACAACAGTAAGTTTTACTATGGAGCCTGGGAATTGTCTGTCTCGTCTATCTCAAATGATCCGTGATTATTTTACGGTAACGACCGATATTTACATAATGAGATCCTTTAGTTGAATGCGGGGCTGATTATTAAAGAGAAGGTTAGACTTTATCCTCTTATTAACGGAAGTTTGCGAAATTAGGCGATTTCCGAAAGATGGGTTATCTTCCTTTTTTTTTTTTTCTTTTTTCGACTGAGAATTTAAGCAAGCAGGGAAGAAAACTGGTCGTTCCCCGAAAAGTCAGATTAAATCTGGGACGGTCGCGTACACTGTAGCTATATATAATGAAACAATCTATACATATGTCTTTTTATTTGTATATTTGTCTCTCTTTCTAGGAACTTTGTAAAATTTGCTAGCTTTTTTTTATTTTTTATAAATATAATAGCGTTGCTCGGGTGTTTCGACGTGTATGCTAAGCAAAAAAAAAAAATGCTCAATTTTTTAAACTTTGACCCCTATTATGACCCCTTAAAATTTATTGTTTTGGGCTCAAATCGAGTTATTGCGTTAGATCCATTTCCAAGGACCCTATATCTAAAATTTCAAGTGTTTAGACCCCAAACTGTCGGAGGAGTTTGGCAGAGTTCTCAAAAGTCAAATCGTTGAACTTTGACCAATTACCAGCCAAAATTTTGGTTGAAACCCGATCACAAAGATTTTCCCAAATCTCAGAACCCTGTACATCAAATTTCGAGTTTGTAGACTAAAAATTGACACATTTATTGCGTAGGGAAATGTACACAGACAGACAGACAGACAGACAGACACACACACACACACACACACACACACAGATACACAGACACGTTCACTTTTATAGATATACTAGCATTGGTGCCCGGCGTTGCCCGGGTATTTGGAGGTGTATGTTTTGCAAAAAAAAAAAAAGCGGTGAATTTTTTAAACTTTGACCCTTATTATGACCCCTTAAAATCTGTGATATTCGTTGTCAGTATACAGGAAAACTTATAAAAGTTGACATTTCGAATGTGGACGATGAGTTAATGTAAAAATTTACCTTATTTTCCCACCCCTTTTAACATCCTAATGAGTCCTAATGATAACACACCAAAAATTTTCAACTGTATCTAGTTAAAAAAAATAGGAGAACACGCAATTAATCACACTGAAACCAGCAACCTCTTAGTTTCGTAAATATTATGTTTATAAGGACTTACAATTGGTTGATGGATTTAATCATATGGATTTAATCATAATAAGTAAAAAATATATACTTCTAGGCCTTCCTTATAATTAAATTATATTTATAATTCGTGTAAACTTACTTTCAACTAGATCAAAAAATGCGAAACCTTAGAGTGCAGAGCTACCCCCCTTGTCTTTTTCCTGACAAAAAATGGCGACTTTAACACCTGGCGAAAGTCACGTGGTAACATCGACCGAAGCGTGCAGATAAGACTCAAGATGAGAACAATAGTCCCATTAATCTAAACAATACAAACATTCATACCTCATCTAAAATAAATCAAAATTGTAATGTAACCACTTTGCTCCAAGGTGACCTACACCTATGCCAAGAAAAAGAGTTATAGATAGTTGTTTATCTAAATGCATACAGTGCCTAATATTCCTAAATCGTCACCCATCATGTACTAACCAGGCTCAACGTTGCCTAACTTTGATGATCTAATAAGAACTTGTGTAACAATGTAATTATTCGGTATGCCTAATTTAGTTAGTGATTTTCAAAATAGGGTATAATTCACGTTGACACACCGATTCCCATTAGCTCACTGAAGTTAAGCAACATTGAATCGGCCAACACTAAAATGGGTGAGCATATGAGAATTCCAGTTGCTATATGTGCTTTCCATTTATCTCGACATTGTTCCCACTCGTCTAGGACTTCTTGATATTGGACTCAAGCAGCGCTAATTCAGGAGAGGTTGTGATTGCGCAACCCTTGCTTCTCAATTACACGCGCAGCTACTCGTACGAGGGGTATCTATATATCTATAACAGTGAACGTGTCTGTGTGTGTGTTCCCTACGCAATAACTCTCTCTCAATTTTTAGTCTACAGACTCGAAATTTGATATACAGGGTACTGAGATTTGGGAAAATCGATGTGATTGGTTTTAGGCCAGAAATTTGGCGATTAAGGGGTCAAAGTTCAACGATTTGACCTTTAAGAACTCTACCAAACTCCTCCGACAATTTTGGGTCTAAACACTTTAAATTTTAGATATAGGTTCATTGGACATGGATCTAACTTAATAACTTGATTTGAGCCAAAACAATAAATTTTAAGGTCACATAATAAGGGTCAAATTTTAAAAAAATTGACCACTTTTTTTTTTTTTTTGCTTAGCATACATCTCCAAATACCTTGGCAACGCCGGGCATCCATGCTTGTATATCTATATATCTATAAAAGTGAAAGTGTCTGCCTGTCTGTGTGTGTGTCTGTGTGTGTACATTTCCCTACGCAATAACTCTGTCAATTTTTGTCTACAGACTCGAAATTTGATATACAGGGTACTGAGATTTGGGAAAATCGATGTGATCGGATTTTGGCCAGAAATTTGGCGATTAAGAGGTCAAAGATCAACGATTTCAACTTTGAGAACTCTAGAGAAGTCGCTTACCAGATATAAAAATATTTTATATCCAACGTAAAAGCTAATGTAATCCCTGGCAGATAATTTGTTTTCACAACCGAACAGTTAGTAATGCGCATGGGGTGGTTAGGGGGTGTACATTCCGAAAGCAGTTCTTAACATGGACAGTTATGTAATGTTTATTCCGAAAGCTGTTCTTAATATGGAGATGATGGGGATGTTTATTTCGAAAGCCGTTCTCAACATGGGGAGGTTGGGGGTGTTTATTCCGAAAGACGTTTTTAATATCGCGAGATTGGGGGTGTTTATTCCGAAAGGCGTTCTTAACATGGGGAGGTTGGGGTGTTTATTCCGAAAGACGTGCTTAACATGCAGTGGTTGGGGGTGTTTATTCTGAAAGACGTTCTTAACATGGGGAGGTTGGGGAATCTATTCCGAAAGACGTTCTTAACATGCAGTGGTTGGGGGTCCGAAAACCGTTCTTAACATGGGGAGGTTGGAGGTGTTCATTCCAAAAGCCGTTTTTTTACACGCATACTCATTACTAATTCCTCAATTGTGAAAAAATGTCTTCCATGAATTACATTAAATTTTATGTTGAATAACACATGTATTCATATCTAGTAGACTGTTTATCAAAATTGAACTGCGATATTCCCTGTCAGCATACTGGAAATCTTGTAAAATTCGACATTTCAAATGTGAACAGCGAGTTGTAGTTAATGTAAAAAGAAAACATCAAAATAAGAAAAACAAAGCAAGAAAAATATTTAAAAAAAACATAAATACTACAAAAAAGAAACATTTATTAATTTTCCTTTGATATTCTGCAGGGTTTATTTACAAGGAGTTCTTGAATTTGCTCAGCTTTAATGAAGGCAATGCGTCCAGGACAAACAGGTTCTGTTTAAAAAAAAAACGAATAGAGGGATCCTGATGAGCAATCTGGTGTCAGTTATCAGCAAGGAAGTCT
The DNA here is from genome assembly GCF_053919585.1 of Euprymna scolopes. Classification (NCBI taxonomy): domain Eukaryota; kingdom Metazoa; phylum Mollusca; class Cephalopoda; order Sepiida; family Sepiolidae; genus Euprymna; species Euprymna scolopes. Next base: position 87,587,952 of record NC_136513.1, read on the forward strand.
TTCTATCTCTAGCGGCCCTGCTGTTTAACGGTGTCTACGATCGGGGCTCTCCAAATTGTAAAGCGATAGTAACTCTCTGAAAGATAAGTAAAAACGGTAGCTCCTTGTTGCTTTCCGTCTTAATTCGGGCGCGCATCTCTCTCAGTAAGTTAAACGCGTCTCCAGATACCAACCTGGAAATTTCTACGACTCGGCGCGGTACATACAGCGTCTAGCCTTCTCAAATGGTCACCCATCCGATACTGGACAAGCTCATCGTTGCTTAGCTTCAGATATCTGACGAGAACCTGTGTATCAACGTGATTGTATCGTATATAGCAGAAAAGCTATATACAACGTTATACATAGATGTTCGGGTGTTCTTTCAATTTTCCTTTACGTTTCAAATGTTGAGTTAGTAAAGAAGTTAAGAGCATTACTTTTCCTCTCACTAATTGTATATCTTTCATGTGGTATTTTACTCTTATCGGATTTTTATAAGAATTCATCTAGTCTGGTAGAGTATCCAGCTTAGTTTTGTTACTATAGGAAAACATAACTTGGAGAAGATGTACCATTCTTCATATAAGCTAGTGTGAGGTAACCGAGCAAAGGGGATCTTATTTGGGCTGTGAATAGGAAATGTGAGTTTGAATATTTAGTTATTTTTTTTACACGGTGGTAACCACTTATCAAGACCCGGAAGCCACTCAGGGATAATGGTTATTGCAAGTACAGTACGTTAGTGTGGAGATTTGATGAAGTGTTTACTTAAGGGGGCGGTTCATTAGGAATTTGTTAACGTTGGACTTGAAGACATCCAAGTTGTAAGGTGGGAAGCAGGCAGACGGAACAGAGTTCCACAGGCGTGAATACTATGTGATTTTAAATATTTAATCATCTATAATATAAATCTCACCTGTCTGTTTAAATATATGTATGTATGTTTACATGTCTGCCTAAAACTTTCGACAAAGATAACTAATTCTCACGGTATCGTTTTGAAGCTCGACCCTTTTGACGACAAATATCGAAAAATTGGCCAAAAACATAAATTCATTCACCCTCAACTGGGCACTTTTCTACATCTAGCTAAAAAAAAAATATGCCATGAAAATGTTCATGGTAGTGTGAGGTAAACGGTTTTAACTGAGAGAGCGATACATAATACAAAAGCTTAACATCGGCGTTCGAGTGATTGTATCCACAGCCGACCAAGCGTCTTGGTTGCCTACCACGACAACGGGCATATAACGGTTTATATACGTCACAGGAAAGCTAAACTGCGTGCAGGTTGATAAGGGAATAGCCGTTATCAAGTCTCGATGTGAATTCGATTAAAAATCAATGTGTAATTGTGAAAATAGAACCTGACGAAAATGGCAATCGATATGACAACAAAGCAGATTTATGGCTGGCTATTAAATTTCCCATTTTAAACATGCTGACAAAAAAACAAACTAATTGAAAATCAATGGACAATCGGTTGTTGTTATTGTGAAGAATGTTTTCAATATCAACATGCAAATATTTATACTTATTATATTCTATGTATTAATATATTTGAAGATGTGCCCGGCGTTGCCCGGTATTAAACGTAACGTTTAATTCCTTTTTAAAAATGAAGTTGAACTAAGACATGTGCATGCAACTATTGTTTCCTTTTTTCTAAACTGTGTACTTCTTATTTATTTATTTATTGCGGACTATTGTCCTAATCTTCTAGTAATAAATAAGCTTATTTCCGGTTTGAAAACGCAGCTGTCTTCAGCTATTAATAATTGAAAGTAAATTAAATAAAATATAAATTAAATCTATAATATAAACCTCACCTGTATTTATGTATGTATGCATGTATGTCTCGCTAAAACTTTCGACAGACGCGATGGATCCTAACGAGATATCATTTGAAGATCGACATATCGGACGACAAATATCGAAAAATTAGCCAAAAACATTAAGTCCTTTACTCTAAACTCAGCCATTTTGTACAAGGAGGAGTCTTTTTTTCACCGACATTTTAGCAAGTCATCGTCCCCGTTAGATTCGCTTCACTTAATTTAATCGCACTTGACTTCCAGTCAGACTATGGAGACATCGTCTAAGACGCCACGTTTGTTTGCTTTTTTTTTACCTTTTTATTTTCTCCTTAGCGTTACGGTTTCGAGCCTGCCTACCTACTATCCTTTTTTTATTTAACACCTCTGTCTACTGTTGTTATGATCCCCCCCGGCTACTACAACTTGGAGTGGGGGGATCCTTACTACAAAACCTACACACACCCAGGCACCCACGCTACTGTTCTTTTGACCCCTCCAACCCTCGGGGCTCATTACTAAACCAATTAAACACGCGGGCAACGCCGGACACCCCCGCTAGTTTAAAATGAATTGAAATAATTCACTGCAGATAACATTTCTAAATAAATTAATTAAAACGATAGTATTAAAAAAAATAATATTATCATGCTAATTATAAAATTAAATTTTCTTTAATATAATATGCAAGTAAGGTTACTCATTGAATGCAGATTTCTTTTAAATAA
>NC_136513.1:87595475-87617975 GCF_053919585.1 Euprymna scolopes
ATGCTTTTATGCCAGATTGTATAAGGATGTTTTGTCTACATCGGACTTTCTGCTTTAATTGGATTTTTCCGATTATCGATTTTTTAAACTTATCTGAGGCACTACGAAAAAAAACCATCAAGGAACACTGCCAGACACATAAGGTATATTTGTTTGAAATTTATTTTAAATCAAGCTCAGCTCTTTAAGAGTTCATAGGGAACTAACTTACACCCCCCACACACACATATATATATATAAAGTGCTTTATATATATATATATATATATATATATATATATATATATATATATATATATATATAAAGTGCTTTATAAATACGAACAATAAAATTATCGCCCTAGAAATAACATGATTTCATTTCTGATGGGATTAAAAACGGTTTTCTTTTTTTTTCCTTCTTTTTTTTTTTTTTTTTTTTGTTCTTGCAGACCATCCGGTAGTTTGACAGTTGTGTACAAAATCCCAAGAGCGATAGGAGTTTTCTATAATATCTGAAAGTGACACACTGTTCAACGAGCAAGATCGATGCACCGCTGTATAACTCATGCTCTCTGCCGATCCAAGTTATGGCAACAGGACCATTGCCAGCACCTTCAAAATGCGAATCCGGACAGTTCAACGGTTGAGGGCACAACTCAACGCATCAGACGACCCACGGTTATGCCACCTCACATCTTCGGTACCTGTACCTGGATGCGCTGAAGAGTGCGGTGATCTCTTGGTGAAATCAGATGGCCTTTGGCAAACCCTGGGTGTGACAGCAGGACTCGGCGCCGGCTCACAAGTCCAAAGAGTCCCAGGCTTGGTTACAGAAGGAGCGCTACGACGTTGTACCATTCTCCCACTGACCTCCTCCTCCACCGACCTGAACCCGGTGGACTACTTCGTTTTTTCATACGTTGACACACTGACCTCTCATAACACTAAAGCCAACCTGATCGCCACCATACTCCGAGTATTCGCCGACCTCCCGCCATCGCTTGTGAAAAAGGCATGCTTCCAGTTCCGGGCCCGTATCGATGATTCAGACCGAAAGCGGCTATTTTGAATAGGTGTCAATTCTACTACATAATCACGTTATCTGAATTGATTTTGTCAATAAAAGTTTTATAATAAAGCTGTGGTGTTTTTTCTTTAGGGCGACAATTTTATCGTTCCACATATATATATATATATATATATATGTGTGTGTGTGTGTGTGTGTGTGTGTGTGTGTGTGTGTGTGTGTCTGTAAATGAAATATGAATTACAGTTAAGTTTACCAAAATAATCCATGATGGCAAAACTAAAGTATATTATAAATATTGAAATGTAAATATTTATAAATTAATCTCAACCAGATGTAAACTAGACTATCCACTTATTTTGTGCTTCCTTTTTTAAATTAAATGTTTTTAACTCTTGCAAAGTGTTTTTAACATGTTTTATTAACTATTTGTTCTTATATATATATATATATATATATATATATATATATATATATATATATATATAGTGAGAGAGAGAGTATAAGTAGAGAAAGAGATAGAGCGAGTATAAGTAGAGAAAGAGAGAGTGATAGAGAGAGAGTATAAGTAGAGAAAGAGAGAGAGAGTATAAGTAGAGAGAGAGTATAAGTAGAGAAAGAGAGAGTATAAGTAGAGAAAGAGAGAGAGAGTATAAGTAGAGAAAGAGAGAGAGAGTATAAGTAGAGAAAGAGAGAGTATAAGTAGAGAAAGAGAGAGAGAGTATAAGTAGAGAAAGAGAGAGTGATAGAGAGAGAGTATAAGTAGAGAGAGAGTATAAGTAGAAAAAGAGAGAGTATAAGTAGAGAAAGAGAGAGTGATAGAGAGAGAGTATAAGTAGAGAAAGAGAGAGTATAAGTAGAAAAAGAGAGAGCGAGTATAAGTAGAGAAAGAGAGAGTGATAGAGAGAGAGTATAAGTAAAGAAATAGAGAGAGAGAGTATAAGTAGAGAAAGAAATAGAGACAGTATAAGTAGTGATAGAGAGAGAGTATAAGTAGAGAAAGAGAGAGTGATAGAGAGAGAGTATAAGTAAAGAAATAGAGAGAGAGAGTATAAATAGAGAAAGAAAGAGAGACAGTATAAGTAGTGATAGAGAGAGAGAGTATAAGTAGAGAAAGGGAAAGAGAAAGAGAGAGCAATAGAGAGAGAGGGAGAGCGAGTATAAGTAGAGAAAGAGAGAGCGATAGAGAGAGCGATAGAGAGAGAGATGGGAGAAAGAAAGAGTGAAATAATAGACGTTTGTACATTCCTTAGTTTGTATTTCCGTCGGTTTTCCCTCGTGCCAATATTTGTAGACGACAGCGAAACGTGTGACGAAACGGCAAACATAAAAGTCGATATTTATTGTAAATTAAGTCCATTGTTGAAGGATTATTTGATGGGGAATTTCAAGCTCCCCTTGGGACGTTTACTCCCCCGCACCGCTAAGCAAAAAGAAATACTTCGTCTTGTGTACTTTTTTTATCTTACAATTTCATATATTACTTCCCTCCCCCTCTTCTCTCTCTCCCTCCCTCAATTTATCTCTGCGTGACTTTTTTCCTCTTTCTCACATTAGCAATACATTCTTACTCTCTCTCTCTCTCTCTCTCTCTTTCTCTCTCTCTCTCTCTCTCTCTCTCTCTCCCCCTCTCCCCCTCTCTCCCTCTCTCTCTCTATCTATCTCTGCGTGACTTTTTTCCTCTTTCTCACATAAGCAATACATTCTCTCTCTCTCTCTCTCTCTCTCTCTCTCTCTCTCCCTCAATCTATCTCTGCGTGATTTTTCTCCTCTTTCTCACATAAGCAATACATTCTCTCTCTCTCTCTCTCTCTCTCTCTCTCTCTCTCTCTCTCTCTCTCTGTCTCTCTCTCTCTCTCCCTCCCTCCCTCAATCTATCTCTTCGTGACTTTTCTTCTCTTTCTCACATAAGCAATACACACTCTCTCTCTCTCTCTGCGTGACTTTTTTCCTCTTTCTCACATAAGCAATACATTCTCTCTCTATCTCTCTCTCTCTTTCTCTCTCTCTCTCTCTCCCTCAATCTATCTCTGCGTGATTTTTCTCCTCTTTCTCACAAAAGCAATACATTCTCTCTCTCTCTTTCTCTCTCTCTCTCTCTCCCTCCCTCAATCTATCTCTTCGTGACTTTTCTTCTCTTTCTCACATAAGCAATACACTCTCTCTCTCTGCGTGACTTTTTTCCTCTTTCTCACATAAGCAATACATTCTCTCTCTCTCTCTCTCTCTCTCTCTCTCTCTCTCTCTCTCTCTCTCTCTTTCCACTGGATCGCTCTTCCTTTTGTTTAGCCTCTCCATTATTTCTCTGCTATAATTTCTTCTATCTTTTCACTTACGTTTTACTCTTATATACGAGTTATTTCTTTATCTTTCGCGCCCTCTGTCTCCAATTTTAAATTGAATATTATTCGCCAACTTTTATCACAAAAATTCTCTTGTATTTTTACATGGTGAAGAGAGAAAAAAATCCCTTTTATGCTGAGAGAAAATGGCATTACGTTTCTAAAAAGTTGAGAAAAGAATTGATATTATATCTATAATATAAAGCTGAATGTGTGTGTGTGTGTGCGTGTGTGTGTGTGTGTGTGTGGTCACGAATAGGCTCCTTTTATTGTTGACTATTTTAAAAAAAACTGATTACGTATAATGATAGAAGATGTATCGAGACACAGGAATGTGTATGTTTGATCTGGCAGGACGGTGGTTCATTAAAATTGTAGGGTCTGCGTTCGCGCCTGGTACACAAAGTATGGAAATAAAAAATTGAAAAATTGAAAAAAAAACGTTTACAAGTGTTTTTGATATAGATGTAGATCAGAATATTTTGATAAGTATGTTTTAACTTAAATAGGGATGGTATAATACAATTGTGGGGTCTGCGTTCGCGCCTGGCCTCCATAGAATGGAAATAGACACAAACTTTAATAAAGAATTTTCATATCTATCTGCGTAAGTATACTTTGATAATTAGGTTTTAGTTTGAAGAAATATGGTATGATAAAATTATGGGGGGTTCGTTCGCGCCTGACCTCCATAGAATGGAAATATGTCACAAAGTATAATACGCCGAATGCGATGGCGAGCAAATTTCTTCCTTAAAAATGAAAACGTAAACAAAAAAGAATCCTATGGTTTTAAAACCCTTAAAAATACGAAAACAGTAGACCTTTTGATAAACTTTGAAAATGACCTTTTAAACGTAATTAAAAACTTAGAATTCCACAATCAACCTAACAATTTCCAACGTAAACTACACAAAATCGTTAGAAACATAAACAACTCTAATAAAATCTTTGTAAAAGCAGATAAAACCAGAAACTTTTATAAAATAGATAAGAAAGAATATAACAAACTAATCACAGAAAAAAATTACAAAAAACTACAAAAAACTAGACACAAACGAATGCGACTACATAGATATAATAAATACTGAAAGTAAACAAATTACCGATAAATTAAAAATTAGCGATAAAGTTGGCAAATTGAAACCTAGAGAGGCATACATCCTGCTTAAAGACCATAAATGGGACTTGAATAATAATCCCAGCACCCGCCTGATAAACCTAACTAAACCAGAAATAGGTAGAATTAGCAAAACAATACTTTCTAGAGTAAACAAACAAATCAAACAGGACCTAGAATTAAACCAGTGGGCAGATACTACCGAAGCAATCACCTGGTTTAAAAATATAGAAAACAAAGATAAATTCACGTTTATACAGTTTGACATCATAGACGTTTATCCTTCGATATCCGAAGAACTTTTTAACATTGCCGTAGAATTTGCCGAGGCATACACTGATATATCCTCGGAAGAAATCAACATCATTAAAAAAATGTAGAAAATCAGTTCTGATAAATAAAAATAACCAATGGATAAAAACTAAAATGAAAAATTCGTTTGATTTGGCAATGGGTGCCAGGGATTCTGCAGAGGCATCAGATCTTGTGGGATTATTCATTCTATATAACTACAGATAATTTAAACAATACTACCGGTAATTTAAACAATACTACAGATAATTTAAACAATATCACAGGTAATTTAAACAATACTACAGATAATTTAAACAATACTACAGATAATTTAAACAATACTACAGATAATTTAAACAATACTACCGGTAATTTAAACAATACTACCGGTAATTTAAATAATACTACAGATAATTTAAACAATACTACCGGTAATTTAAACAATACTACAGATAATTTAAACAATACTACAGATAATTTAAACAATACTACGGATAATTTAAACAATACTACCGGTAATTTAAACAATACTACAGATAATTTAAACAATACTACCGGTAATTTAAACAATACTACAGATAATTTAAACAATACTACAGGTAATTTAAACAATACTATCGGTAATTTAAACAATATTACAGGTAATTTAAACAATACTACAGGTAATTTAAATAATACTACAGATAAGTTAAACAATACTACCGGTAATTTATAGAATAAAAAAATGTTCCTTCTCTCTATTACATACTATGGGCTACTTAGAGTGTGCCACGGCGTATATATATATATATATATATATATATATATATATATATATATATATATATATACTAGCGGGAGTACCCGGCGTTGCCCGAGTGTTTGTTTCCGGGACGGGAGGGGGGAGTTTTAAAAAATGTTATGGTAGGTACGTAGGAAGGATCAAACCCGGAGTCATGAGTAAAAGTAGGAAAATAAAGTGTGAAAAAAAAAACATCTGCAACGTTAACAGGTCGGCCACCTAGAAAAGCCCATTCCAGTTGTTTAGGAAAAAAAAAACGACTACGGTAGGTCGGCGCGAACGTGAAAATATAATGTGAATTGTCCAGCACGCTTATCACTACGCCACAGAGCACTGCAGCTTAGTTTAGTGATTTTAAATAACTTCACATGAAAGAACTACGAAGCCAAACCGGTGTTCTCTTCTCAACTGTTCCTTGTGAACGATCCCCAAACGGTGTTAAGTGGTGACAGGGGGAGGAGGAATTTATTAGAGAGAAAACATTTTACCACTTCCATTGATCTTAACCGATTTTGGCCGTGACTTCTCAGCAGAAAAAGTATAGAAATCTAAGATTATCGAGGAATTTGAGAAATAATAAGCCTATAACACACCTCAGATATTGTTCTGCCGTTTGTGCATATTATATTTGCATGAAATATCTTAATTTTTAATCCTATTAATGTCAAAATCAGACTGGAAAAAATGAGTTCATTTTATTTATATAGAAGAAGATAGATAGAAGAAGATAGAAGAGAAGATAGAAGAATAGAAGAAAGAATAGAAGAAAGATAGATAGAAGATAGAAAGAAGATAGATAGAAGAGAAGATTATACAGAAAACATTCACATTGCGGTAACTCTCAGGTTAAAATTAAAATTGATGTGTAACACGGGAAGAACAACACAAAATACGAAACTTTCCATATGTGATTTTAAATTTAGACTGAACGCTAAAATCCGACCGAACTTCTTGAGATTGAGCAATAAAACACAAAAAATAATAAATTTAATTATTAAACCATGAATTAATTCCGAATCTTGTCGGGTTACCAAATAGTCCAGATTTAGCAATTTTCGCTGTAATTTTAGAACAGATATACGAAAATAGGGGTCCATAAAAAAATATTTCTCCAATACTGGTTGTAGATTCATTTAAAGGACGATGAGACCGTACACATTTCTTGATACAGTGAATAATAGGTGTGTTAAGATATGTATAATGTGTTAAGATATGTATTAACCCTGTATTTTTTCACAAAATGTATTACGATTTTAACCGATTTTTGATCCCATAGAAAGTATTTTAACCGGCTAAAGACTCATAAAAGAATGGCCTGTAAAAAAATCTAATCATTTGACGCCCCTAGCGCCGCTCTGCAGCTTTTAGTTCCGGTAACATAGATTTTGAAAATATGAACATAGACCGACAGACAGACAGTCCTATAGCTGTTTATATATATATTATATTTTTGGTGTCTTTTCAATTCAATATAAACCCTCCTAAATTTGCTGATGAGGAGACCGTGATTACCAAAAAAACTATGTATAATTGTTCTACGTGACTTCATGTATACCACAAATAAAAAGCACGGATTTCCGAAACGATCGTACAGATAATTGACTTTGTTGTTGTTCCTTCTTATGAAACTGATTTTTAATATATATATATATATATATATATATACATGCGTGGGTGCATCTCTCTCTCTTTCTCTCTCTCTCTCTCTCTCTCTCTCTCTCTCTCTCTCTCTCCCTCTGTGTTTAGCCTTTGTTCTTGTTTATTTTCCAGTCATATTCTTCGGACGTTGTAACATCCTTCTCCTGCTTCTTTGTTCTCGCTCCATCTCGTCACCTGGTCTCCATTTTCTCGGTCATAACCAATAAGTTACAGTGTCAAACAAAACGCCGACAATGGTCATTAGCGATGGCGCGCGTGTGCCGCGCACTGCAATGTATTCCAGCGGGCCATCTTGTCGCTCCGTGCAAATAATTGCTACATGACACCGGAATCAAGATGGCGGCGCGTGCAAAACATACAACAAGGAGAGGCAGGTCAGATCCATGGCAGACAACCAACTTGCGATTACTATTGGCTGTTTTAGACGCTAAAGAGGGCGAATGCCGAAGCACATTGATAACAGACTGAGATGAACAAAAAAAAATATATTGATAAATAACAAAAAATAGAGTGCGTATTAAATTATTTCAAGTGATTCTATAATAATTATGGAATTAACAACACACACACACACACACACACATATATATATATATATATATATATATATATATATATATATATATATATATATATATATATATATATTACGCGCAGATCGTCATATAATGACTAGATTACTCTGACTGGTATCGACAAAATTTAATGAAATAAATGTTCAAAATTCAACATCTCTCGCAGTTAATGCTAGCGAGTGGATATGGTCTTTGTTAATAGAACCCGAGATGGTTTCTGTTGCCAGGTTCAAATCTATCGACTGGTGTTAATCGTGACACCCTACACTGAAGATTCCCGAAAGGATGAAACACTAGTGTCTGTAGCTATTTAATAATTATTAGAGTAAATAATTATGCATATATATATATATACATATATGTGTGTGTGTGTGTGTGTGTGTGTGTGTGTGTGTGTGTGTGTGTGTAAAAAGAAAAGAATTAATGATTATTATTTAATTAAAATTATCAAGCCCTTTTTAAGAATTGTGTCTGCGTGGTCTTGAGGTAAAGGCTCATCAAAAGTAGCAAAAGGCGGCATCGTGACTGGGTTCGAATCTTATGACTGGCAGGACTTTTTACCCTCCACTGATGATTGCGTAAGCTTCAAACATTAGTGTCTTTAAGTATAAATTAGTAATTATTATTTAATTATATTTATCAAACCCTTTAAGAATATTTAAGGATGGTCACTGTCAGCGGAATTATAACTAAGGCAATCAACTAGTCTTTATACAATGTTCACGATGTCCGCTCGAGCGAACACTCTAGATTGTCATTGTACTAGCCCGAATTTGTGTTTAATAGTTCTCAATTCGCTTCCTTCCCGTGGTAATTATTTCAGGGAAAGGCTCAACAAATGAAGCAAAAGGCGGCTTCGTGGCTGAATGTGAATCTCATGACCGATAGGAACTGTTACTCTACACTAATTATTGCATAAGCATAAAACACTAATGTATGTAGGTATAAATGAGTAAGTATTATTAAAGTATAATTATAACTATATCTACAATTATATGAATGCAACTTTGTCTGTGTGTGAGTTAGTTCCTTATAGACTCCGAAACGGCTAAACAGATTTTCTTTAAACTTTACAAGACTTTAGTGCATAAGTCTGGGAGTGATGTTAGTTAAATTTTGTCTCAGAATACTCCCGATAATTACCGATAATCGATAATCGAAACCGTTATTTTAATTTATCTATCATCGGTTGATCGCACTATTTCCAGGTGGTTGAGGAATTTCTATTGTATATAGGATGGTTTAGCGCAAAGGCCTCAGAAAGGTGGATTATCATTTTTTTTTTGTTACATGGAGGTCACCACTTATCAAGGCCCAAGGGCCACTCGGGGATAAGGGTTATTGTGTGTACAATAATCAATGGGATAGTGTTGTAATAGTATTGGAGAATTGATAAAGTGTCATTACTTCAGGGGTGGTTCATCAGGAATTTGTTTGTGTTTGACTTGAAGACATCCAGGTTGAAGTCGGGAGGGAAACAGGCAAGCGGAGCAAAGTTCCACAGGTGTGCAGTTCTAAGAAAGAAGCTTTGTTCTTGGAATATACGTTTTGATTTAGGCACAGATAAGGAGTGGGGAAAATTATTGACGGTGGTTTCAGCTAGTCGGGTGTTTTTTGAAAAAGATTGACGAGGGAGGACCAGAGAATGGAGCTCAGTGAGCACTTGCCATGGAAATAACGATAGAACAAAGATAGGCTCGGTACGTCTCTTCTGTGGGAAAGAGGTCGCAGGGAAGAGAAAAGGGCATCCCCCACCAAGCCCGAAGTCTATTTTGTACTCTGTCAAGGCAGGATAGACTGGTTTTAGCAGCTCCTGCCCAGATGTTGCAGCAGTACTCCATCCTTGGACGGACTTGGCTTTTATATAGATAGAGAATTGCATCATTAGTGAGATATCTTCTGGAGCGGTAGAAGGATCCCACCATTTTCCCAGCGACCTTGGCCACAGACTTGATGTATGTGTTCCATTTAAGATCGGGAGTAAAGGTCAAACCCAGAAGCTTATCAAGACATACTATTCTATAAGTAGAAGGGGCAATTCTCTAGCCGCCCAGTTTATAGTTATAGTCTTTCCCCTTCCTGTGGTGTTGTTAGAAGCCGAATATGGCTGGAGAAGCTTCTCTTTGACTTGGACAGCTGGTTTTTTGCGCGTTCATATGTTTTGCAATCTCCACTCGACCAAAAATGTCTAACTTCACATCTGCATGGGCAATGTTGTAGCGTTATAAGAGAACCAACACGTTGTATGCAGTCTACATCGCAAAGGAAACCAAGACAAAGAATAGTAATAGAAAGACGTCCTAAACACTGGGTAGCTACTTACAAGGAGTCAATAACACTCGCAGCTGTTTTCTGTCAACGAGACAACGACGGGCTATTTGAGCACCCAAAAATGATTCCCAACCGAGCTTTAAAAATGCTTCACCAATATCCCTATTTATTTGCCCTCCCCCCTACCAGGACAGAGTTAAACACTAGGCTGGTTTTAATCCGGAGAAAATGCCGCACGAAAAGATACTCTGAAATAAATTAATATACTGAAACCGAAGCAGCAATAAATCTAGGCCGGTTGAACCGGCTTCCTTCGAAGGAGAAAGTTTCATGGGAGTATGAAATTCACAAGCAGTCCTCACTCGCATGTATATTCCTGTCAGTGAAAATGACGGCGTTAGAGTTTTGCAACTTTTGTATGGCGATGTCCATATCCTCCTACATACAGCGCCTGTTATTCCCAAATGATTACCCATCTCGTACAGAGTAGGTTCAACGTTGCTTAACTTCGATGATCTAACGAGAACAGGTGTTCTCATGTGATTATGCCGTAGAATATAAATTACTCCAGTTTGATAGGACTTTTCATATGAATGAACGAGGTTGGCTAAGGAATAATGTTAACTCAAGTTAAGTACCCCTTTTACTATATAGTTTTTTTTTTTTTCGCGCGAGGGTCGAGTTATACAGAAAGTCGGTTTTAATCTGGGAAAAATCCCGGTTTACAAAAAGGGTCACTTTGAACTCAAAACATGTACTTCACTTTGCTCTAAGAAAAAAAAAACTAGATCGTTGAAAAATCTGAAAAGAGCTGGTAAGTTCGTTGTGGAAGACTTTTAGATGGCGATTGGCTTCCCTGGATTTGTGACCTTGTTTTTCTGGTTGGCATAAACTTAATAAAGGAAAATTCCTTTTTCAAGATGGCTCAGCTATCGCAGGTTCTGTTGGAAATATATTAAGAAAATGAGATCGCTATTCCCGTATACAATCAAGCAATTGATCATTCTTTTTCTTTTTTGTTTCGTGCGATTGTTGCAAAATGCAAATCTACTGCGCATGCGTATAGTTCAATTTGCATTTCCGTGATACGCATTGCCGTTTGCGTAACCCGTGCGTAGTTCACTGTTTTTGTTTTTGTTTTTTTGTTTTAATTTTTATTTATTGTTGTTGCTTTTAAAGTGCGTCCACGCATCTATAAAGAGGGTCTGTCTGTCAATTTTTCATTCGATCTGCCTGTTAAATTATCACCGTTTGAAATCCTCTTTCATTGCAAAACCGCGCAGAATGTACGGCCGCATTAAACCAAACTGTTTACTATTCTGTACTTTCTAAACGCATTATAAGTATATATCGATGAAAATAAGATTGTGGGGGGGGACACTTCTCAACCTATATACTCAACGAATTTTCGATCTACAGACTTAGAATTTGGTATATAAGGTATTCAGACATGTGGAAAAATTTTAGTCGGTTTTATTTTGGAAAAAAGGGTTGTTAAGGAATCAAAATTTAAAAATTGGTACGTGGGAGGCCTCCGGATTTTTATCTGTTCGTAAACTGCTTCTCGAACACGAATGTGTGAATCGTTCATATGACAGGTTGCTTAAGTTAAGAATAAGTAGGTTTACAAACACTTTTTAAAGAGCGTGTTCACCTGGGCACTTGACTCATTGTCATTAGGTTTTGGGTTCGATCTCAGCTCGAGTATTCTTCTTTTTTTTTTTTTTACAAGAAGTGAACTCTTTAGAAAAAAAAAAACGTAATACTCGCATGCACATGTCCCAATTTCTGTATGAATTAAAATATAATATTTATGCATAATTTACGACCGGGCAACGCCGGGCAGTCAACTAGTATATATATATATATATATATATATATATATATATATATATATATATACATATATATTTTTTTATTACATTTTCACCCAAAACAAGGCACATTGCCACTTTGGTGTAGGGGGCTACTATCAGGAGAAACATCTACTGGGGTACTATGTAGGGATTAGGGCAGCGAGATGTTGGTTCACGTTGCACTTGAACTTATGCATGTCAGTACAGTTGGGGAAGCAGTGACCTGGAATGGAATTCCAAAGTCTAGCAGTTCTGGGGAAGAAACTACTGGAGTAGAAAGATCTTTTACATCTAGGGATCTCTACAGTGTGGGGGTGGGATTTTGCAGCTTAACGGGTCTGTCGAGGGTGTTCACGTCGTGGGGGCACAAGTGCTTGTAGTTCTTCAGAGCATTCACCATTATAATACTTGTAGAACAGGCAGAGGGATGCAACGTTTCGACGATGGGACAGAGGCTGAAGTTTAGATGCCAGTTTAGGGCCTATCAGATTTGCGACTCTCTTTTGAACCCTGTCAAGGAGCGAGAGACTAGTAGCCGATGCACCGGCCCAAATATGACAGCAATACTCCATACATGCGCGAATAGTGGCCTTATAGAGGTACAGGATACTTTCCGGTGTTAGAAGTTTTCTAGCACGGTAGAGAGAGCCCACCTTCCTTGCAGCGGCCCTGGCAATGCCCTCGATGTAATTGTTCCAACTCATGTTTCCTGTGAACGTTAGGCCAAGGAGCTTGAGAGACGTACTCTCAGATAAAGAGTCGTTGGCCATTGCTATAGGTGGTAGAGAAGGTTTCTTGTAATTATTGAATGAAACCAGTTTTGTCTTGGTGGCATTGAACGTTACCATCCATTTTTGTCCCCATTCCACTACTGATTGGAGGTCATCCTCTAGTGTTTCTGCCATTACTTTAGATATATGTTCATTTGTTTTCCTGTCGTGCCTGCTATAGAGTCTGGTGTCATCAGCATATATACCCATCTCAGAGGCAATTTTGTCGGGGAGGTCATTTATGAATATCAGGAACAGCAGAGGTCCAAGGATAGATCCCTGGGGCACTCCCGCATTTATATCATATTGTTTAGATGTACGACCGTCGAGGACAACCTGGATTTTTCTCTTATCTAAGAAGGATTTAATTATGTTAAGTATTCTACCAGTGATACCGTAAGATCTAATCTTCCTGAGGAGACCCTCATGCCATACCCTGTCAAAAGCCTTAGATATATCTAGAGCTACCGCTCTGCCCTCTCCCGCTTTGTCCAGTGAATGGTATATGCGTTCAGAGATTACAGTGAGGATGTCTGCCGTGGAACGGGCTTGTCTAAATCCATATTGATGGTCGGTCAGAAGTTTAGCATCTGTAAGGTGCTGGACTAGAGCATGGTTAATTAAGGTCTCAAATATTTTGGCAAAAAGTGGGAGGAGGCTAATAGGGCGATAATTTAATGGGTCAGTTCTTTCGCCAGAATTCTTGAATACTGGTACTACAGAAGCAGTTTTCCAACAGCTCGTATACATATATATATACATATATGTATACATATGTATACATATATTTATACATATACATATACATATATATATACATATATATATATATATATATATATATATATATATATATATATATATATATATATATATATATAAAGCCAAATGATAACTACTTTGTAACCGTGCAGGTATTTAAGCGTATTTTTGTAGATTTAAATTTTCTCTAACTGCGCCTAAATCTAAAAGCAATTCAAAGAGCAAATTTTCTGTTCTAGGAATGCTCGCCAGTGGAACTGTGTACTGCGGGCCTGCTTTCCAGCTGACTACAACATATTCGTCTTCAAATCCAATGTAAACAAGTTCTTGTTGAGCTGTCTTCTTAAATAACCAAATTCTACCCAATTTCTACCAGCGATCACTACGTTGTTGCTTCAGTGATCACCTTGCACTCATTAACCCTTATCTCCGAGTTGACTTCAGACCTTAATGAGTAGTGACTACCTTGTAAAAAAAAATGTTACAAATCGCTTCCAGATTATAGAACACAACGATTTCTGTATAGAATCTCAGTCTGGTGATGAATATTCATATAAAAATATTAAGAAAATGTCTACAGACGTTGATGTTAGATTTCTATAGTGTTCGACCGTTTGAATCAAATA
The DNA here is from genome assembly GCF_053919585.1 of Euprymna scolopes. Classification (NCBI taxonomy): domain Eukaryota; kingdom Metazoa; phylum Mollusca; class Cephalopoda; order Sepiida; family Sepiolidae; genus Euprymna; species Euprymna scolopes. The sequence continues at coordinate 87,609,540 of NC_136513.1, forward strand.
AGAACGATTGAATCAAGCATTCTTTTCCAAAAGGCGTTATATGTTTATATTATATAAATTATTCTGATGATTGTTATACTCACAACGTTTCGGTCGATGTAAACCCCGGCCCTCTTCAAGTCGATCTTTTGAGATGAGGAATTATAATTTGGGTTGTTGTGGATTATTCGAACTACTATTCTCATCTTAAGTGTTATTTTCACAACGGTTCGGCCGATGTAGTCTAGGGCCTTCTCTAAGTTGCTCTTTTGAGATGAGGACTGAAAATTGGGGGGTGTATTATTCGGACTACTATTCTCATCGTCAATATTATTTTCACAACGTTTCAGCAGATCTAACCTCCGGCCTTCTTCAAATGACTCTTTTTAGATGAGGATTGATAATTTAAATTATTTGGATTATTCGGACTACTATTCTCATCTTGAATCTTATTTTAACAATGTTTTGGCTGATCTAACCCCCGGCCTTCTTCAAGTGGTTCTTTTTAGAATATGACTGAAAATTTGTATTATTTTAATTATTCGGACTAATATTCTCATCTTCAGTGATATTTTGCAACTTTTCGGCCTATGTAACCTTCTGCCTTTTTCAGATGTATGTCGTTAAACTAAGGATTTTTTTTTCTGTCAAACTCGGGAATCTGTATTTACTCTACATATATTTGTTCTCCTTCCATCAATCATGACTGAGTAGTGGTCTTAAGTAATTAGCATTTGTATTCTAAGTATCGCCTGCATTGGGTAATTTAACCTTCAACCTTCGGAAGAGTGTCACGTATAACTGAAGCGCGGTTAACACCTAAATTCTGTGTTAGTTACCACCATTTTGTTATATTTTACTTCAATCGAAGTTCTGAAAATCAAAAGAGCCCTTACTGGGGCTAACACTTGATCTCTATACGAGTTCAATAGATATTCGAATATTCCATTACTGTTTTTTTAATCTCTCCAACACAAAGTTCATAAACAATATATGAATATTACTGTTCCATTTACTTATTAAACGCTTTATCATTTTTTTTGTTTTGTTTTGTTTTTTGTTGTTGTTTTTTTGTTTTGTTTTTTTTGTTTTGTTTTTTTTTTTGCTTTCTGGGTTTTTTGTTTTGTTTTTTGTTCTGTTTTGTTTTTTTGTTTAGTTTTGTTGTTTTGTTTTGTGTTGCCTTGATTTTGTTTTGTTTTGTTTGTTTTTGTTTTTGTTTTGTTTTTTTGCTTTGTTTTTTTTTTGTTTTTTTGTTTTTCGTTTTTTTGTTGTTTTTTGTTTTCTTTTCTTTTTTGGTTTGTTGTTTTTTTGTTTTTGTTTTCTTTTGTTTTTTTGTTTGTTTTGCTTTGTTTTTGTTTGTTTTTTTGTTTTGTTTTGTTTTTTGTTTGTTTTCGTTTTGTTTTGTTTTGTCTTTTGTTTTGTTTTTCTGTTTTGTTTTGTTTGTTTTGTTTTGTTTGTCTTTGTTTTGTGTTGTTTTTTGTTTTGTTTTTGTTGTATTTTTGTTTTGTTTTGTTTTTGTTGTTTTTTGTCTTATTTTTTGCTTTGTTTTTTGTTTTGTTTTATTTTTTGGTTTGTTTTTTGTTTTGCTTTTTTTTGTTTTGTTTTTTGTTTTGCTTTGTTTTTTTTGTTTTGTTTTTTGTTTTGCTTTGTTTTTTTTTATTTTGTTTTTTTGCTTTGTTTTTTGTTTTATTTTGTTTGTTTTTTGTTTTGTTTTTGATTTGGTTTGTTTTTGTTTTGTTTTGTTTTTGTTTTTTTTGTTGCATTTTTATTTTGATTTTTGTTTTTGTTATTTATTTATTTTATTTTTTTGTGTGTTTTGTTTTTTTGGGGTTTTTTTGTTTATTTTTTGTTCTGTTTTGTTTTTTTGTTTTTCTTTTTTTTTTACCCACCTTCACCCCGAAACAAGGCACATTGCTACTTGGACGTAAGGGGCTACTAATTGGGACTATACCTACGAAAGAATAAGATGTTGGTTTATGTGGCATTTGAACTTCTGCATATCAGTACAGTTTGGGAAGCAGATACCAGGAAGATAATTCCAAAGTCTAGCAATTCTAGCAAAGAAGCAAATAGAGTAGACTACTTTCTGACATTTAGAGACCTCAACATTGAAGGGGTGTGATTTTTTTGCTAAACGGGTTTGTCGGGGATATGTACGTCGAGAGAACACAAGTGCAATGAGTTTATTAGAACACATTCTATTAAAATACTTATAAAACATGCAAAGAGATGCAACATTGTGGTGATGGGACAGGGGTTGGAACGTAATTGACAAAGTGGGACTTATCAGATTGCAGACCCTTTCCTGGACTTTATCCAAGAGGGAGATGCTAGTGGAAGATGCATCAGTCCAGATGAGGCAACAATACGCCATGCATGAGTGAATAGTGACTTTGTAGAGATTCAGGATACTCTCAGGTGTAAGCCCACCTTATTTGCAGCAGTTTACGCAATGTCCTCAATTCATGAAATATGAACTGAATCCCAGTTCATATTTTCCGTGATTGTTAAGCCGAAGAGTTTGAGGAAATAATTTTCTGGTAGGGAGTATTATTTGTTATGGAAATCGTTGGTTGGAGAGGCTTCTTGTAATTGTTAAAGGAGAGCAGCTTAGTTTTACTCGCATTGAATGTCGCCATCCATTTACGTCCCTATTCAACTACGATCTGGAGGTCATTTTCTAATGAGTCAGCCATCGTCTTGGATTTGTGTATATCTGTTCCTTCCTAATGTATGTTATATTGTTTTGTTTGTTTTTGTTTTTGTTTTTTTTTTTTTCCTTTTTGGTCTCTTAGTCTTACTAACTTCCAGGACGAGTATTTATCTAGTCTGGTGGAGTAACCGAGTTCCTGTTGCTACTCCAGGTAACATCACTTGGAGAAATTGCACTATGTCTTTGTAAAAGGTAGTGTGTGTTAGTTATACCGAGGATATATTATTTGTGTTGTTTTGATTTCTTTGTTTTACTGGATTCCAGGACAAGAACTCATCTAGTCTTTTTTTTTATTACATTTTCACCCCAAACAAGGCACATTGCCACTTTGATGTGGGGGGACTACTATCAATGACATAATCTACAGGTGTACTATGTGGGGAGATGGGCAGCAAGATGTCGGTTCACGTTACAAGTGAACTTCTGCATGTCAGTATAGTTGGGAAAGCAGAAACCCGGAAAGGAATTCCAAAATCTAGCGATTCTGGGGAAGAAACTACTGGAGTAGAAGGCTCTCTTACATCTAGGGATCTCAACTGTAAAGGGATGGGATTTTGCTGCTTGCCGGTTTTGTCGGGGTATTTACGTCGACGGGGTACAAGTGCTTGCAGTTCGTCGGAGCATTCACCGTTAAAGTACTTGTAGAACAGGCAGAGGGATGCTATATTTCGTCGATGGGACAGAGGCTGAAGCTTAGATGACAGTTTAGGACCTATCAGGCTGGCGACTCTCTTTTGAAACTTCTCTAGGAGCGAGAGACTAGTAGCAGATGCACCAGCCCAAATATGACAACAATACTCCATACATGGGCGAATGGTGGCCTTATAGAGGTACTTTCGGGCGTTAGTAGCTCTCTAGCACGGTACAGAGAACATACCTTCTTCGTAGCGGTCCTGGCAATGCTTTCAATGTAATTGTTCCAGAATACCTGACACGTCACATCCAATCTCCATTTCGATACTACCGGTGCAAACTGACCTGTCAACCAAGTTTGGTACATTAGTGGAGTATCCAGCTAAGTGTTGTTACTACAGGCTATATTACTTAGATAAAGTGCGCCAATGTTTGTATAAGCGAGTGTAGGATAGCCATACTGAGGAATTTTATTTGGGATTCGCGTACTGTGTTATTTTTTAATATGTAGTCAAGGTCTAATTGTAAGGCGGAAGTATCGTCATATCAGGTTGTCCTGATAAACATATGTACCTAGAGACCTTAGATAGTCGTCTCCTACTCGAGTGTGAAAGGTTTTAATTAATTAACAAACGAGACCTGTGGAAATTCCACAGGAGACTCATTCATATGTAATATATTGATGTTGGCATTCTGTAGATGTTCAGCGTAAATGGAGTTGGTCTTTTGTTAAAACTGCAAAAGTATTTATCTAAGCTTGCAGGGACGCCAGGCATATGCAGGTCGTACAATAGGCTTAAATATGATATTTTAATACTTGCAGATTTTGTATATATTATTATAGGGTTAATGTTCTATTGATTTTTATATGTTATAAAGTTGAACTATTACGTGTAATTATATTCATGCAGATATTCTACATGATTTATACTTGCATAATATTTGCGTAAAAAGTTAATAGTAAACACAAAATTGTTTCCATATATATTTATGTATACGTATATATTTTTGTTTAACAAATTTTGCCTACCAAACTCCTCCTAGAGTTGTTGGTCTATAGACATGAAACTTCATATATAAGGTACTTGAATCCATGCAAAACTTTATATTTGGGTTTTAGCCCGGAAAATCGACGCAAAAGTGTGAAAATTAAAAAAATAATGAAATTTGCAAGGTGAAGGTCGAACGCCGGCATTACGAATGCGTATCGTAGTAGCAACTGGTTCATGTTTTAATTTTTAGCCTTGCAGTAAACATGTTTTACTAGCCTAGTCATTGACAGCAGAGGCAAAATAAATCTTGAGCTGAACGTTTTGGTTTCGATTCCTGGTGGTGGCGCATGAATCTTTTTTTAGACTTTTTAAATCATTACTATATATTGCATCCAATCTATTTATCTATCAATCTATCTATAAAAGTGAAAATGTCTGTCTGTCTGTTCACTGTGGTAGTTAAGGAAGACTATTAAACAGAATTTACATATTCACACTTTTTAATATATGTATATGCATATAACCTTATGAACAGTACATAGGGCCCGAGCAAAGCCGTGTGGAACTGCTAGTATATATATATATATATATATATATATATATATGCATGGACACATATATATATGCATCTACATATATATATATATGCATGTACATATATATATACATATATTTGTGTGTATGTGTGTGTAATTTGAGTTCCTTCAACTATAATCGAAACCGAACGAAAAACTTATGAAGAATTCTTGGTAAAATTATTCATTACAAGAAATGGAAGTCCATAACAATTAAACGACAGTCACTCAGATGTAAGCGTGACACACAAAATAAATAACACACACGCTATCCTGTTAATATATAGATTGTTTTTGCGTGGGTGTTTGCGCTCATTTTTCTCTCGTGCGTCTTTTGCGTCTACATTTTTTCTTTAATTCTTATCTTTCTCTTTTTCTCACTGTCTACCTGGTGATTGCTGCATTCGTTTTCCAGGTTAGCGCTGCCGTTATTCGTCATCAGTGGAACTAGACAAACACAACTTCTTTACCTGTATGGAAAGGGGACACTAGAACATTCTGTTGGGAGTTTTACTTTTAAGTTTATTTTGGATAGAAATAGCTCACCCCTGGCGGAGAGAGAGACCAATATCATCTTAACTATATTATTAAGAATAAATGGCTGGGCACTGTGAACAGAGATCTTAGAGGAGATTTCGCTTTTGGCGATTATCTAAGTTTTTCTTTCAGTTATTACAGCATTATAAACGATCTGTCTCACTGAATATTTCATGGACAAACTGCTTTCTTACCTTTGTTTCTTTGTCCCTTGAAACCTGTGACGTCATGCGTCATGTCGGCTGTTGTTTTTACTCTACTTTGGCCTATCTACCTTCCCTTAATCCCATCTCTTCCTGTAGCCTTTTATGAGAAACTGGTTTATTTTCTAAACTTTGTGTCACTTCGATTCATACTTTGTTCAACTCGTGTCAAGATTAACATAAGTTAATGTAATCGCTATCCAACATAAGGCCATCGAAAATGTAATACTCGGACAGCATTTTAAAATTTACCAACCTACCCCTAATAGTGTAGATAATTTAAATAAATACACTTCATTGATATTTATTAAAAAAGGGGGGGTTCGCTTTCTTTTGGGTTGACAACTGTTTTAGTTTTTACAGATGACATTATGCTAAGATTAGCCCTTATATAATCTGAATTGGGGTTGGGCACTTTGTAAATATTATTTAAACAACTTAAGTAACCTGAACCACTAACGCATTAAATGGAATAAAATATGGTCGTATGGGAGTGTATCCTCTAGGTATTACATGGCAGGACCGCGTTCCGAACAAAGACATTCTTGCCAAAGCAAATCTTCCAAGCATGTTTGCCCTCCTCTCCCAGAGACGTCTGCGCTGACTAGGGTACGTCGCCCGCATGCTGGATTGCCGAACCCCAAAGACATCCCGTATGGCGAGCTCTCAGCCGGCAGCAGACCAATCGGTAGACCACTCCTCAAATTTAAGGATGTGTGCAAAAGGGACTTAAAATCCGGTAACAGCAACCCCGTTTGATCTTGAATCCTATGCTGCAGACCGTGACTCCTGGAGGGTCAAAGTCAAGAAATGTGTCCGGCTGAGCGAAGAGAGAAGAAATGAACAATGGGAGGAGAAGAGAGGCGGGCACAAAAGGACAACATCAGCAGCAGCATCGGCAGAGCACGACGGAGGGTATTCCTGCGGGAAGTACAACAGAATCTGCTGCTCCCGCATCGGTCTGCTTAGTCACAGCAACAATTGTCATGACAACCTTCAGGCGCGATTCTCCATCGTCTATCTAGACGGAAGGACACCAACAACAATAATCAGTTATTTAGGAGTGAATCGAGTACATACAAATATATGAATATACCTAAGTTTAAAAAAGGGTGTAACGTCCTCTTCCACTGCAAGAACATAGACACCAGGGTCGGAAAGCAGGATTAAGAAGTCAGCGCCTCCGAGGACGGGCACTCTGACCTGCAAAACGTGCCTGGGCAGCCCCGTCGGCATTTCCAGTAAGGTCGCGTGAGGCGATAAACAATAAACTAACCCCTCCTCAAAGAGAGTAGAGCATGTAACACGATGGGTCAAAGGGTCGGCTTCATTCCTATGCTAAGAATGAAATCCTGGTCAACGGAAACCAATATGTTACACCATGCGTCGGTCACTAGAGTGACCGGCCAAGCGTTACGCAAGTGTCCTGGGAACGGCAACCAATGAACGTTTGCCGGCAGGGAGTTACCTAGTCGTCATTTGCGAACCTTCTGCGCCCCTGATGGGCAATTCTAGGTCCCGCCAGTGTTAACAAACAATATTCCAGAATACTATAAACATACCTCAGTCTGTAGGGTTTCGTCTTTTCGTTGTTGTTCATCTCAGGTTACAACGGCAATAGTTCTGAATAGGATAAGAGAGTTTCTTGGGGGTGTTTTTCCTACCAGCTCCCGTCTGTAATGCTCTCTCTGGAAAATCAAATGATTACTTACCTGTTTTGTTGGGCCGTCTATTCCCTGAGGTGATTCTTCCTGTTGTGTCCTGGCTGAGAAGGGTGTCGACCTCATCTTGATATTCATGGCAGATAAAGCAACACACAACAAAAGTTGGAATATGCATAAGAAAATCCTAACTATGTATTGTTAAAAAATACATTCACAATATTTTACAATAAAGACAATTAGCAACAATTCACAACATTTAATTTTTAAATTATAAAACTCATAGAAAGCTAATTAATCTTGTATGTATGTGTAATTGCATTTATGTGTCTCTTTGTTAGGGACATATGCATGTGTGTTGGATATGTGTACGTGCATGTATGTGCAGTTGTGTATGTGTATGTGTAGTAGTGTATGTTTGTAGTGTTGTATGTGTGTAGCTGTGTATGTGTATGTGTCGTAGTGTATGTCTGTGTGTAGTTGTGGATGTTCATGTGTAGTAGTGTATGTGTGCATAGTTGTGCATGTGTAATTGTATGTATATGTGTAGTTGTGTATGTGTATGTGTAGTAGTCTATGTGTGTAGTGTTGTATGTGTGTGTAGCTGTGTATGTGTATGTGTCGTAGTGTATATTTATGTGTAGCTGTGGATGTGGATGTGTAGTAGTGTATGTGTGTATAGTTGTGTATGTGTAATTGTATGTGTATGTGCAGTTGTGTACGTGTAGTTTATGTGTGTGTATGTGCACGTGTTTAAGCCTGTAATGTGTGTAGCTGTGTATGTGTATGTGTCGTAGTGTATGTCTGTGTGTAGTTGTGGATGTTTATGTGTAGTAGTGTATGTGTGTATAGTTGTGCATGTGTAATTGTATGTATATGTGTAGTTATGTATGTGTATATGTAGTAGTCTATGTGTGTAGTGTTGTATGTGTGTGTAGCTGTGTATGTGTAGTAGTGTATGTGTGTATAGTTGCGCATGTGTAATTGTATGTGTATGTGTATGTGTAGTTGTGTACGTGTAGTTTATGTGTGTGCATGTGCACGTGTTTAAGCCTGTAATGGAAATTGTTTTCCTCAAGCTGTCGGCGCGCGCACGTGCTTACCCTGCAGACGCATCTGGCTGAAAATAAAGTGATCATCTCG
>NC_136513.1:87627975-87632975 GCF_053919585.1 Euprymna scolopes
CATAAGGACAGTCTTTAAGGTTTTCCTTTAGATTAGAGGATAACTAAAAGTCACAGTCCTCTACACCTCTCATAAGCCCTGACATACTCCCTACCTTTCTTGAATCTCTTATGCCACTCAAAAACTAATGCTTGGTTTATGTAAAACTAGCCTGAGCGTCCGGCATTGCCCGGGTGTTTGGAGGTGTATGTTAAAAAAAAAATTGTAGTAGACAGGCAGGCTCGAACCCTTGACAAGATAGCAGAAAAGAAAGTGTGTGTAAGGTCGAGCAAAAAAAAAAAACGAAAAAGGAAAATTGCGAGCGCAAAAAAAAAAAAAAACGAAAAAGGAAAATTGCGAGCGCAAAAAAAAAAAAACGAAAAAGGAAAATTGCGAGCGCAAAAAAAAAAAAAACGAAAAAGGAAAATTGCGAGCGCAAAAAAAAAAAACGAAAAAGGAAAATTGCGAGCGCAAAAAAAAAAAAAAAGGAAAATTGCGAGCGCAAAAAAAAAAAAAAAACGAAAAAGGAAAATTGCGAGCGCAAAAAAAAAAAAAAACGAAAAAGGAAAATTGCGAGCGCAAAAAAAAAAAAAACGAAAAAGGAAAATTGCGAGCGCAAAAAAAAAAAAAAAAACGAAAAAGGAAAATTGCGAGCGCAAAAAAAAAAGGAAAATTGCGAGCGCAAAAAAAAAAAAAACGAAAAAGGAAAATTGCGAGCGCAAAAAAAAAAACGAAAAAGGAAAATTGCGAGCGCAAAAAAAAAAAAAACGAAAAAGGAAAATTGCGAGCGCAAAAAAAAAAAAAATACGAAAAAGGTAAATTGCGAGCGCAAAAAAAGCAAAAAAAAAAAACGAAAAAGGAAAATTGCGAGCGCAAAAAAAAAACAAAAAAAATAGGAGTAGTGAGCAGGCTCGAACCCGTATCACGCCAGAGGAAAAAAGATGTTAAAAACAAACTGTCTTACCGATGTGCCCACCGTGATTGTGACGTCATAGGCGGTCGAAATAACGCCTTTTATTCGATGCCGTGGAAGCGAGAGTTCAATGACTTGCAAAACATGTCAACGAAAAAAAAACGCCCCTTCCTGTAGAAAAGTGCCCAGTTGAGGGTGATGGAATTAATGTTTTTTGGCCAACTTTTCGATATTTGTCGCCTGAGGGTCGAGCTTTAAAACGATACCGATCTCGTGAAAATCCGTTGCCTCTTTCGAAAGTTTTAGGCATACATACATACATACATACATACATACATACATACATTTAAACAGATGTTTGCCCTTTATATTATAGACTAGCAGGGCTACCCGGCGTTGCTCGGAACCGTATAAACAATGAAAAAACAAAAGCAGATATTGAACATATGTTTTATTCTTAGGGGAGAGGAATCTTTCATCTCTATGCATTATTTGTTTTATCTACCCTAGGACTGGTATTGTTCATGTTTTATCCCTAGCATAGGTAATTTACAGCATGTATATGAAATTGTTTTACCTTAGGGAGAAGAGAACAGGTAATATACAACATAATGTGTCTATATTACATCCCTGGCAACGCCTAGAAACCAGCTAGAACATGTATTTCAGTCAATCTTTATTACATCCTGGGCTATGCCGGGAAACCAGCTAATCTCTATTTAGTGACTTGACCACCAAAATACCTCCCTAAGTGTGTCCTTTCTTTTGAACTTATTAGATATAGGTATCTAGAAATGTGTGTGAAATTTTGTTGAATGCATTGTTCACTATGATTTTCTTATTGTTCTACACAATATCAACTGTAGCGAAATAAAACAGTAAACTTAGTGTAGTGTTAGAATAAAGAGCAAAGGAAAAAATTAGAATCATATTCTGTACTTGCAAATCTAAATTTGCTAGCGTGTACCAGCATTTGCCAGGTTGTGGAAATTTGGAATTTATAACATATGTAGTGGCCTTTTCCTAGATACCTATTGCTAAAAATTATACTTTCATTTTGTTATTATATTATAGAAGATGGTCCAAAAGCTGTCTGAAGCATTCTATACGTTTCTGTAGCATTTTATCAAGTTTAAAACAGAATTTTATTGCATACCGTTCTTTTAAAGTGTCCCAACATCCAGGTTGCATTTTTAAAATTCACCAACTGTGAAAAGCAGCCTTTAGTAGGTTTTATTCCTACTTGCTGCAGTTGGTTATTTGAACCAGTAATCATTAAAATGGGTCAGTCATGTTATAAGATGTGTAGCAATAACATATTTTATTATCAAAAGTCCACGACAGTATTTAATTCGTGTACAATAAAAGTTTGGAAACTTATTGAAGGCACTTCGTGCGAAAACAAGACCTCTAAACCGAACTGTGACGGACCGATCATTAGGATAACTGAATAACGACCAAAACAGCCGTATGAGATGCAAGGAATATATCGCAGAGTTCATGAAGGCAGACTTTTCCAGAAATATTCTTTATACGAAATCAGCTTTCAGTTGGCAGGTCGATCGTCGTTTATTTTTTATTTTTTTTTTTCATTTGTCCATGTCTCTTTTAGGATTGGTTGCTTAAAGAACACAGATTTTCATTCAAGAATTTCTTCAGAAGAGACGTTTCCGAAGTTTGCACTAACCCCCTCCACTCACAAAAAAAGAGTAATAATAAAAAAAAGTTTTTTTCGAAGAACCGAAGAATTACCAGTTAGTAGGTGCGTTAGACAATCTAAACCAACAAATACAAATGGAACAAAGGAAGTAAATAAATAACGAATAACCATGTGCGGAGCGACCTCTCCACTGAAGGTCATTAGTTGGATTAGAACCGATTGAACTTCTTTATGCAAACGCCGATTATTGTCGTGCAGTAGGGTAGGTCGAGTTTTCACTTTTGCGAAATATCAAATAACTTTTACCACAAATAATGATACTTTTGATATTGCTTAAAAGTCCCAAGCAATTATTAATTTATGCAACGTTGAGTGTCACATCGGCCGGTTCTCAATACACGGTAACAGGCACAGCTGGTTCTCAATGAACGGCACCAGACACAACTCGCTCTCAATACACGACACCAAAGACAACTCACTCACAATACACGGCGCCAGACACAACTTGTTCTCAATACACGACACCAAAGACAACTCACTCTCAATACACGGCACCAGACACAACTTGTTCTCAATACACGACACCAAAGACAACTCACTCTCAATACACGGCGCCAGACACAACTCGCTCTCAATACACGACACCAAAGACAACTCACTCTCAATACACGGCACCAGACACAACTTGTTCTCAATACACGACACCAAAGACAACTCACTAACAATACATGGCGCCAGACACAACTTGTTCTCAATACACGACACCAAAGACAACTCACTCTCAATACACGGCGCCAGATACAACTCGCTCTCAATACACGGCACCAAAGACAACTCACTCTCAATACATGGCGCCAGACACAACTTGTTCTCAATACACGACACCAAAGACAACTCACTCACAACACACGGCGCCAGACACAACTTGTTCCCAATACACGACACCAAAGACAACTCACTCACAATACACGGCACCAGACACAACTCGCTCTCAATACACGACACCAAAGACAACTCACTCTCAATACACGGCATCAGGCACAACTCGCTCTCAATACACGACACCAAAGACAACTCACTCTCAATACACGGCACCAGACACAACTCGCTCTCAATATACGACACCAAAGACAACTCACTCTCAATACACGGCGCCAGGCACAACTCGCTCTTAATACACGACACCAAAGACAACTCACTCTCAATACACGGCACCAGACACAACTCGCTCTCAATACACGACACCAAAGACAACTCATTCACAATACACGGCACCAGACACAACTCGCTCTCAATACACGACACCAAAGACAACTAACTCTCAATACACGGCACCAGACACAACTCGCTCTCAATACACGACACCAAAGACAACTCACTCTCAATACACGGCGCCAGACACAACTCGCTCTCAATACACGACACCAAAGACAACTCACTCTCAATACACGGCGCCAGACACTACTTGTTCTCAATACACGACACCAAAGACAACTCACTCTCAATACACGGCACCAGACACAACTTGTTTTCAATGTACTACCCCTACGCAGCTACAAGGCCGGCCAGATCTCTTTCAAATGAGTAAAAAGAGAAGATTCGTATGTCGAATGTAACTTCTACAATCGCCACGCGCCTTTTCCTTTTTCTTCTTTTAGCTTCTCCTTTTCATTCCTTTCAATTTTGATGCTTATATATGCATTCTATTTGGTGGCGTCACACCGACGCCAAACCCAGGTTACGCTCACGTCACGGCTCCATGTTTTGACAAGCTTCTGGGTCGGATCTTTACTCCTGATCTTAAATGAAATACATACATCAAATCTGTTGCCGAGGTCGCTGTGAAAATTGGTGAGATCCTTCTACCGCCCCAGTAGTTATCTCACTGCTGATACAATTCTTTTCCTATATAAGAGCCAAGGATAGAGTACTGTTGCCACATCTGGGCTAGAAAGACCCTCTCCTGCCTTGACAGAGTTCAAAATAGACTGCGTAGCCTAGTGCGGAGTGCCCTTTTTCTTTTCCCTGAAACCTCTTTCCCACAGAAGAGACGTTGCGAGCCGGTTGCTGGTTTATCGTTATTTTCATGACCAGTGCCCGTCTTAGTTCTAATCTATGGTTCCCCGTCGCCAAACTTTTACGAAAAACACTCTTCTAGCAAAAACCACTATCAATAATTTCCTCCACTCTTTATCTGTGCCTAAACCTAAATGTAGATCACATAAACAAAGCTTCTATTTTTAGAACTGCACGCCTGTGGAACTCTGTTCTGTTTGCCTGCTTTCCAGCTGACTACAATTTGGTTGTTTTTTAAGTCCAACGGTTGAAGTTGGTCGTGTGGGTTTGTTTCTTGCTAATGGAGTTAGAAATGGCTTCGTAACTGGGTTCGAATTTCCCGACCGGCGGTAATCATTACATCTTGCCCTGATGATTCCCGAGAGGATGAAA
>NC_136513.1:87637975-87670475 GCF_053919585.1 Euprymna scolopes
ATCCGGGCAGGAGCTGAATTTTATTCTAAATTTAGCATGACAGAACGAAAAAATCTATTTTGAATTTATTTATGACAGACAAACATAATTCTATTCCAAACTTAAGCATGACAAAACCCTTATTCCAAACTTAAGCATGACAAACAAAATCTTATTCTAAGCTTAAGCGTGATAAAGATAATCTTATTCCGAACTTAAGCATGACTAACAAAATCTTATTCTAAACTTAGGTATGACAAAGATAATCTTATTCCAAACTTAAGCATGACAAACAAAATCTTATTCCAAACTCAAGCATAACAAACATAAACCTACATTAGTTAATTGGAATTAATTATTGAGATGAGTATTATTTATTATTATTATTATTATTTCAATCCTACTGAAAGGCAGCCAGAGGCTTACTTGGCCAAAAACGTCGTGAGACGACAACTATGGATGGCAGTAATTGCTGAGAATGCAGTAAGGAGATTCAGAGTTCCTATCCTGTCGCTGTTACCACCTGGCTAAGAACAGAGGAATAGTTGGGCGAAGCGTCGTCAAAAAACACCTAAGAAAGATGAGGATAATAGTCTACAGTAAAAATAAATTAAACATAATCCTATTCCAAACTTAAGCATGGCAAAGATAATTCTATTCCAAACTTTAGCATGGCAAAGATAATTCTATTCCAAACTTAAGCATTACAAACAAAATCGTATTCCAAACTTAAGCATGGCAAACAAAATCTTATTCCAGACTTAAGCATGACAAACAAAATCGTATTCCGAACTTAAGCATGACAAACAAAATCCTAGTCCAAACTTAAGCATGGAAAATAAAATCTTATTCCAAACTTAAGCATGACAAAAAATCTTATTCCAAACTTAAGCATGGCCAATAAAATCATATTCCAAACTTATGCATGAAAAACAAAATCTTATTCCAAATTAAGCATGACAAAAAATCTTATTCCAAACTTAAGCATGGCCGATAAAATCATATTCCAAACTTATGTATGAAAAACAAAATTTTATTCCAAACTTAAGCATGACAAAAATAATCCTATTCAAAACTTAAGCATGAGAGACAAACAGAACTCTATTTGAAACCTAAACATGACAGAGACATGAAAATTCTTTCTAGAGAAATGCGAGAGCATGTCTAAATATAGATTTGCTTATCGTGTGTCATAGTTTTGAGGGACGAATCGGGTCAGCGCTATTTATTAATGTACGGAGAAGCAAACTACACGGTTTGTAGGACAGTTCAAATCTGAAAGAAAAATCCGCGATTTCTTTGTTCGCTTGGAAAATTTCCAAACTCTGTGTTTTGCTGTGTTTACAAACAGCGCAAATTCGATTTCGACTTGAGCTCATAAAAAAACATCAGCAAACTGTAAGCCTTATTGTTTTAATACAATAAGACCGTTTTACTCGTAAATAACGGAAATGAAATAGATTTTGCATACACACACGTCTATATTCGTTTACCCCCCCACACACACACACACGCACGCACACGCATACATATATAACTTTTACCTATTTACCAGGGATAGACAATTTTATTGTTCATTTAAAAAAAAATTTAGGTTTTATTGGCAAACAAATGTTTCTAGCCAACAAAAACAATAACAATATGATGACTCTTAATTATGATTATACTATTTGGACAGCTCTCATCAGCGCAAAAAAGTGCGTTAAAAAATTCTCAAACTTTTAACAGCTCATTGACAGGCCTTTAATATCACTAATCCAGTATTCACATTTTCTGTACCCCAACACATGCTATGCGTTTATGTATAGAAGTAACATCCCAATATCAAGATTTTAGCGTGTATATATATATATATATATATATATATATATATATATATATAAAATGTAATGCATCCAATACACACACACACTCATATATATATATATATATATATATATATATATATATATATATATATATATATATATATATATATATATATATTCACAAACGCAACAAGTATTTCAAACAGCAACTGATTTATTTTAACGTTCTCCTAACGTCATTTTTTGTTCTATATTTCGCGGTATCACGTGGCAAACTCTGCGGCTGCTTTTCCAATTTTGAACACTCTTCCGCTGTTTTCTCTTGAAAAAGGACTAATAGATCTGAAATATATTGAGATTTATAACACCATTGAATACAACAGAAAAAAAAACAAAAAATAATGACTGTTGTTTAGAGTTAAAATTTGTGTGAAAAAGAAAAAACAAACAACAACAAAAAAGAAATTTATTTCTTTTGTTTTCATTTAATTTTACTCTATATAAAAAAAATCTCGCATTGTTCTTGGCTTTTAATTTTACCTTATATATATATATATATATATATATATATATATATATATATATATATATATATATATATATATATATATGAGTGTGTGTGTGTATTTGGATACATTACATTTTTCTTCATAACAGGCATTAGGTTCTAAGATTTTACCTAAAATTGGGTCAGTATATTCCTCTAACAATTATATATATATACACACTTGTGCCCGATATTATTCATACCCCCCCTTGAAAATTGAGTTTATTAGGTGTAACTTTGTAAGAATTTATTGTTTACGTCCATATTGATACATATTCTTAATAAACCTCTTCTGATCATTTTCGTCATTTTAAAATCTCGGGATACTTGTAATAAAAGAAATATACAGCTATTTATAAAATCTGCAATGTTCAAAAATAATCATACCCCCTTATTTTTTCAGTATTAATCGAGTTTCTGACTGTTTGTTTCCTGTTTGATTCTTATTTTAAATGCCTTTATACAACCTTTGATTAATTTCATTTCGTTTTTTGCATTTTTCAGAAATTAAAATATCAACTGAAAACCAATAAAAGAATAAAAATTATTAGAATGGGGAAGAAAAAAGAGCTTAGTAATGATCTTAGGACTAAAATTGTGAATTCACATGAGGATGGTTTAGGTTACAAGTCAATTTCCAAGAAATTTGAGGTCCCTACAGCAACAGTACAGAGCATCATCAAAAAATTCCAGAGCCACCACACAACAAACAACTTGATTGGTAGAGGAAGGAAAAGGAAACTGTCTGCTAGAGCCACCAGGAATATTGTAAGAAGTGTTAATGCAAATCCAACCACCACTACTAAGGACATTTTAGAAAATCTGGAGTCTTCTGGCATAAAAATATCAAGGCAAACATTGCAAAGGACTCTGCATGAAAATGGTCTGAAAGGAAGAAGACCAAGAAGGACTCCATTGCACACCGGAAAACACCTTGCAGCACGTCTAAAGTTTGCTAGGACCCATGTGAATTCTCCAGAGTCCGTTTTCTCAAGTATTTTGTGGACTGACGAAACAAAAATTGAATTGTTTGGCCATATGGATGCTTCTTACGTTTGGAGGAAGAAAGGAGAAGCTTACAACCCAAAGAACACCATACCCACGGTGAAACATGATGGTGGTAGCCTAATGTTTTGGGGCTCCTTTTCGGCTAGTGGTCCAGGTAGTTTTGTCAAGATAGATGGAACCATGAAGAAGGAGCAATATTTGGAGATACTCCAGAAAAACATTAGACAGGATGCGGAGAAGCTCCATTTAGGACCAAACTGGGTCCTTCAACAGGATAATGATCCAAAACATACTGCCAAAATAGTCAAGAAATGGTTTGAGGATAATCAAATTAATGTTTTGGAATGGCCTAGCCAGAGTCCCGACCTGAACCCTATCGAAAACCTCTGGCACATATTGAAAACTGAGGTTAAAAAGCGGAAACCTAGAAATTTGAGGGATTTGGAGAACTACTGCATTGAAGAATGGTCAAAAATCAGTGTTGATGCTTGTAAAAACCTTGTTGATAAATATCCAAAACGGTTACAAGCAGTTACTAAGAATAAAGGGCATGCTATTGACTATTAGTAAGAGCGGTATGAATAATTTTGAACTAGTGGCATTATTGTTTTTCTTTGTATGATGTTTCAAACTTGCATAATTTATTTATTTGTTGAGTTTAAATTAAATGCTTATGCTTGATTTATTGTTTGAAATCCCTTTAATATTGTCTACTTTCTGGTTTGAGCAATATTCTTATAGAAATCTCAAAGATCCGAGGGGTATGAATAATATCGGGCAGAAGTGTATATATATATATATATATATATATATATATATATATATATATATATATATATATATATATAAAATTTACTTGATTCCTCCAGCCTTGACAGACGTGTTTTAAATATTCTCTCCAGTGCTTTTTCTTTTAATGATTTGGAATTCATTCCATTTGCGCTTTTTTTCCAAAGAACTCTGCCTTTTGGATCATTTTGGACCATTTGGAATTTACCTGTTGGATTGGAAATTTTTAAAACGACCGTTTTGGATTTTACCATTTTTGCATTTTTTACCCTTCACCGGACTATCCATTCATGTGAAATCTTTTTATCATTTTTCTTTTACCTCCTATTCCCCTTACCTCACCCTTTTTTTTAACCAAGTAAGATCTGTGACTTACTTGTAGTTTCATTAAATACTTTTATATGCAAAATCCGATCCTGCATTTTGCTAATTCCTGCCCTCTGACGAGAAGGAGAGTATTTCTTCGAAACTCCGCGGATTAAGGACTATCCACTTATTTTGTGCTTCCTTTTTTAAAATTAAATATGTTTTTAACTCTTTTTCGAGATGTCTTTTAACATGTTTTATTAATCATTTGTTCATATATATATATACGATTTGATTTAGAAATTTTAAGTAGAAAGACCCCGGTGTGCTTGAGGTATTGTGGTGAATGAGAACCTTAGCTAGGACCAAGCATAGACAAGCAAAGATACAATGACGAGGATGACCATAGACACCCTGCCCCCCCCCAAACAAAAATTTTTTGGAGGTGCCTTGCGCCTTATTTTTTTGGTTTATTACTTTTTTGGTTGCAAATTTTCAGAGTAAATAAGAAATATATAACCCAAAGTCAGAGTGAGAAAAATATCAATTTTACAGGCAGATAGATAGAGAGGGAAAGAGAAAGATTAGTAGAAGGGGCATACAAACAGGGGAACAGACTAGCTGCCTCACTCTGACAGGAAGATCAACAGTTATAGCCCCAACGTATTTTCGCCTTGTAATATCGTTCCTGATCGCCGTCTTAACGCCCCACCTATGTACATAGGCCGATCCCAACCCCACCCAAAATTGTTAATTTTTTTCTGCATGAAGTACATTCTATTCAGAAAAAACTGACTGACTAATCGAATTCGCCCGTATGATCGAAGCCTGCCCGTCAAAAACGCACGGTTCGATTTTCAAGTTGAACGCTTTCTAAATCCCGATTATTCCATTCAACGGTCGAATTCCTTATTCAATGGCGACCCTTCCAGTAGCGGAAACGGGTGGGGGTAAATATATTAGATTTTCTCCCCTCGGAAAAAGCGGAAAACAGAAATCCGTCTTTTGTCCGCGATCGTTTCCTTCCGTCGCGTTACGAAAAAACACCATTCGTCTTTCTCCCTTTCCTTCTCCATCTCTCTCCCTCTCTATTCCTCTCTCTTTCCAAACCTTTTTTTCTCATCCTCTCTTCGTCTTTCTTTCTCGTCTCCTCTCTGACCCTCTTTTACTCGCTCTCTTTCCGTCTCTCTCTCTCTTATACTTTATATATCCCTCTCTATCTACCGTTCTCTCTCCCTTCTTTTCCTCTGCGCCTCCTCCCTTTTCCCATCTCTCTTTTCTCCTACTCTCTCACCCTCTCTTTCTCAATCTCTCCCCTATCTATCTTTCCTACTCTCTAATTATCCTCTCTCTTTCAACGTTTCTTTTCCCTCTTCTTACTAACTCTCTCTCTCTCTCTCTCTCTCTATATATATATATATATATATATATATATATATATATATATATATATATATATATATATATATATATATATATATATATTTATCTATCTATCTCATTCACCGGCCAAACCCACAAGCACAAATTGGGCAAAGTTTGTCCCCCCCCTCCCGAGCAATAACACCGTAAGCGACGCTACATGGCATGTAAGAAGGTTTATTGGACAACCGCTTTTCTTCTTCTTCTTCTTCTTCTTCTTTTTCTTCTTCCTTGTTCTACTTTCTGTTATTTTTCTTTTAGTCTTTTTCTCTCTATTATTTCTTGTTTTTTTCTCTTTATCCTCCTCCTGCATTACCTCCTTCTTCTCTTTTCTTCGTGTTCTACTCTTTTCCTTTTTTTATTCTTTTTAAGTTCCTTTATCTTTTTCTTTTTCTTCTTCTTCTTCATGATTTCTAATCTACGCTATCTTTTTTCTTCTTCTCTTTAATCTTCATTTTTAATGTCTTTCATCTCCTTTTTCTTTTTCTTCTTTTTTTTTCTTTCCTGATCTTCGTTATCTCTTTCTCTTATTCTGCATCTTATTTTTTTAAATCTTTGTTATATTTTTCTTGTTGTATTTCTTTTTGTGGTATTTCTTCTTTTATTTCTTCCTTTTTAATTTGTTTTATCTTTCTATCTTGCTTTTTCGTTTGTTTTTTTTTTTTTTTCGTTTGTTTGTTGTATTTTTTTCCTTCTTGTTTAATTGCTGTTATCTGTTTCTTTTTTCTTCTTTTTATCCTTTCATAATCTTCTTCTTTTTCTTCTTCGTTTTTTCTCCTTCTTTTCTTCCATTCGTCGTCGGAACTTTTCACTGCCACGTTTCCACTTTTCGTAACTCACGTTCGTCATCCTCCTCAACCCGTTTTCTCCTCATCTTCAACTTTCCTCCATTTACTTCTTCAAACTCGCGTCTCCCTACTAACCACACTCTCTCATCTTTCTCACTCCCTCTTCATTTTCTTCCACTTCCACTCCTCCCCGTCCCCCCCTTTCCTACCCCTCCCACCTACCCTCGTCGTTTTCCACGCTCCCATCTTTTGTCTTTGCCGTCGATAAGAAGACCAGCGAAGCGAGTGATTTCGCCGCCCGTTTCGTCGAAATCAAATTACATCTTTTTCTTTCAATAAAGCCGAGTTGATTGCGACGACGAAGAATCGCGCGCCGGCGATGGAAAGAAGGACCGAAAAGGGAGTTCCAAGATGCAGTGACGGACGAGGAGGGGGGATGCGAGAAGGAGACGGGGTAGACAGGAAGACAACAAGGAACTTCAATCAACAAACACATAAATGTATGCAAAATAAGTAAAATAACTATCGATATTGCTTTTCTTTTTCGGCGATACCATTCACACTTGCGTGTAAATGACGGTGAATTCGATATGTAGATAATCATATAGGCACGGCGTGAGGTAAGATACAAACCGTCACACACACTCCTATACGAATACTAGCAAGGAGACCCGACGTTGCCCAGAAATGATTGAGAATAAACGAATGTTTCACACGCTCTCATATTTCAATCTAATCGATTGATTTCCGGTTCTAGTTGGCGACCCATTCGCGGTGTTCCGTGAGGAAGTTTCACGTGTCCCCTCGCAGCGACTTAGTCCACGATACATGGTAGTCTACATTGCACTGTAGAGAACCTACTGCTGATTTTATAAAAAAAATTATTTTTACATATAATGACATGAGTTAAAGTTTAAAATGCAAAAGTCAAGTATCATGGGTCAATTGTGCTCTACACAGAAACATTCATTTCGAACGCGGTCCTGTCATATATCAAAGAAGCTACTGTTGATTTTATGTCGGGTCTTTCTGTTTGTGTAGCTATGATGACTTGAATTTAACGTTAAAATGAAAAAGTCAAGTATCATGGTTTAGTTGTGCTTTAAACAGAAATATCCATTTCGAACGCGCCCCTGTCATCTCAAAGAACCTACTGTTGCTTTTATATGTCAGGTATTTCTGCTTGTGCGGTTATAATGGCTTGAAATTAATTTTAAAATGAAAAAATCAGGTATCATGGTGCAGTTGTGCTTTAAACAGAAACATTTATTTTGAACGGGCCACTCTCATATCAAAGAACTTACTGTTGATTTTATATGTAGGGTTTTTCTGCTTTTTGCGGTAATAAAACTTCTCAAATGCATTTGTGATGTTAGGTTGTGTAACTTTTTAACTTTGGTCAAAATCGCCTGTTCTTTCTTTCATCGAATTATTTGTATTATTGATTATCGATACTTATCAAAGACATTTCGATACAAAACCTATCTCAGAACATTGCCAGACACATAAAGTGTAAGAAATTATAAAAAATTGCCAGGCACATAAAGTGTGAGAAATTATAAAAAATCGGCCCTAATGTTTTGGAGTCCATACACACAGAGAGACAGACACACATACACAATTTTTTTTTCATATAATGGTAGAGATATATACGTATGGGGAGAATAACTTTTTACACGAATTTTCTGTTTCCTAACAGATTTAGTCAATCAAAAGGGATGTTCTTCAATGAATATGTACTACCTGTGATGATTCACGGTAGTGAAACATGAGCTCTGACAACTCGCCAAAGTGAAACCTTGGCGATGGCACAAAGGAAGATGGAATGGATAATGTTAGGCATCACTCTACAAGGCAGAAAGACAAACATCTGGATTCGCCAACAAACGAGAGCTATTGACATCAATACTGCTATCAAAATATCCAAATACAGATAGGCTGGATACGTAGCCAGACAACATGACAACAGATGGTCCATCAGGACAACTAGATGGACATCTTGTGAACATAAGTGGCCAAAGGGAATACTATGAACGAGATGGAGGGATGACCTGATACAACATATGGGCCCCACATGGCAGTGGATAGCTCGGGACAGAGTTAGATAGCTAAAGTCCAGAGAGGGGTTCCTCATTGAGTGATAAAATTCTTATTGATTGATTGATGAGAATAACCGACCTATTTACATGACGTATCTGTTTCTTAACAGATTAATGTCGGTCTGACACAGTTAAATTAGCAATATCATTTTTTCTATACAAATCACGCCAGATAAGGCATGAAACCACTTGATTTAATTATCTAGCAAAAAGTAAGTACTACTTTAAGTTCAAAATCTAGCCAACGATATGTGTTAGATAAATTGACCCAAACTCTGAAAATGCAATATTTCCCCTTTGTCAGAAACATCGTTCATGGAATGTGGGGAATAAGAATAAAATAAAGGAAGCTGCCGAAAGTAAAAACAAGTTCAATTTTCTACTTTCTTATTTCCGTTAGTAGGGAGACTTAAAGAAAGCGGAGGTTTCTAGGGAAAACGAAATTTAGAACAGGCCCAAAATCGCATGAGAAGTTTTCTTTATAGGAAGATATCGTTGAACCCCCCTCTGCTCCAACGCCACGTACACTCCTTGGCATTTTTAAATTATCACTTATCTGTTATTAGCACGGATAAACATTGCTTAACTTCGATAAACTATCATAACAAGAACAGGCGTGTAAATATAATTACGCCATTAGTCTGTCACGCTTTATCTTTTATATAGTATTTTTGCTGGTCTGCCAGCCTGAAGTTTAAAACAACGTTTCTTGGTCCGTCATATTAGGATTGAAATAGGAAGCTATATTACAATGAGGTATGAAAACTACAAATAAATGAGGACCATTAGACTGATGAGATAGCAAGGTGCTGAGTTCGAACTCTGTTCGATTTTCACAATAATATGAGGGTTTAATACATAGGTTTCAACGTTGTTCTGTTTTTGCGGTGTCGTTGTATTTTAACACTCGGGCCCAACACGTTATTCGAGAGAGTCGCAATGAAAACAAACAAAACGAAGAAATCTGACTTGTTTTTTTTAAGTTGAAATAATATATATGTACTCAGTAAATTTACAGTACATTTTTATTTCTTATTGTATTTCTATTTAAACAAACTGAGTCACTGCAACGCGTGGCCGGATACAGCTTATATATATATATATATATATATATATATATATATATATATATATATATTTACATATATATATACATATATATATATACATATATATATATACATATATATACATATATATATATACATATATATATATACATATATATATACATATATATATATACATATATATATACATATATATATACATATATATATACATATATATATACATATATATACATATATATATATATACATATATATATATATACATATATATATTCATATATATACATATATATACATATATATATACATATATATATATACATATATATACATATATATATACATATATATGCATATATATACATATATATACATATATATATACATATATATGTACATATATATGTACATATATATATACATATATATACATATATATACATATATATATACATATATATACATATATATACATATATATACATATATATATACATATATATACATGTATATATATACATGTATATATATATGTATATATATATATGTATATATATATATATATATATATATATATATATATATATATATGGGGAAATAAAATAATTTAAAACTGTAAATTAAACTTTACAATTAAATTTATTTTTTGAGAGAATACTCCAAAAACAATCTTCAAAGTCCTTATTCCGCGGAGTTTAAAAGAATGTCACTCTTGCTAGTCTCCTTATCAGAGGACAGTAAGAAATTATCAAATAATAATTGTAGCAAAGCTAGAATTTGCTGGTTGATGCATTAGATGAAATAACAGTTGATGATAGTTGGTCATAAACTGTAAGAGAAACATTTTAATAGATATATATGAAACAGTTTGGGAAAACCCAGTCAAACCGGAAATAACATTTTAGCGTGGGTAGTGAATCGCTCATTAATAATCTGCATAGCGACCGAGAACTCCTTTTATGAAACAAAATATTCATAATTATAGTTCCAATGGCTTTTTTGGCATTTCTGCGAATGCATTACAACCGAAAAGACCAAAGTCTTCTTTTATGAACGGTAACCGGATTTTTCACTTTTTGTAAATTTAAGCTATTGGAATAATTCTGGATACTTTGAAAGGTGCCTGCATCATGGACTCTTCCAGGACTATATTACGATGTGAATAACACTCTTAGTGGTCAGTATCTTAATACTGTAGAATCAGCAGGGGTACTAGTGGTGCGCAGTGCGTACGATTACCCATAATGGAAACCCACTATATAGTAAGCTCTGTTTTCTTTTTATCCAATCCTTTTGGATAACATGTTTCTTACACCTAATTTATGTTCCGTGTTTTCGTCCCGTGGTTCCAACCTTGGGTCCACATCAACTCGCAAACATTTTTTTTTACTTTCTGGGTTTCGTGGGCATCATTTTTTTTTTTACTTTTTGGGTTTCGTGGGCATCGAGTATTGACATTTAATGACTACACTACAATTGGTCTCTCACGGTAAAATTTGAAATAGAAATTTCGTTAATTTGCAAGACTGCAAATTTGCAATCTGGAACTCTGTACGGAAGTTTGCAATAGCATGTTATGTAAAAAAAAAAAAAAAAAAAAAAAAAAAAACGAAGTTTCGTTGGTCTGTCGGAATAAGTTTGAAATAAAATATTTGTTGGTCGGTCACGCCTAAACTTGAAATAAAAGTTTCATTGGTCTGTCATAGTAAGCTTTTAAACAACATTGGTCTGTCAGACTCACTTTTCAATCATCTTTCTCATTGCCAGATAGTCGGAATGAAATATTCGGGAATCAATTATTTTGCTTTTTTTGTATTTGTTCAATATTTTTGGCTGCGTCGAAATTCTTAATCAAATCAATCAGATCTATAAAACAGATTTTCTTCCTTTTCAGGCAGAAATGTTTAATTATTAGAACCTAATTGTAGCAATCAGAAAATAATTCGTAATTAGCAGTACACGTACAAACACACACACATGTACACACAACATATATATATGCATATAATGTGAGTATGCGGACACATATATACGCATATAAACATTATATGTATATATATGTATATATACATAGACAGATATACATATATATATACATATGTATGTATATATATATATATGTGTGTGTGTGTACTAGCCAAAGTACCCGTCGTTGACTGGGTTAAAAAAACCTACAGAAAAAGGACTCTGATTTATGAAAGTATGATAGGTTATGAAAAGGAAGGGTTGTAAATTTGGGTTGAATTTGGGGGTATCAAAACCAAAGCAAAATATGATGAAAGTAAAAATAAAATAGATAAACCCCATGATTTATTATACCATACCTGTTCACACTGAAACACTTATCACAATATTCTGTGGATGTATATTAAAAAACCTTGTTAAACTTTGTGCCATATTTCCATTCTTTGGAGGTCAGGCGCGAACGAACACCCCATAATTTTATTATACCATATTTCTTCAAACTGAAACATAATTATCAAAGTATACTTACGCAGATAGATATGAAAAGTCTTTATTAAAGTGTGTGCCTATTTCCATTCTATGGAGGTCAGGCTCGAACGCAGACCCCACAATTTTATCATACTATCCCTATTTAAGTTAAAACATACTTATCAAAGTATTCTGATGTACATCTATATCAAAAACACTTGTAAACGTTTTTTTTTTTTAATTTTTTTTTTCCATACTTTGTGGACCAGGCGCGAACGCAGACCCCACAATTTTAATGAACCAACGTTCTGCCATATCAAACATACCCAGTCCTGTGTCTCGATACATCTGTTATTATATGTAATCAGTTTTTTAAAATAGTCAACCATATAGGAGCCTATTCGTTACCACACACACACACAAATTCAACTTTATATTATAGATATGTATATAGGTAGATATTAAGTTATGAAAATATATATGGTAATTAAGCTACACAGAATATTACGCGTTTCTCCCTTGTAAGAATTCGTCAGGCGCATGCATAAGCCTGACAACTTCTCACGAATATGAAAGCGGAATATTCTGTGTAGCTTAATTACCATATATATTTTCATAACTTACTACGTAGCTCTACCTATGCAATGAGCACTGTTGAAGTAACTACTGAAAATTTACGCATAAAATTATGTCTTCGTATATCAATTTATATGATTAAATGATTGATTAGTCATATATATATATACATATATGTATGTATATATATATATATATATATATATATATATATATATATATATATATATATATATATATAAGACACTGATAGAAATTCTGGAGGTTGAAGGTGCAATACTCAGCGCAATACTAAGGATGCAATAGCGAATTGCTTACGAGTTCTCGCATGTTTTGGTTGACAAAACGGGAGGATGACATCGCCGTGGATCAAATTGAGTGCCTTCTATTCTTCTATCTGTAAATAAGTTAGAAATTATTATTTATAGAAAACACTATCAATAATTCCCCCCATTCTTTATCTGTGCCTAAACCTAAACGTAGATTCCATGAAAAAAGCTTCTTTCTTGGAACTGCACGCCTGTGGAATTCTATTCTGTTTTACTGATTTAATCCTCCTCGACTAAGGCAATTTCTGCTGTGTTCCAATTGAGTGGATCCATTTTGTGCGCACACAAAATTTTAATTTCAAAATTACAAAAGTCGATCTATAACTTCTATTAAAATTATAGTTTAAAATAAAGAAAACACTTCGGAGCAAATTCTGTGTTATTATATACAATCATTATGTCTATTCTCTGTAATATTTGACCTGTTCTATTCTTAGTTACTTCATCTGGTACGTTTCGAAAAGGGTTAATACAATTATTAGTAATGGCTGTCGTATTGGGGAGGCTCCATGTTTTGACAAGTTTCTAAATTTGACCTTTACGCCTGATTTAAGATGGAACATGTACATCAAATGCGGTGTCAAGGCTGCTGATATCTCACTGTTGATTCAATTCTCTACCTGTATGAGAGCTAAGTACGTTGAAGGATGGAGTCCTGTTGCAACTGGGTAGGAGCTACTAGAAACACGTTATTCTGCCTTGACATAATTCAAAATAGAATACGTAGCCTAGTTGGGGAAGCCCTTTTCTCTTTCCTGCAACCTCTTTCCCACAGAAGAGACGTTGCGAGCCTGTCTCAATTTTATCGTCATTTTCGTGACAAGTGCTCGTCTGAGCTATAATCTATGGTCCCGCCTGGCCTGACTTTCACTAAAACACTCGTCTACTGAAACCACTATCAATAATTTCCCCCATTGTTTATCGGTTCCTAAACCTAAACGTATATTCTAGGAACAAAGCTTCTTTCTTAGAACTGCGCGCATGTAGAACTCTGTTTTTCTTTCCTGCTTTCCAACTGACTATGGTCGTCTTCAAGTTCAACATAAACAAATGTTTGATGAGCCGGCCCCTTAAGCAATTCCATTTACCAAATTTCCACTACTAACGGGTACTACATTTTCCCATTGACCACTGTACACTCATAAAACTTTATACTCGAGTGGCCTCTGAACCTTGATAAGTTTTCAGGTTTAAGCTGTTATTGTTTCATTTTCGTATTTCACCGTACTACCTTTGTAAAAAAAAAAAATTCATTCATAAGTAGAAAGTGTGAATCATCTGACATACGACCGTATGTTTTTGATAAGTGTGTAAATATGCCTACTAGACGATCTGCTAAATGTTTTTATGGCTATTAACCATGAAGCTAAGATAATGATATTGAACAACAAGAAGAAAGATGCTGGGTTAAACCGAACTGAGACGAAACAGCTAATGAAATAGACTAGTCTTATATACGACATAAAAAGAAATTGGAATCTTAGGAAGATTTCTATTATTCTAGTAATTATAGGAGCCAGTGATCTCATGTAAATAATTTCAAAAAGCTATCTGGTAAATATACCCGGTGGACCAAGTACAAGCGACGTCTAAACAATTGCACTTAAATGGACAGTAAGAACCTTAAAACGACCTCTCGGTTAGAATATATGAAATAGCGGGTGAATGTTTGGCATCCAGTAGGATGCCCGATATCCAGTTTTAATAAACTGATAAGAAAATTGAAAACAAAGAGGTTAAAATTTACCAGAAATAAACGACGACTTCTGTGTTAAAACCACATTTTAAACCCCAGCGCTTTATAGGTGGCCATTACTTTTGTAAGGGCTTAATATCATTGATAAGAGGTGACCCTCCAGGTCAGCTATTAATAATGTCATTATCAATTACTTATAGAATGTTCTGTTTTTAATGAACTTAAACTGAAACGAGTTTTATTCCTCTCCCAAATAAAAAGAAAATTACAAAATGACAAAGAAGTGTGAACACAGCAAAAAAAAAACACTAAATCTATGTTTTTAATGTTCCCTGTGAGATACTGTGCAGTTTACTTTTTTGTCTGTCACATTTCTGCTTATAAATAACATATTCTTTGGTCTGGCAAGCTTTTTAACATTGTTTTCTTTGTCACGTTTGTCTTAAATTATCATTTTCGGTTGCGAGTCTTTGAAATAGCATTTTCGTTGGTGCATCACGCTTTTGCTTTCGATAGAATTTTCGTTGGTTTGTCATGCTAATAGAATTTTTGTTGGTTTGTCATACTTTTGTTTTCAATAGAATTTTCATTAGTTTGTTTACGCTATAGAATTTTCATTAATGTGTCAGTCTTGTATTTGTAATAAAATTTTCTTCATTGAATTGTGAACATTCGGCGATCCCCTAATAGGGGTCTCCTTTATCACTTACGAGTCAATCCTCGGTCACGGACCCCAGTGTGACCTGTGCTCGTTTTTCGCAAGAGACTCAGTCAATCTGGTCGGAATCACTTCGCCTTCGTATTGATAGGTCGCTGTTTCGTCGGTCTGTTACACTGGAAATGAATCAATTTAATGCACATAAAGAAAGACAGAGTTGGATATATCTATTCTACTGGTTAATTCCAGACAGATGTACAAAATATAATGTATATACAGATGTTGATTTTGACAAAACTCGACCGAGTCCCAATTAGATTTAAGTACTCTCAGTTGTGCCGTGGTGATGGTCGGGAAGAGAGGGTGGTGATGACTCTTCAATTAGTATTAGATTCGCTCAAATCTCAGCTCCAATTGAAGACCTTTGCATGGGGACCCATTTATGTAGTCAGGTCAGGGGTAGGTCTATCAGTTTCATAAAAATAATAAAATTTGTAACTGGACTCTTCCTTTCAGCAGGGTTGGTTGCTGTTGCCCAGACATACAATAATACTTAACAAATAAAACAAGTATATCTGCCCGGCATTTTCCAGTGTTTTGGGAGTCTCAACCTCCCCCAAAGGGGAGCCCTACCGCTTCTGGAGACGGTCTAGTCACAGAGTCGCGCTTGTGGTTTTTAAATAATTTTGTTCATTGAGTCACGCTTGTGTTCTCAATACTATTTTTGTTGGTTTGTCACTTGTGTATTTTTACGTTACACAGGAAAAGAAACGAAAAATCGTTTCAGTTTAGTTAAAAGATGAGTTCTTGCTTAGGTTTATGTTATATAGCAGCAGTCGAATTAATGAAAAAAGGTTAGGTCGCTGGATCAAAGAGTGCATCGAACGGAAACAATGTATCATTTTAACTATGTATTTTTTACACAAACTTGTTACGTTTTCAACCACAATCAAACAAGTAAAATATTTGTTTATTTTCCTAATATTACGTTGTGATTTGGCTTTCAAGCGCACTTGATGCGTATTTTATTTTATTCAAATTATAACAATGTTTCTTTATGAATTCTCAAGAATTTGAATGTTTGTAGTGGAAGAGCAGCTTGCTTTCGAATGCGTCAATGGTAATCAGCCGTCTCTTTATACAGTGAATCGCTCGTTTCATTTTACTTCTCAGAAATCAAGAGGACCTCGTCTCTACATAAGACCAATCGAAATTCGATTTAGCTCTCAATCACAGAGTTAGTCAAGAAGATGAGAACAATTTACCCCAACAGTACTGACGTGCAGAAGTTCAAGTGTAACGTGAACCGACACATTGCTGCCCAAATCCCTACATAGTACCCCAGTAGTTGTTGCCCCTGATAGTAGCCCCCTACACCAAAGTGGCAATTTGCCTTGTTTGGGGTGAAAATGTAATAAAAAAAAAAAAAATTTTACTCTCCTCGGTTGACCATTTAAATATGTAATAGTATACCTTTCCTGTAGTTCATTAGTCTTACTGGATTCCAAAACAAGAATTCATCTAGTCTGGCGAAGCATCAAAAGAATTTCCAAAACTATCTGGTAAATATACCCGGTGGACCAAGTACAAGAGACATTTAAACAATTGCACTTTAATGAACAGTAAGAATCTTAAAACGACCTCTCGGTTAGAATATATGAAATAGCGGGTGAATATTTGGCATCCAGTAGAATGCCCGATATCGAGTTTTAATAAACTGATAAGAAAATTGAAAACAAAGAGGTTAAAATTTACCAGAAATAAACGGCGACTTTAGGTGGTCATTGCTTTTGTAAGGACCTAATATCATTGATAAGAGATAACCCTTCAGAACAAGAATTCATCTAGTCTGGTTGAGTTTCGAACCTGCTTCTGTTACATCACTTGTAGAAGGTGCACCATTCCTCGAAAAAGTCAGTGTTGGTCATCAATACCAAAAAGATATTATTTGAGCCGCGAATACTATGTAATTTTGATTATTTAATCAGGTTTTACTTGTAGAAAAAAGTATTCTCATACAAAGTTGTTCTTACAAACACATGTGCAGAGAGACCTTATGAACTCGAGGATTGTGTCTAGTGGGCATTTAAGCTCTATCCTGTTTTTAAAATTTTGCCTACCAAACTCCTTTGTCAACTTTTGGTCTAAAGACATGAAGCTTAATATATAGGCTATTGAACCAATGCGAAACTTTATATTTGGGTTTTAGCCAGGGAAAATCGGTGCAAAAGTGAAAATGAAAGAAATGGAATTTGCAGGTAAATGTCGAACGACGGCATTACGAATATGCATTCGGAACATAATAGCTATTGGTTTATGTTTTAATTTTTAGCCTTGCAGCAAACATGTCCTCGTAGCTCAGGTATTAACGTCAAAGGAAAAAGTAAATCGTAAGCTAAACGTTTTCGTTTCGATTCTCACCGGCGGCGCATGAGTCATTTTTTTTATTAACTTTTTAAATCATTACTGCATATTGGGTCCAATATCATACAGGGTGTCCGTAAATTTACTATACAGTCTTACAAGTTACTATACAGACACCCTGTAATATATTAACAGTACAGTAAGATATTGTATTAAAATATTTATTTGTAACAAAAGAAATAAAAAGAAATAACACCTTTATGTTTATAAAAATCTCAGAAAATGCACGTGTTACATCCGAAAAGCCTGTAACAATCAAGGCAAACAATTTCTATGACAAATATTCCTGTGCGTTTTCTGTTTTCCAATATCGCTTCAAAATAAATTTGCGCTCTTCCAAAGTTAGCTTGCGTGGCATGCTTGATTAAATAAACCTGTAAAAAAAAAAATATTAACTATTAATACAAATATAATACAATAAAACAATAAGACTGTATAGTAACTTTACGGACACCCTGTAAAATAATAAATATGAAATCTGCATTAATCAAAATATCATATTTAAGCGTATTTTAGACCCGGGCAATGTTTAAATAGAAAATCAAAATCTTAAAAAGATGTTTCGGTTGAATTCTTTAAAATAGCAGCTCAATGTCTTGTATACGGTGAGATGCCCTATCTCCAACACAACAAAATAATAGAAACATTTAATTTTTAAAAAATCCAGATTATAGGCGAATTTTGATCATCAGTGCTCATCGAAGTACTGCCATAGACAGAGTTTTCCAGCAATTTGTCTTATAAAAATAGGTGGCGTTCTGGGTCTGGAGAATGGCCTAATCATGTTTCTCCGGTGACCTCAGCAACAGAGTAGATAAAAGTCTATCATTTCTCATCTAGATTGACACTTAATCTTAGGAGTTTTTTTAATGAAATGGCTCAACAAATTTGATGCTTCATCTTGAATTTGCGGTCAAAGTTAGTCTCAGGTACTTGTCACGGCAGGAGGCTTTTTCATCGACAAAGCCATTCATTTAAACTGAGACAAAATGATGACACGAGTTTTGAGTGAAAAGTCGACGAGGCTTGGCTTCAAAAACTGTAAATGGTAAAAAGGCCACACCGCATTTTCCATTGCACCACTTG
This sequence comes from Euprymna scolopes, assembly GCF_053919585.1. Lineage (NCBI taxonomy): Eukaryota > Metazoa > Mollusca > Cephalopoda > Sepiida > Sepiolidae > Euprymna > Euprymna scolopes. Next base: position 87,656,997 of record NC_136513.1, read on the forward strand.
CCCCATCCCAGCAATTGTGCTTAAAGAGACTTGGCTCTGAACGTCCTATTAGAGTACCCGTACGTTTAAACTTATTGAAGTACATATCTCTTTAAATTAGACTGTTTATAAAGAACGTAGGGTAAGAGGGTTTATTTTATTAAAAACGTAAATTTTATTTGTTTTTATTTTATTCACTAAAACAACTATGCGTAAATAAATTTTACAAACCTTAACCCTAACATTATCGCTATTTTGAACGAATCTAAATAAAGTGAAAGGCAGAAAATTGCACCAGACCTCAGGTAATATTGCAACAGATGCCAGGTAACATTGCACCAGATGTAAAGTAGCATTGCACCAGATGTCAGGTTACATTGAACCAGTTGTCAGGTTACATTGCACCAGTTATAAGATAATATTTCACTAGATGTCAGGTAACATTGCATTACATGCCAGGTAAAATTGCATCAGATGTCAAGTAACATTGCACCAGATGTCAAGTAACATTGCACCAGATGTCAAGTAACATTGCACCAGATGTAAGGAAAGGTAGCATTGCACCAGGTGTAAGATAAGGTAGCAGTGCACCAGATGTAAGGTTACATTGCACAAGATGTGAAGTAGCATCACACAAGATGTCAGGTTATATTGTACCAGTTGTCATGTTACATTGCACCAGTTGTAAGGTAATATTGCACTATGTTTCAGGAAACATTGCATTACATGACAGGTAACATTGCACCAGATGTCAAGTAACATTGCACCAGACGTAAGGTAACATTTCACCTTATGCCAGGTAACATTGCACCAGATGTAAGATAGCATCGCACCAGATGTCAGGTAACATTGTACCAGATGTCAGGTAACACTGAACCTAATGCAAGGTAACATTGCACCAGATGTAAGATAACATTGTGCCAGATGTAAGGTAGCATTGCACCAGATGTCAGGTAACGCGGCACCAGAGGTCAGGTAAAATTGCACTAGCAGCCATTGCGTGCAGTATTGTTTCCACCTTTTGACTGATACACCAACCAATTCTCCATCCATTTAAATAAGTTTTAACCCCCCCCCGCAAAAAACATTTCAGCTAATAGGTACAGCACTTCTTAATAAGCTGCAGTCGCAGTCTTTTTTACAAGTACTTCAAATGAAATGTGATCCGATGAATATGATGAGCATGCACAGTTCAGTGTAAATACTCCCGACAAGCACGAGAATCAGCAATACCTAATCACTTCACTGTAAAGCTTCCCAAAGCATTCTACTCTAATAGATTTTTTTTACCCGAACTGCTTGATTTGGGCATTCCTTTCCTGCTCCCTATTACTCTGACTGTACTAAAATACAGAATTTTTTTTTTAATGTTGACCAAACGTCTCGTTGCGGAACTCCCTACTTAATGTATTTCTGTAGGTATTGCCCGCAATTAACAGAAGCTCATTAATTAATTAACGTACTTTACTTGGGTGGACGTAAGTTAAAACAAACTATCCTATTATATAACACATTGGTGTATTTTAATTAGTTACACCTGATGTCTTAGTATATAATATATCTAACGCTTCCACTGGTTGCAATACAGTCTATACTATGTAACGCTGACAGGAATTAATCTAGTAGAGAACTCAGTATATAGCATGTAACGCTAAGAAAGTATATTACATAATATGTAGAATATAAACCGGGCAAGGATCAACCTAGTATGTAACAGAATATATAGCAGATAACACTGACAGGCATTATATTGGTACATAATATAATATATAATCATGTAACGCTAACAAGCGTTAAAGGGGTACATAACACAACATATAGCATGTAACGCTGGATAGGCTTTAAGCTAGAACATAATACATTATACTAGCAGGCAACCTGACATTGCCCGGTCGTAACATACGCTTAAATATGACATTTTGATTAATGCAGATTTCGTATTTATAAGCGTTATTATTATATGGGACCCAATATATAGTAATGGTTTAAAAAGTTTAAAAAACAAAAAATGATTCGTGCGCCACCACCAAGAATCGAACCCGAAACGTTTCGCTTACGATTTACTTTTTCCTTTGGCGTTCATGCCTGAGCTATGAATGCATGTTTGTTGCACGTCTAAAAATTAAAACATGAAGCAATAGTTGTTGTTACGCATGCATATTCGTAATGCAGTCGTTCGACTTTCATCTTAAAAATTCCATTTTTTTTTTTATTTTAACACTTTTGCACCAATTTTTCCCGGTAAAACCAAAATATGAGTGTTTCGCATTGGTTGGAATACCCTATATATTAAGTTTCTTTTCTGTAGACAAAAATAGAGGAATTTAGTAGAAAACTTTTAAAACAAATATATATACATATACGCATACATAAAAATATATATGAAAAGGAGGTTTATGTTTATAACTTTTATTACGCAAATATTGCACAAGTATAAATCATATAGAATATCTGCATGAATATAATTACACGTATTATTTAACTAAAGATGATCATTTCATGAAAAAAACGAAAAAACTAACTAGGTAATTAATTAAAATGAATGTTTTAAAGAATATGCAAATTAGCTTGACCTTTTGCAATTCCACGACTTATATATAACAAAGTTGTATTTTCTGTTTAAATAAATAGAAAAAAGGGGTTTAAATATGAATACCAATACACACTAAACAAAAATATGGGAGTATAGATAGCGTGTAACGCTGGCAGACATTAAACTAGTATATAACATAGTATATAGCATGGTGCATCGATCTGTTGAAGGGAACAAATCAATTTCATGTTTCCGTATAAAACTAATCCTTTTCATAATGTTTCAACATATCGATTTTGCTCTTCACAAATATGTCTATTAATAATTCGTTTAATTATCCCTCGACAATGTATTCGAAAGGTGCAGAAAAATTATATTTCACCTTTTTCTCTCTCTCTTATTTTCTCTCTCACTCTCACTCTCTCTCTCCCTGCTTTTTTCTGTCTCACACATTATAGGTGTCTATCTCTCTCATACCTTTTCGCCTTCCAATTACTTCATTTCTACACACATCTAAATATATAAAGTGTTATTGTGTCGTAGAGTCTTCCCTTTTCCTAAATTTAAGTCAATCGACAGTAATACAGTGAAACAGTGATTCTATGGATGAATATATATATATATATATATATATATATATAATATATATATATAATATATATATATATATGTATATATATATATATATATATATATATATATATATAACACGGAAATTACATAATTGTCGATGCAATAATTTATTTCAACCTTATGGTATTTTCAAGCATCTAAACTAGACAATTACATTTTGGATATATTTTGGAAATAAATTATTGCATCGACAATTATGTAATTTCTGTGTTATATTTTTATGTTATTGCTCTGTTTACCACACTGAGCTCTCATACCCGGATTTCCTCCTGGAATTATTCCATTATAACACTATATATATATATATATATATATATATATATATATATATATATATATATATATATATATATATATATATTCAAGCTTGTTTGGTTGAACACGACAGAGTTATTTTTCCGATTTTTAAAATTATTTTGTTATTATAGTAAATAATTATATATATATATATATATATATTCTTTCCGATTTTTAAAATTTTCTTATAGTAAATAATTATATACATATATATATATATATATATATATATATATATATAATTATTTACTGTAATAAGAAAATAATTTTAAAAATCGGAGAAAAACAACTCGTCGTGTTCAATCAAACAAGCTTGAATATATATATATATATATTTACATAGGAATCACCACTTATCAAGGCCAAGAGGCCACTCGAGGATAAGTATTAAAGTGTGTACAATAGAAATTGGACAATATAATAACCGTTAGTAATGTAGATTGGGTAAATTTGTTAACTTATATGGAACGGCTCATCAAAAACTTGTTTACCTTAAACTTGAAGACAGCCATATTGTAGTCAGCTGGAAAGCAGAAAAAAGGAAGACAATTCCATATGCGTGCAGTTCTAAGAAAGAAGCTTTGCTCATGGAATCTACGCATAGGTTTAAGCACAGATAAAGAGTGGGGGAAACTAGTGATAGTGTTTTCTGCTAGACGGGTGTTTCTTGTGAAATTTTGGCGAGGGGGACCATAGAATGAAGGTCAGCCGAGCACCTGCCATGAAAATAACGATAAAGCACAGACAAACTCGCAACATCTCTTCATATCCAGGACCACGTTTGACTTGAAGCCAATCAGATTGTAGTCATTTAAGCAAGTAGGCAATCGGAAGAGAGTTCTACAGACGTGCAGTTGTAAGAAAGAAGTTTTGTTGTGGAATCTACATCAGGTCCAGGAACAGACAAGGAGTGTGGGAAATTATTGATAATGGTTTCGGCTAGACGAATGTTTTCCGTGAAAGTTTGGAGATAGGGGACCATAGATTGAAGCTCAGATGCAATGCCTGGCAATCCCTTTGATATTATTATTATCATTATTATTATTATTAGTAGTAGTAGTAGTAGTAGTAGTAGTAGTAGTAGTAGTCATATTTTGTGAATGTCTGTTGGTATTGCTGATTCCATACTGATAGGCGGATCCTAGCAAATGAATATAGGTTATCAACATCTTGTTTTCTTAATCTTCAATTACTTTCTGCCAGATTCTGGCGGTTCCAAACAAGGCAGTCTATTGAAGTTCTCCAACACTGCAATGGATCCCAATTTTTTCAATCCACCTTTGTTCCACTCCCCACGATTATCATCACAATAGGTACAAGTTCTACCTTTTTCAACTTCCACATTAATCCACACTTATTTCCCTTTTAAAGTCTTTGTAATTCTCGACGTTCTCTCTTTCTTTTTCCCTCCACATTCACATCAACTTTATCAATGAGTTTTGCATTGTGTTCCTTTTTTTTACTGAATCTGGGTCTCTTGTTTTAATCACATTATCACATTGGATATTCATACAATAATTTCACATTATAGCATTGGATATTCATATCATACAATAATTTTACATCATCACGTTGGATATTCATACAATAATTTCACATTATAACATTGGATATTCATATCATACAATAATTTCACATTATCACATTGGATATTCATACAATAATTTAACATTATAGCATTGGATATTCATATCATACAATAATTTTACATCATCACATTGGATATTCATACAATAATTTCACATTATAGCATTGGATATTCATATCATACAATAATTTCACATTATCACATTGGATATTCATATCATACAATAATTTGACATTATCACATTGGATATTTATATCATACAATAGTTTCACATTATCACATTGGATATTCATATCATACAATAGGTTCACATTATCACATTGGATATTCATATCATACAATAATTTCACATTATCACGTTGGATATTCATATCATACAATAATTTCACATTATCACATTGGATATTTATATCATACAATAATTTCACATAATCACATTGGATATTCATATCATACAATAGTTTCACATTATCACATTGGATATTCATATCATAAAATAATTTCACATTATCACATTGGATATTCATATCATACAATAATTTCACATTATCACGTTGGATATTCATATCATACAATAATTTCTCATTATAACATTGGATATTCATATCGTACAATAATTTCACATTATCACATTGGATATTCATATCATACAATAGTTTCACATTATCACATTGGATATTCATATCATACAATAGTTTCACATTATAACATTGGATATTCATATCATACAATAATTTCACATTATTACATTGGATATTCATATCATACAATAATTTCACATTATCACATTTGATATTCATATCATACAATAGTTTCACATTATCACATTGGATATTCATATCATACAATAATTTCACATTATCACATTGGATATTCATATCATACAATAATTTCACATCATCACATTGGATATTTATATCATACAATAATTTCACATTCTTACATTGGATATTCATATCATACAATAGTTTCACATTATCACATTGGATATTTATATCATACAATAGTATCACATTATCACATTGGATATTCATATCATACAATAGTTTCACATAATCACATTGGATATTCATATCATACAATAATATCACATCATCACATTGGATATTCATATCATACAATAATTTCACATTTAACATTGGATATTCATATCATACAATAGTTTCACATTATAACATTGGATTTTTATATCATACAATAGTATCACATTATCACATTGGATATTCATATCATACAATAATTTCACATCATCACATTGGATATTCATATCATACAATAATTTCGCATTATAACATTGGATATTCATATCATACAATAATTTCACATTATAACATTGGATATTTATATCATACAATAGTTTCACATCATCACATTGGATATTCATATCATACAATAATTTCACATCATCACATTGGATATTCATATCATACAATAATTTCACATTATTACATTGGATATTCATATCATACAATAATTTCACATTATCACATTGGATATTCATATCATACAATAATTTCACATTATCACATTGGATATTTATATCAGACAATAATTTCACATTATCACATTGGATATTCATATCATACAATAATTTCACATTATCACATTGGATATTTATATCAGACAATAATTTCACATTATCACATTGGATATTCATATCATACAATAGTTTCACATTATCACATTGGATATTTATATCAGACAATAATTTCACATTATCACATTGGATATTCATATTATACAATAATTTCACATCATCACATTGGATATTCATATCATACAATAGTTTCACATTATCACATTGGATATTTATATCATACAATAATTTCACATCATCACATTGGATATTCATATCATACAATAATTTCACATTATTACATTGGATATTCATATCATACAATAATTTCACATTATCACATTGGATATTCATATCATACAATAATTTCACATTATCACATTGGATATTCATATCATACAATAATTGCACATTATCACATTGGATATTCTTATCATACAATAATTGCACATTATAACATTGGATATTCATATGATACAATAATTTCACATTATTACATTGGATATTCATATCATACAATAATTTCTCATTATCACATTGGATATTTATATCAGACAATAATTTCACATTATCACATTGGATATTCATATCATACAATAATTTCACATTATCACATTGGATATTCATATGATACAATAATTTCATATTATCACATTGGAAATTCATATGATACAATAATTTCACATTATCACATTGGATATTCATATGATACAATAATTTCACATTATCACATTGGATATTTATATCATACAATAATTTCACATTATCACATTGGATATTCATATCATACAATACTTTCACATTATCACCTTCCACCACACCATTCAGGAACATGCTCTTACCAATTTGTATTACATTCCAACCACCTTGTCATGCATATATCACAATGGACGTTTTTCGCAATATTGTCATGTCGTTTCTTGTATTCCTTTTGGGTTAACTCTCATAGCTATTGATGACGTGTTGTACATTAGAATATTTCTGTCCACACAGTACTCATAGGAGACTTCAAGCCGTTTTATCAATATGATATTTCAAATAATTTGTCCTGAGCGCTTGCACCTGTGCGACACATATTAAGGCTTCTGTCTCAACATTCAAATCACATTTAGACAACAATCGCCAGGTGTTTCCCTTATGCACTGCCTCTGGTAAATCTCTTCTGAACTGGCCATGCATTATCTTCCCACTTCACTTGTCTTATTTGTTTATTTTTTTATGATCATTTATTGTCTTAAATTCTTTGGTTCTTACTAGTTCTATCTCTTGCAATCTCTCAAATTTTGACACACCCTTTATAAGCTTTTGCATACAGTTAGAGATGTAAACTCTCAGACCATTTTCTTATTTTACCCATTATTATTATTATTATTATTATTATTATTATTATTATTATTATTATTATTATTATTATTATTATTATTATCATAGCAAGTATTTGGTCGGTGCTTGACGATTTGAGAAATGCCGAGAGGGTCCGTTAATATCAATATCTTCACACATAATTGAAGTAAAATAATTGATAATAAAAAGAGAGATTTGTCGGAAATTCTTCCATAGAACCTGCAGGCTTGGAATAATCAACGATAAAGATGCAGATTAATCTGATTCCAATTTCGAAGAGTTGATCGTTATATCATTATACATACACAAAACATGTATACACATATATATATATATATATATATATATATATATATATGAAAAAGTGGGTGTGAACGGGTATATATATATATATATATCTAGCTCCTCTTAATATATATATATATATATATATATATTAAGAAGAGCTAGATATATATATATATACCCGTTCACACCCACTTTTTCATGATAAAGCTAGAACCCAGAATTAAACGGAATCGAGCAATTGCATCGATAACGGACAACGCCAGACCCAAAGTGGGTTTCGATGTACTGCATCTCATCAGTGACGTACTCCAATATAGGTGCGAACCAAGGTCATCGCATGTCTGAAGTGTGCAATACTGACGACCTAACCATATGGTCTACGGCGCAATCTATTGGCTATGCCCCGATTTTAATTCATATTTTTATCTAGTTCTACATTCTACTATGCGACAACTAACGTGTCTTATACAACTAAGATAGTTACTGCGGGTATGCAGGCGGTAGATATCACAACTACGAAAATTAACTGAATTTAGCCGACTCTCCCGACAAATAAAAATATAAATTAAAATCGAGGCATAGCCAATAGATTGCGCCGTAGCCTATATGGTTAGGTCGCCAGTATTGCATACTTCGTATGTGTGACGACCTGGGTTCACGCCTATATCGGAGCACGTGCATGATGAGATGCAGTACATCGAAACCCACTTTTCATCTGGCGTTGTCCGTTGTCGATGCAATTGCTCGATTCCGTCTAATTCTGGGTTCTAGCTTTATCATGAAAAAGAGTATGTGACCGGGTATATATATATATATATATATATATATATATATATATATATATATGTGTGTGTGTGTGTGTATATACACATATATATATATATATATATATATATATTTGTAGGATTCCGAATTATACTGGGTTTATATAATACAGTAATCGTTCATACACCAATAAATTTTAAGCAAAAAAGAGATTGCTTAAACTGTAAGCTACAAAATTATCATATTTCATAATTGAGCATCCATATATTGTATTAACAAAAATCAAGATATCAGAATGGGTTGATAGCAACAATAGTGTTTTCATCGTTAGTTACAATTGTTTCAAACGACATAATGTTTGAATTTGTCCGAATAGTCTTGAAACAATTGTAACTAACGATGAAATACACTATTTGTTTCTATCAACCAAGTCTTGCTTTTTGTTAAAACATATATATATATATGTTGATATATATATATATATATGTTGGTGTATATATATATATATATATTGGTATATATATATATATATTGGTATATATATATATATGTATTGGCATATATATATAATATTGGTATATATATATACCAAGTTGATATATATATTGGTATATATATATATGTATATATATATTGGTATATATATATATGTATATATATATTGGTATATATATATATATATGTATATATATATTGGTATATATATATGTGTATATATATATTGGTATATATATACATATGTATATATTAGTATACATTAAGTAATGTGATTGATAATTCAATCAAAAATTATCCCCCTTACACCACTTAAATAAAAAAAGGAAAGAAAATATGAATTATCTCCCCTTACAACATGTGATTACATAAACAACATTCGAAATATAAACCGTAGCGTCTTTAAATCAAAAGTACGCTAACGGAAATAATTTATTGCACGAGCGTCCCCCCCCGTTTAAAATTCATCATTCAATAAGGTAAAAAGCTATAGCAAATATCTAAATGAGTATTTTAACCATAGTTCCTGATTTCAAAAAGCGAAAAATTAAAAGGTAAATTTCTCTCTATATTTTTTATATATATACCTGTAAACCTATGTATATATATATATGTGTGTGTCTATTTTGTTATATATATGCATATATATATTTGAAATGTGGTACTTAAAGCAAACTTATAATTTAAATTTAAATCTATATTTCACTCTATTTCTTTTCTATCTCTAACCCATATTAATTTTCTTATAAATTTTAAATCCAGACCTTTTATTTCAATTTTTTTTCAGATACATCTGCCTTACTTTAAATGCTAGGTTTATTTATGGTGTCTTTTAAATTTAATAAAACCCTTCAAAATTTGCTGACGAGGAGACCTTGCTTATAAAAAAACTATATGTAATTATTGTACGTAACTTGATGTCTACCACAACAAAAAGCATTGTTTTCCGAAACGATCGTACAGATAATTGATTTTGTTGTTGTTCCTTCTTATTAAACGGATTTTTAATTTAATTATAGTTTGATTTTCAAATTTTAAATTATCAATCACATTACTTAATATTGAATTAGCTCTAGGATATTTACCTATCGAGCTTATCGAGATATATATATATCTAAATTACAACGAGCACTTTCTCTTTCCTGTATTTTAATTAAACTAGTAATTTCACTGTTACATTGAAATACACTCAGCTCTTTAGACTATTTTTCTAATCTCCGTTATATTAGTATATATATACATATATATATATTAGTATATATATATATATATATGTATATATGTATTGGTATATATATATGTATATATATATTGGTATATATATATATATGTATATATATATTGGTATATATATATATATATATGTATATATATATTGGTGTATATATATATGTATATATATTGGTATATATATATATGTGTGTATATATATTGGTATATATATATGTGTGTGTATATATATATATTGGTATATATATATGTATATATATATTGGTATATATATATATATGTATATATATATTGGTATATATATGTATATATATATATATCTTGGTATATATACAATATATATATATATATACCAAGTTGAAGGTATTCAGGAAATAAAAATCATGAATTAAAACGAGGTTAATAAAGTGCTCAATAAAAAAGAGCAAAATATGATATCTTTATTTTTATAGACAAATATTACATAGCCGCTATACGGGCCATGTTAAGGTTTCAGGCAACTGGTTTGCAAGAAACCAAAAGTCACTCGGTAGGCGACGCAATAAAGTTTATTTGCCACCGAAAACATCTGGCTCTCAAATGAAAAAAGTGAAATATTTCTTTTTATTTATAAAAATAAAATATTAAAACGCTAAAGTGGCAGGGATGACATTAAGTGACATTTTAGACTCAAAGTAGAAGACGATAATGGGAAAGAGGATTTCAAGACTTTAAACGGGAGGAGTAGAAAGAGATAAAGAGGAAAAGGAAAGGGCAACGAAAAAAGGAAAAGAAAGAACAGAAAGACGTGAGAATGGTGTAGGGGTCAGCATGATTACATTGCTTAACTGGAGAGAGACAGACAGACAGAGACAGAGAGATACAGAGCAATCTGCGCGTTCATATCTTTCTGTTGATCCGTTCGAATCATTTTTCGAGTTTCGAACAGGAACTGGCTGATGCATTTGCCATACTCGATTTCAATAATAAATATTTAAAAATACACTTTCTTTTACTTGCTTCCCACCCATGCAGATGGATCCAGAAAGACCTGAACGTACTAAATGTTTTAAAACGAGGAAGGCAAATACATCAGCCAGTTCCAGATTAAAATAAGAAAATTATTAAGGAGCTTAAAGCAGACCAAAAAAAAAATATTCAGGCAGAGTGTGTCCGTAACACACACACACACTAACACACACACACACACACACACATATATATATATATATATATATATATATATATATATATATGTATATATAGTTTTGTAAAATATAATTATCCACTGACACGTTTTTTGTCGTCTACGACTCATCAGAGTAGCTGTGTGTGTGTGTGTGTGTGTGTGTGTGTGTGTGTGTGTGTGTGTGTGTGTGTGTGTGTGTGTTATTCTTATTTATATAGACAAGTATTACATACTCGCTACACTAAAGATGCTAATGTTTCGGAGCAAATTGGTTTATTAAAAAAACTAACTGTTCCTCATCAGACAGGCGAAATAGCGTTTATATCTGCTATTCAGAGCATCTTGTCTTTAAATGAAGAAGTGAAATATATTATTTTATTTATAAAAAATAAAATATTAAAACGCTAACTTGGAGTGGAAGGGATGATACACGTGACATTTCAAACTTGAAAATAGGTGGCGGTGTGGGGAAGAGGATACCAAAACTTAGAATAAAAAAGGAGATAGAAGAAATAAAGAAGAAAAGGAAAGGAAAAGAGAAACTGGAAAAGAGAAGGAGCCGAAAGACATAAGGGATACATAAGGGGTCAGTATATTTACATTATATTTCAGTAAGGAAAGGGGAGGGGTTGACACAATATGGCAAGTTTATAAGCTTTTAAATTAATATGTCAACCAAAGCAAACGTGTTAAGGGATGGGGAATAGTAAGTTATAATGAAGGGTGTGTGATAATGCTTACACATAAATAATTGTATACATGTCACAAGACATAGCAGGACCAATGCACATACATACGCAAATATGTGTGCAAAGAAACATTAAATACTAAAGAATTAAAAATTAAAAAAATAAATAAGTAAAAACCTGAGACAACTTTATAAAGGTAAAAAAGCTATTATTAACTTATATATATATATATATATATATATATATATATATATATATATGATGAAAATAATGAAAATAGTATTCCGACAAAATAGAGAAAATAAAAAGGAACAAACCGTATTATGTGTTCATCAACGTTTCATCTTTATTTCATCCAGAGGAAGTCTCGAAATAAAGACGAAACGTTGATGAACACATAATACGGTTTGTTCCTTTTTATTTTATATATATATATATATATATATATATATATATATATATATATATATATATATGTTATATAACGTTATATATAAACAAAGGAAAATTGCTCCAGAAAAATGCCTAATTCGGATCATTACATTGTGATGTGGATTACTAAAAATACAGTTTGGACCATTTTACCACACTGCTTTTAAAGACATTCACTTCGGATTTTACGATGCAATTTGGACGTTAACTTTTATATCCTTTTCTTTAACTTCCCTTACTCTATGACTTTTAATTACTCAATAAATATTTAATTGTGATTTTCCATGTCTCACTGACTTTAGCAAATAAGGTGTAAGCCATTATAACTATTTGCTAATATGTTCTCCTCTGAAGAGATATTTGACATCGAAATCCTATAGGATAAGGAGTTAAAATATTTCAAATGTAGTCTTTATCTTACATAGAATAATAAAAATCTTTTGATCTTTTGATCCGAAACTC
>NC_136513.1:87675475-87692975 GCF_053919585.1 Euprymna scolopes
CTGTAACAATTCCCGAGATAAACGATAACAAAGCCACAGAACTTTGGACCCGTGTCTGGCGTTGTTTAAGTGTAACTTTATACAATACTAGCGAGGGGTACCCGGCGTTGCCCGGATGTTTGGAGGTGTGTGTGGTTTGGAGTAAATCAAAACTCCAGGGGGGGGGGGTTTAAAATAAAATAAAGTTTTGGTAGGTAAGTATGAGGATCGAACCCGAACCCTTGAAGCAAAGTTGGAAATTAAAGTGTGAAAAACAAAAACGTGCGACGTTAACCATTGCGATACCGTGACATACAGACAGGTACACGTTTGAATTTATTTAATTACTTAAATTGGCAGGTGCACGTTTTAATGACTTAATGAGGTCAACTTTTGACTGCGGGGTAGCATTTCATTTAATGCGGGAATGCTTTCCCCCCCCCCAAGACGTTGGGGGTAGGGGGAAACATTATAGGAAAAGGCCTAACCTACATGCGGCGAGCGAAAACTGTTGAATGTTTATCTTCCCGAAGTCGAGCAAATAAAATAGACAGGCAAGCTTCGTTGTAAAATCTGAGATATTACGATTTACATGTGATATAAAAAGTTTTTAAAAGTTGTTAGGCGACCGACCGCTTCTCTGAAAAAAAAGCCTTTCTTGGACATACACAAAAAGCGAACATAAATTTTCGCTTTTATATATATAGATGATTCATGGGGCCTCATAGATTTTCTGATGGAAATTGCTCCAGATAAAGCATGAAGCCATTTAATGTACAAAGCTAACAAGAGCGAGAGATAATTATTGCAAAGACAAGAGAGACATATTAACCTTAGTCTTGAGAAGGCCAAGGTTAAAGGTAGGAGGAAAACAGTCAGCAGGAAGAGAGTTCCACAAGCCTGTGGTTCTTGGAGAGAAACTCCTGGAATAAGAAGCTGTACTATAATGAGGTGTAAAATCAGCGAATGGATGGAGACCACAAGACCATCGAGTCAAACGAGCAGAAACGAAGGAAGCAGAGAATAAATCAAGCAATTCTGAAGAACACATAAATAGTATCATTTATAGGCAAAACTGAGCCTAGCAACATCACGTTTGTGAAAGATGGATTGCAGAGAAGTGTAAGGTCAATCAAATAGCAGATACATTTCTGCGCCTTATCAAGAACTCTCACATGGAATATATGACAACAACAAATTGTCTGACAGCAGATTTGTAGATTTTTTTTTAGTAAGTACAGATAAAAAATAGCCTCAGGTGTGAGAAAGTGTTAGGGTTAGGGTTAGGGTTAGAACGATATAAAGAGCCGGCTTTTCTTTGCATATTATCTCGCGAACTAAATCAACAAAGACATTTAACTTCCTAAGTCAATTGTGACTGAAGTTAGATGGTTCGAATCTCAGATTACAGGAATCTGTAATTGTATCGGTATTGGGAATTTAGGACAGAATCGACGCTGATAGATCTCGAAAAGACGTAACGCGTGTCTGTGTGTTTTAATTTAAAGATTTTAAAACAATAAAGTCAAACTGATTTTGATTGTATACTCCTTGTTAGATGAGGTGAACCTTTTACTTAACTATTTTAAATATTTGAATTTTCCAATGGAAACTTTTTTATGAATGTAACGAGGTTATCGGCGAATAAAGAGTGTACGTACCTAATAGATGGGTGCATACTAATGTCGTAACGTTTAAACTGAATTGGAACAATCAGAACTTTTTGGGTATACGAAACGGAAAAAAGTGGTCGCTATTTTCCACATGTCAAAAACGATACTTTTAATTGTTTTTTTTTTTTTTTTTTTTTTTTTTTTTTTTGGTCCCCCGACAAAAGGAGGGTCGACCTGTAAATTCACCCTTGTTCATTCGCCCGTTCGTCTGTCCGCACTTTTCTCAAAAACTATACCTTGGAAATTTGGAAATTTTGCACAAACATTACACATGATATGACAGAACTGATTTTCTGGGAAAATCTCGGTTGCCTCCTAGGTGTGCCTTTCGTGTAAAAATGGTCATAATCGACACTTTTGTGCTTATTTTAAAAAAAGTTGATGCCTTGGATTTTTATCAAACTTTCTGAAAAATTGTAACTAACTGATTTCTATATAATTTTGTTTGTCTAAACTTCGCGATAACTTTTGGATATGTTCCAGGGGCTCTTTTAGAGCTAATAAAAACACTCGATTTTTGGGACTATTTTACGATATTTGTCCAAAATTTTCTGTGTATGTCTATTTATTAGCAGTTTTGCATGGTGCTGAACTCAGATTTAAATATGTTAAGCCCTTGGGGATTTTGAGGGCTAATGATGGGTTAGTCATTTCTTTTTTTGCATGGCGCAGTACTCAAATTTCCATATGTTAAGGCCTAAAACTGCACTTACTTGTTAATTTCACTAGGATTTGCCGCCTCTGCGGACCTTTGGGGCTAAATGGGGGGTTGGGGGCAATGCTGAAGTTCGTTATTTTTATGCCTCGTTCACTGTGCACTCACGAGAGAGTGTGCATGCTTCACTTGTTATTTTATTTGGGGGGATTTAATTTCCAATTTCTGGTGATAAAATCCTAAATATTCATTTATTTAAAACTATCATTAAAACTTAAATCTAGTGTATTTTTACGTTTGCAAACATATAAGCATATATGACATTTTTTTTATACAGCAAACTAATAATTTAAACAAACTCTATAGCTAAACATTTAGATATTTTAATCGAAATCGATAATTGTTTCAGTATCGGAAATTTACAACAGAATCGGTGATTGCATTGGTATCAGTAATTGTAGCGAAAACGAGAATTTAGCACAGATTCGGTAACTGTATCGGAATTGGTAATTGTATCAAAAATCGGGAATTTAGAAAAGAATCGATAATTGATCGGAATATGCGTGTCTATCAAAATCGAGAATTTAGAGCAGAATCGGTAATTGTATCGGAATCAAGAATTTGGAACAAAATCAGTAATTGCATCGGAATCGGTTAGTGCATCGGAATCGAGAATGTTGAACAAAATCGGTAAGTGTATTGGAAACAGGAATTTAGAACAGAATCGCTAATTTTATCGGACTTGGTAATTTGGAATAGAGTTGGAATCGGTAATTTGGAATACAATCGCTAATTCTATTGAAATCGAGAAAGTAGCAGAAAATCGATAATTGGAATCGGTAATTATATCGTAATCGGGAATTTAGAACAGAATTGGTAATCGTATCGGAATCATGAAAAATGATGGGAATCGTCCCATCGCTAGTTTATGTTTAAGTCTCTTAATGATTCTCTGTTTTCCGGAATTCTTGTAATCATTCTCACATTTCAAAAATTTCAGTTTATTTGGATTTGTTTTATGACTTAGGTCCCAACATTTGTAACTCGACGCCATATTTTTAAAGCAGTTCCGCCATGTTTCTTTCCGGTTGTTGCTTTTTCCCTCCTCTTTTGTCTAAGCTATCTATTTTTTCATTTACACAGCCACGGTAAGTGCATCGGTCACAATTCGTTTTAATCGGTCAGCCTCCATATTTCACGGACGTATGTCATTGCTGGTGCAACTGTGCCACGTCAGCATTAAAGACCATTGTGTTTGGTCTGTTACGTTTTAAATTTCAGATTTTTAAAAAATGAATGACGTCTGTGAGGGTACTGCCACGTCATTATTGCATTTGTTAACGAACACGGACTGAGGTCATGAGAGACTTGCAAACCATTACGAAACTAAGCGGATATTGTATAACACTATAAATCACGTGACCGGAAACAGATATGCCGCGATTTTGTAAAACAAGAGAATGAAAACTTAACATTTGAAATGATATTCTCTTTTGATATTCAAAATTCTTAAAAAAAAAACACTTTGATGGTTTGTAATTTAATATTGCTAACACAGCAAGGACTATTCTATTCCGTTGTCGACGTGCTTTCTGTCAACGTTCTCCTCAAATAGTTCTCACATTTTATATCTCCTTCTTCAGATGACTCTTAATGTATGTATCTTGAATTAAATGTCATGTTCAATTTCATAATGGTTACCGATCGGTAGCTGTTCTGTGCAAGTCTTGGAGATGAAAGGTTTTCGGTGGTTAGCTGTTCTGTATAAGTCTCAGATTGTAAATGTGTCAGGAAAAGTGCAAAAGATATTTATCATATTGACAAGACCAAACTGTGTCGCTCTTTTCCTGCAAAACTTTACAGTCCGAAACGTATGCAGAAAAGCTACCCACCGAAAACTCTTTATCCCCAGGATTTGACAGAACAGCTACCCACCGAAAAATATTTTTCTCCGGAACTTGTACAGAATAGCTACAAATTAAAAACTCTAAGTGCCACGTTTAAGTGTGAAGCTCTAAGTTTACTTGTAAATCGCATAGTGATTAGTTTGTCACGATTAAGGACAATTTTTCTTTATCCGCAACACTTAAATAGTATTTTGTCTTTATTGACTGCAATGATAGTTATTAAGTTATAAAATATATATGGCGATTAAGCTACACTGAAAAAAAAACATAACCTAGATTTAAAACAGGTCAAGAAACTAGATATCCAGGCTAAATAGAGCCCACACAAAGTAACAGGTCAACCAGATGTCAAATAGGCTTTTGTCCGATAAGTGCATGTTCATTGGCTGATAGGAAGGGCGCGGTGGATACTAGAAAGCTGATTGGCTAACTAAAATCTCAATAGAAAGTGCGTATATAAAAACGACAGACAACCACAAAATTCGCGCATAAGCCTGAAGAGTCCTAGAATGGATGAAACACGGAATATTCAGTGTATTTTAATCGCTATAGATATTTTATAACTTACTATATACATATATATATATATACATATATATACATATATATATATATATATATAATTATGCATATATATTTCTGTGGGAATATACTTTATTTACTTATAATGCATGTCGGTCCTTATTTAAGAAGCTCAATGTAATTACAGAACAATATAATGAATGAATAACAAAAGTCTATATACAAAAAATGGCGCAATGTAAACTCAAAAGACTCAAAGGTATTTACAGGTTTTCTTATTTTTGATCATGTAAAACACACTTTATTTCCTTTTGATGGATTCAGTGTTGCTATTTCTTCTGATAAGTTAAGGGCAAAATAGATTCACTAATTGATATAATAATTAAGTGATTCATTTTGTGCTACAAAACAGATACTGTCACGAATTCTAAATGTCAGCTGAAATAAAGGAATAAATTGTAAGATGGTCAGCATCATGAAATTTGAAATGTATATATATATATGTATATATATGTGCGCATACGAATACATTTCTTTCTAGTATCCTATTTCCTCTATGTCGACCTTTAACCCCCTCCACTCTTTCTCATTCATTCCTATATCTAAACACAAACTCAAATCCGCACCTCTATTGAGTCTTATTTACATACAACCAAATTTTAATTTTCACAACATTTAACGGAACCTTCTGATATTAACTTCCTGTGGTGAGGAAAACCTGATATATTCATTGCAAACTTTGCTTTCGTATAAGGAAGAGGTCTCTCTAGTTACTCGGTGCTAGCTGACCGAAACATGCAAATACTGTTTATTTAAAAACCTATATATATAAATATATATATATATATATATGTATATATGTATATGTATATGAATATATATATGTACATGTATATGTATATATATATGTATATATATATATGCATGCATATATATATATATATATATCATTAAATAAAATATATGTTTTTAGACATTAATTTTATTTTTAATTATTCCAACTTCCGAATAATGATCTTCACTTCTGGCAGGAAGTGGCTGATGTAATCGCCATATTTTTCATAAGTCAGAGTTATTTCTAATTTTGGCAAAATTGATATTAAAAATAGTAGGGTTTTTTTCATATATATATATATATGTATATATATATATATATATATATATATATATATATATATATATATATACATGTGTGTGTTGTATCCGTGTGCGTAATTGTATATATACACACACACACGCACATATATATATATATATATATATATATATATATATATATATATATATATATATAGTCTTTCTATTATACGAACATTATTGGTTACATATGTACATACATGTTTCAGTGGAATCCCAAGTCAAGGTTAGCATATATATATATATATATATATATATATATATATATATATATATATATATATATATATATATAGGTGGGTGTCTGTGTGTGTTTGTGTCTGTGTGTCTACATATATATATATATATATATATATATATTTAAAAGCATAATTGTATATTAAATAAATCAATATACTATATATATATATATATATATATATATATATATATATATATATATATATATATATATATAAAGTGAGGAGTGTTTCTGTTCGTCCGGTCTGTTTAAGGTTAAAGTGGCTTATCAATAAGTATGGCAAATTTTCTTTTTACTGTTTTTTATTGACACTTTGACATAACGGGCTACTAGTTGAGATCCTGCTTTAAACTTTTGCAGGTAAGTAACGTAAGGGACGCGGGAAACAAAGACGGAATTCGGCAGGGTGGCAGTACGAAAGAAAAATCTATTAGAGTAGAAGGTTTTCCAACATTAGTGACCTCAACAGTTAAGGGGTGGGATTTTGCTGCATATCGTGTAAGTCGAGAGTACGTACATCGCAGGGTATAAGAGCTATGAGTTCATCAGAAAGTATTTCATTGAAGTACTTGTAAAACAGACACATAGATGCAATGGTGCGTCGATGGGACAGAGGTTAGGGCTTGACCGATAGTGCGGAACCTATTAGATCAAAGATTCATTTTTTGACTGTGTTTAAGGTGGTATACAATCACGTTGACACACCGGTTTTCGTCAGATCGCTGAAGTTAAGCAACGATGTGCCTGTCCAGTACCAGATAGGTGACCATTTGGGTAGGCTATGCGCTGTATATACCGCGTCGAGTCATAAGAAAGTTCCAGGTTGGTATCCGGAGGAGCATTAATTCACTGGGAGAGACGCACCTGTAGTCTTAGTTAAGATATGCATCTAGGAGAAGGTAACTCTGATGATGTCGGCAGCTGGGCGTTGGATGTTTATGGAGGAGGATGAATCTCTCGCACATCGATGGTTCTATGGTATTAAGAGTTGCGTTAGTCGGATGATCTAATAACAACGGATAGGTGCAAACAGGCGAATCAGATGCCACTGCGCTGGGGAAAGCAATTGAACCCCACCCCCCACGTATTCTGCAAAGTTTAAAGGCATGTGATGTCTTCAGAGGAATCGGACTAACAATAGACCGAAGCCTGTAGAGAACACTAACCATGATTTCATCTACGGCACATGCCACGATACGAGAAGAAAGAAGTTTAAGGGGGGGGGCAATTAATAGCAGACGCCCAAGTCCACATGTCACAACAATACTCTATGTATTGGCGAATTATCGTTTTATAAAAGTTGATTGTGAGTGATTTAATAGCACTGTAAAGGAAGTCTAAATTCTTTGCAGCAGCCTTGGCAATGTCCGCAATATATTTGTTCCACCTCGTGTTGCTTGTGAACGGTTGAGTCTTGTTTATCATGGAAATCGCTAGTTGAGAGTTTGTTTCGGTGTAAATGTCATTTACACCGTCAAAAGCGTATTTTTGGAATGGACGCCATTTTACCAAGTTTTATACTCGTTTGTTTTTGTTTGTTTTTGTTTTGTTTTGTTTTTTTGTTTGTTCAATGACAAGAATTCAAATTCGCCGCTTGTAGTTTTGTTACAACACTCGATCATTGTCAATCAGTCTTCGTTTTTAGATCATTTCAAATTCCCCACGCGGCTGAAACGTCATCAATCACCATTAAAAAAGCGGGCGACCACCGCGCCGGTCTTTGTACATCGCATCGCAGGCATGAAATGCCCTGTCTTCGCGTTTCGATTAGCCCGATGAACTAAACTACGCCACCCTTCCTCCTTCTCTTAAAGGAACCTACATCCTAAAACTGTGATGCACCAAACGTCTCGACTGGCACCAGCTGACGGGTACCCGTTATTTGCAGATTTGTTTTATAATTTTTAGAGTTGAATTTATTTATACGAGATTTAACAGATCGATAATAACCAAAACATAGGAAGTCTTTGCGTACGAACCTCTTCGGCCAACGCTACTCAAATTATTCCATGATTGTTTATTTATCAAGCAACAAGCTGGCAGCTCGGCGTTGTCCGGTCATACAATATGCATACTCATGAAATTTTAATTCATGTAGATTGCGTATGTATTATTATAGAATCAATTCTCCATCGATTAATATATATCACAAGGAATATTTTGCCCGGTAGACTAATTTGCAAAAATATTTAAAAAGAACAAAATATTATAATGATAATGTTGTTCATCAAATTCCCTTAGGGATTGATTACAATATCACGTCATATGACATTTGGGCTTGACTATGTATGCCCTGGAAAGGTCACTTCTGATTAATGTTTAGTTTTAAAATATGCAAACGAAGAAATGATTTGCGGCGATTTTAAATGGCATCGCTTCTTTTATCGTAAATTGCACTCATTAATAAGAAACAAAAATAAAATAAAACGGTAACGTACAACCGGGCTTGAAAAGACAATCATTCGAGCTGAGTGTAATTGTTTTTTTGTTTGTTTTTTTGTTTTTTGTAAAAAACTTATTTTTCATCGCAAGTCAGACCCCAGTCTAAAAACTGGTTCTTGTTGAGTAAAAAAAAAGGCAAGATGACACGTCATAATCGCGTTACTTTTGGTTGTAGTTCAATCTGTGAGGCACCAATTTATCAATTTTTTTTCTTTCCCAATCTCTCTTAAGTGGTTAGAAATCGTTGTATACGTTACATCTAATTTAGAAGCATGTTTTCGGACGGTTGTGCGTGGATTGGCTTTCACTAAGACTCTTAATTGATCGTTGTCAACATTCGATGGCCAACCACTACACTCAGTATTTTCAAGACTCTCGTCGCCCCCATGAAATTGCTTTGCAATCAGTAGTGGTTCCTGGGTCAAACGCTTCGTTGATATCGTGAGCTGCTTCTGCAGCTTTTCAGCCTAGCTTGATATGCAATACGAAAATTGTGCGAATTAAATTTTTTCCATGTTGTATAAAACGTCCTGAAAAGAAGACATAACTGTTTTAAAATAATTGTAATTAAAACGATTAAATAGAGCAAAAAACTCCCTTTTAAATGATAAATAAAGTAAAGGTATTATAATGAAAACTTATTTGAAAATACATCATTTGAAATCAAAATTAAAAATTCCGCCAGAACTTTTTTTCTTAACCGAATATAAGACACTTTCTCTATCTGTGTGAGTGCTTTCCCTATGGACGCTGAAACAGCTGGACTGAATTATTTCAAATTTCACAGAAATTTACTTTATGTGTCTGGTAGTGTTCTTGTGTAGGTTTTGTATCGGAATGTTTCTGATAAGTATCGATAATCGAAGTAATCCGATGAAAGTAAGAACAGTTAGAATTTGGCCAAAGTTAACACCTTGTACAGCCTAACATCACAAGGGCATTTGATAAGTTTTATTGCCGCACAAGCAGAACGGTCCGGCATAGTGAATCAACAGTAGGTCCTTTGATATAACAGGGATGTGTTAAAAATGCATGTTTCTGTAGGGAGCACCAGTGTACGATATAACTTGATTTTTTTCATTTTAAACTTTAATTTAAGCCATCATATAAAAAATAACTTTATAAAATCAACAGTAAGTTCTCTACAGTGCAATGGAGATTGCAATGTTTTGTGAACTAAGTCATTGTGGGCGACAAGTAAAGTTTTCTTTCGGTGCACCGCGGTGGAACCCCAAAAAGAGCAGGAAACCAATTGATTTGGTTGAAAAATGGATTTCACTATATTCCGCATCTGAGTGTTTTCCTGGAGATTTTGCTTTTTTTTTTTCAGCATTACAGTCCGTTGCATAGTTTAAATCTTCCTGTCAATTCCGATTTCTCCTAGTCTTTTTTTTTCAAGTAATTTAAGGCTGTTTCTAGTGCTCCTTGTGCTTCTTTTGTTGCTGTCATTGTTGCTGTTGTTATTGTTGTTATTAGCATCATTATCATCATCATCATCATCATCATCTATATTAATAGGATCATCAATTATATATATATATATATGATTGTTGAGCTGGATTAAATCCGACGATATGAAATAAAATGGAGGCGGACGGACCTGGATACTCAACGTTTCGCCCGATTTATGCGGGCTTCTTCAATGACCATCCCTCTTGAAGAAGCCCGCATAAATCGGGTGAAACGTTGAGTATCCAGGTCCTTCCACCTCCATTTTATTTCATATATATATATATATATATATATATATATATATATATATATATATATATATATATATATATATGTATGTGTGTGTGTGTGTGTGTGTGTGTGTGTGTGTGTGTGTGTGTGTGTGTGTAGCGCGTGTGTTATTATATATTTTGTGTGTCAATCCGAGTGACGTAATAAATAATTTTACCAAGAATTTTTCATAAGTTTTGGTTTTGGTTTCGATTATAGCTGACGGCACTTAAATCAACTATTTTTTTTTTTTATGAATAATTTTACCAAGAATTCTTCATGAGTTTTATTTTCGGTTTCGATTCAAGCTGCTGCATCCAAGTCATATGGATATATCTTTTATTTTTGAAATCGCAACTTTATAATATATAAAAATCGACAGAACATTAACTCTATAATAATATATACGAAATCTGTACGAATGAAAATATCATATTAAAGTGTACTTTGCCACCGAGCTACGCCGGGCGTCCCTGCTAGCTTAGATAAGTATATTTGTAGTTTTAACAAAAGAGCAACAATAATATCAGAACGCCCCCATTTACGCTGAACATAAACAGAATGCCAACATCAATATATTACATATGAATGAGTCCCCTGCGGAATTTCCACAGGCCCCCCTACTTATTATAATTATTATAATTATTATTATTATTTTTATTATTATTATTATTATTATTATTATTATTATTATTATCATTATTATTACTACTACATAGACACTCTACTAGCATCAAGAGCGCAATCTAAGAAAGATCTTAGGCATTACATGGCAGGACCGCGTTCCGACCAAAGACATTCTTGCCAAAGCAAATCTTCTAAGCATGTTTGCTCTCCTTTCCAAGAGACGTCTGCGCTGACTAGGGTACGTCGTCCGCATGCTGGATTGCCGAATCCCAAAGACATCCCGTATGGCGAGCTCTCAGCCGGCAGCAGACCAACCGGCAGACCACTCCTCAAATTTAAGGATGTGCGCAAAAGGGACTTAAAATCCAGCAACATCAACCCTTGTTGATCTTGAATCCTATGCTGCAGACCGTGACTTCTGGAGGGTCAAAGTCAAGAAATGTGTCCGGCTGAGCGAAGAGAGAAGAAATGAACAATGGGAGGAGAAGAGAGGCGGGCACAAAAGGACAACATCGGCAGCAGCATCGGCAGCAGCATCGGCAGAACATGGCAGAGGGTAGCCATGCGGGAAGTGCAACAGAATCTGCCTCTCTCGCATTGGTTTGCTCAGTCACAGCAACAGTTGCCACCACTCATGACAACCCTCAGGCGCGATTCTCCATCGTCTATCTAGACGGATGGACGCCAACTGCAACTGTAATTATTATTCACGTGGAGTTCTTATCCAACTCGTCATCATTAATTGCTCAATGACAATAACCGGTGGTGTTCCTTAGAGTCGGAGTGAGAATAAGTTTTCCAAGATCTCTCTCTCTCTCTCTCTCTCTCTCTCTCTCTCTCTCACACACACACACACACACACACACACTTTTATTTTTAAAATATTATTACGGCATGTGTTCTTCAGATTTATCTGATATATTCCCTGTTTCCTTTGTTCCAGCTCGTTTGACTCGTTGATCTAGTGGTCTTCATCAATTCGCTGTTTCAGTACCTCATTGTAATATAGCTTTCTATTCCAGACACTTCTTTTCAAGAACTTCTGGACTAATGTCAACCAAATACCTTCTTACTTACTTTAGTCTAGAAAGATTTCTCATTCATGAAAAGATGATTTCTAGCATAAAGGACAGATACTACACAAAAGGACAATCTAAGAGTAGACTTAATCAACGCTAATCCAAGACAAACCTCGGGAGTCCACTTTCCACTGTTAACAGAGTGTCTTTTAATTTGCCTAAACCCAGAAGGATAGCATAAAGAACAGATACATTTTATTCCAGCACAATCGAGTAATTGTCCAAATGATAAGAAAGGGAATTGAAATTATATCATCTCACCTAGGTTGATCAGGACCCTATGACCAGTCCTTGTCACCAGTGATAATCGGGTGTCTTTTTATTTCTGACGTACCTGTCTATTTACTGATCGTGAAATGCATAATTTTATTTGATGTTTTTATTTATTAATTTTTTTTTTTTTCAAAATAATTACAGAAAACTTTGTATATTTTTTTTCTTTTGCCTTTATATTGGCTCTACCGATTGTATCTGCCCCGGGCAAAATTGTTTGACCCCTTAACCCCGATCCCCAGTCACTGTTTTGGTATTTTTTTTTTTTTAATATATTTTATTTCTCCTTTTTTTTTATTTTTATTTTTTTTTTTTTTGTTAAGTTATCGATTCGGAGTTATTTTTTCTCCAGTCGGAATCGACAAACGTCGAAGACAAGAATAATTATAAGCGTCCGCTCCGACTCGCGTCGGGTCCGTTCCACTTTAAACAGCAGACATCCGCGTTTTAAATTTAAATAAATTTCAATTTAATTGATATTTGAATTTTCCTTTAAAAGTCGGAACCGAAATAAATCCGGATGCGACGCAGTCGACTTTTAATGTTCTGTTTTTTTTTACGAATTAAGATGTTTGATTGATTTCAAAACGGGGAAAATTTAGTCATCAATGGTCAATATGTTTTAAACTAGCTGTGGTACTTGTCTACGCTGGGTGAAAGTAATCTACTTAGTAGTAAGCAATATGGATTTCAACCTGCAATGTGTACAGTTGACGTGCTGGTTGTGATATAACGCCCCATCAGTGAATCTATTGACGAGGGCATCATTTCTAGAGCAAAAGCTCTCGAGATAGGAATTACTTTCGAAGGCATGACAAAGGTTTGTTAAAAAATCTTGTTGGCTATTAAATATCTGGAAATGTCCCCTCAACCATTAAACTGGTCAATTTGTTTTAAACTAGCTGGCGTACTTGTCTACGCTGAGTGAAAGTAATCTTTTTAGTAGCAAGCAATATGGATTTCAACCTGCAATATATACAACTGACGTGCTGGTTGTGATATAATTCTCCATCAGTGAATCTATTGACGAGGGTGTCGTTTCTAGAGTAAAAGCTCTCAAGGTAGTAATGCCTTTCAAAGGTATGACAAAGGTGTGCTCAAAAATTTTGTTGGCTATTAAATGTCTGGAAACGTCCCCTTAATCATAAAATCTTTTCTTTTCGAGAGGTATATAATAATAACTGCTGACAGGCAAAAGTCCGAAGTGCGTCACATCAAGTATTCATTCTAGGTTCCACCATTGTTTAATCTTTATAAATGATCTTCCTAATGTAACAGTGGACGGCTATATGCAAATTCCGAGCTGTGGGCATAATGATATCACAATGAGGAAATAGAAGACTATAAAAAGGAGAGAGAGCATTTTCGAGAAGACGATCACGTTAGAAACGTGCATGACATTTGAGACCACGTTCGAGAAAACGATTACGTGAGAGACGTCACAGCCGTGACGAGAAGTCACACGTGGTTGGAGAACGAAGAAATAAATGTTGTACAACAACAAAAAAAAACGCGAGTTGACGTTCTTTTTTACTCTTTGTCTACGTTGCGACTGGGGTTATTCTGAGGTTATTCTTTGACATCTATGTAGATAACATAACTGTTTATGGCAACACTTCGATGAGCAATGAGGATCATGACCACTCTCTCTCCCTCTGTCTTTCTTTCTCTCTCTCTCTCTCTCTCTCTCTGTTCGCTTGCTCTTTTTTCTCTTTCCCCACCTTTTCTATGATAGCGCTTCAAAGAACGTTTGAAGAAGGGCTGTGTGTCTATTTTGTTTGTGAGACTTGTAAAATTTCGGGAATAAATATTTTTTTCTAAATATTTCCGACCTTCTTTCTCCCAACTTGGAGAATGTTGTGCAATAGAAAGGAAAACCGATTGTTACTCAAAACACCTCTGAAAACAAGCTTCCCTTTTTCACTACCAACGGTCTGATTTTCACTTCTCCCTAGTCCAAAACAATAAGCTACCTTATGTGAGCAGCTTTTCCGGTTTAGATTTTTCACTCCAGATCTGAAATAGAAAACAGTTGCTGCGGAAATGGTTGGATCATTCTATCGCTCTAGAAAGAATATGACTCTTGGTGTAATTTTCTATTTGTATAAAATATAAAATTGGCGCCAAGATGGAATATTGCTGTTATTTCTGGGGGAGATTTCACTAGGAATTCTCCTTAATGTCTTGATAGGTTACAGATTACTCATTTTTACTTACAGACACTAGTGTCTCATGCTTACGCAATTATCAGTGTAGAGTAAAAACTACTGTCGGTCATGAAATTCGAACCCAGCCACGGAGACACCTTTTACTCCATTTACCGAGCCTCTACCTCAGGGCAACTAAATAATTGCAACGGAAAGCAGGGAATAACGAACTATTAAACGCCGAATTCGGGCGAGTACATTAGGTAATTGTTATACCGGCCTTCCTTGAACAGAGGAATTTACACCGATTAGCACTATAAATAGCGCTAGTAATTCCAACACCGGTGAGAGAGATGCGACTGCACTTCAACTGCTATCCGAGTTCCCAACAGATACACGCGCTTTCCTATCTTTGTACATTATTGTTAATACACTTGTTCCTTAACTGAACCTTGACTTGATTGTTCTTATTTTCACTGTTGTTTCACGACACAACAGTAATCTAGAGTATTTGCGCGAGCGGAAGTCGTGAGCATTGCATAGACACTAGTTGATTGCCTTAGTTATAGCTCTGCATACAGTGTTTTAAGTATTCTTAAAGGGACTTGGTAATTATAATTAAATATCAATTATTCATTTTTACCTACGGAAACTAGTGTTTCATGTTTACGTAATCATCAGAGTAAGGTAATAATTCCTGTCAAACATTAGATTCGAACCCAGCCGAGCCTCTACCTCAGGGCCACCATTCTATATACGCATACTAGATAAACGAAACAATATGTAATATATTTACTTATACGAGAAAACGATTACGTGAGAGACGTCACAGCCGTGACGAGAAGTCACACGGTGTTGAAGAATGAAAAAATAATGTTGTACAACAACAAAAATATTATTCTGAGATTATTTGTTGACATCTATGTAGACGACATAACTGTTTATGGCAACACTAAGATGAGCATTGATGATCATGGCCACTCTCTCGCCCTCTGTCTTTCACTTTCTGCTCGCTTGCTCTTTTTTCTCTTTCGCCACTTCTTCTATGGTAGCGCTTCAAAGAACGTTCGAAGAAGGGCTGTGTGCCTATTTTGTTTGCGAGACTTATGAAAGATAAATTGGAGGTGGAAGGACCTGAACGCTCAACGTTTCGCCCGATTTATGCGGGCTTTTTCAAGCGGGATGGTCATTGCCGAGGATTTCGGATGATTTGAGGCTATATATAATGATGGGGAGAGATCACCATGTTTTCTTATGTAAATTAGATGCCTATATACATATATACATTTTATGTTTTGAGAAAATAATAATAATAAATTAGAGTTAACTAGCGTTATTCGTTACTTTCCGACTTATTTATTTTATTACTTTTTTAGACGTATTTTTTCAAATCACTACACTAGTTAACTCCAATTTATTATAATTATTATTATTATTATTATTATTATTGTCGTTGTTATTGTTGTTGTTGTTGTTATTATTACTGTTATTGTTGTTATTATTATTATTGTAATTATTATTATTGTTATTATTATTATTATTATGATTGTTATTATTATTGTTATTATTATTATTATTGTTATTATTATTGTTATTATTATTGTTATTATTATTATTATATTTATTATTATTATTATTATTCTTATTGTTATTATTATTATTATTGTTATTATTATTGTTATTATTATTATTATATTTATTATTATTCTTATTCTTCTTATTGTTATTGTTATTATTATTGTTATTATTATTATTGTTATTATTATTATTATTGTTATTATTATTATATTTATTATTATTGTTGTTGTTGTTGTTATTATTATTGTTATTATTATTATTATTATTATTTCTACTAGTTACACATGTGTTATTTTCATTTTTGTCATGATGTTCACTTTTGTATTGTTTATTTTATTGTTATTTTCATTGCTTTTGTTTAATATTTTGTTGTTATGTGCTTTAATTATCATCTCTATATTTTCGGAGCAACTGTTATTATTGTTATTATTATTGTTATTATTATTATTATTGTTATTATTATTATTATTATTGTTATTATTGTTATTATTATTGTTATTATTGTTATTGTTAATGTTATTATTGTTATTATTATTATTGTTATTATTATTATTGTTGTTATTGTTATTATTGTTATTATTATTTTATTTATTATTGTTGTTGTTGTTGTTGTTATTATTATTATTAGTAGTAGTATTAGTATTATTTTCTCTAATCATAAAATGTATATATGTATATAGGCATCTAATTTACATAATAAAACATGGTGATCTCCC
This sequence comes from Euprymna scolopes, assembly GCF_053919585.1. Lineage (NCBI taxonomy): Eukaryota > Metazoa > Mollusca > Cephalopoda > Sepiida > Sepiolidae > Euprymna > Euprymna scolopes. The sequence continues at coordinate 87,692,174 of NC_136513.1, forward strand.
CCCATCATTATATATAGCCCCAAATCTTCCGGCCTCCTCGTCAATGACTATCCCGCTTGAAAAAGCCCGCATATATCGGACGAAACGTTGAGCGTTCAGGTCCCTCCACATCCAATCTATCTTTCATATCGTCGGATTTCATCCATCTTAAAAATTATAAACACACGCACACACACACACACACACACACACACATATATATATATATATATATATATATATATATATATATATATATATATATATATATATGCAACTTTGTCTCTGTGTGTATGTGTGTTCGTTCCTCATAGACTCCGAAACTGCTGAACATATTTTCTTTAAAGTTTTCAGTACTTTAGTGTATAAGTTTAGCAGTGATTTTAGTTGAGTTTTGTCTAAGAAGACCTCCCATAATCACTGATAATCACTGATAATCGATGATTGAAACCGTTATTTTAATCGATCTATCATCGGTAAAGCCATTTTTCCATGTCGTCGCTTAGCAACAACGAAAAATCAACAGGCCTTGAAAATTCTACAGAGGATAAGTTGATAGCGTGTTTTATTTTTTTCTGTTTTATTTTTTTGTTTCTTGCATGACGTGGTACATAGGTTCAAACTCTGCACGTAAATTTCTTAATCATTTTCGTTAATCGCAAAGAATTTTATATGACGTGAAAATTTACGGGTTTTTTCTTTTTTTTTTTTTCATGGCGTGGTTCTTAGGATAAAACCTCGCACGTAAACTTCTTAATGCTTTTTTTCCGTTAACTAGAAAGAAATTTACATACAAATATTTTTTTTAAATAAACAGTAGGTT
>NC_136513.1:87697975-87702975 GCF_053919585.1 Euprymna scolopes
ATATATAAACTCGATAGGTAAATATCCTAGAGCTACTTTAATATTTAGTGTAATTGACTACTTTAATATTTAATGTGATTGACAATTTAAAATTCAAATTAGAATTATATATATATATATATATATACATATATAATTTTAAAATATAATTATCCACTAACACGTGTTTCGCCATCTACGACTTATCAGAGTGGCTGATCGATTTGGAACAGGTGTAAACAGCATACATGAATTGTTTCGGCCGATGTAACTTTCGACCTTCTTCAGGTGTATCTTGAAAATATACACGGAATTTTGGAAAAAAAATAGGAAATCCTATATTTCATCCAGTTCGAAATTCCGTGCAGATTCCTGAGTTCGACAGAAAGATTCCCGAGTTCTACAAGATACGCCAAAGAAGGTCAGAGATTACATCGACCGAAAACTCTGTGAAAAACTGTACTCAAATGAACCGGACCTTATTAGCTATTTCTCGACTTGGTTCCATGCGAATAATTCTTTCCGTACGTTTTGTTCTTCCGGTTTTTGTACTCGTTTGAAGTTAGCCGTCTTAAAATCATTTCATTCAAAGAGGTAGAGATAACATTATGACAATATATATATATAAATATATATATATGTATTGATATTGATATAAAAATTGATTATTAATACTTAAAAAGAACATTACTCATAGTATTGTAGATATATAATAAGCTCAATAGATATATTTATCCTAGAGCTATATTAATATTGAGTGTAAATATTAATAATTGTAAATTATAAATCAGTTCTTAAAGGATGGACAAACAAAGTCAATTTGACTTTGATTTGGATTTTGTTTGTCTACTCTTTTGAAACTGATTCATAATTTACAATTATTAATCTTTTTACCCAACATTAATATAGCTCTAGGATAAATACTACTTGACCTTCACTCCTGATCTGAAATGGAACACGTACATCAAGTCTGTTGCCAAGGTCGCTGGAAAGATGGTGGGATCCTTCTACCGCTCCAGAACATATCTCACTACTGATGCAATTCTCTATCTATATAAAAGCCAAGTACATCCAAGGATGGAATACTGCTGCCATATCTGGGAAGGAGCTGCTAAAAACAGCCTATCCTGCCTTGACAGAGTACAAAATAGACTTCGTGGCTTAGTGGGGGATGCTCTTTTCTCTTCCCTGCAACCTTTCTCCCACAGAAGAGACGTTGGAAGCCTATCTTTGTTTCATCGTTATTTCAATGGCAGGTGCTCGTCTGAACTCCAATCTCTGGTCCCCCCCTCGCTAATCTTTTACAAAAAACACCCGTCTAGATGAATCCACTGTCAAAAACTTTCCCCACTCTTTATATATGCCTAAATCAAAACGTAGATTCCATGAACAAAGCTTCTTTCTTAGAACTGCACGCCTGTGGAACTCTGTTCCGTCTGTCTGTTTCCCTCCTGAGTACAACTTGGATGTCTTCAAGTCCAACGTAAACAAATTCCTGATGAACCGCATGAGATACATGTAAAACTATCCCTAACTGCCGTAAACTCGCAAAATTCACTGCCATTCTTAAAACTGTATTTAAACTAATTCTAACTATATCTACGTATATATTCGGTGTTTTGTCCCAGTTTTACGGCAACATATTGATTAACAATCCTATTTCAGCTTCCTGTGTGTTTATTGTAAAGCATCTTCTTCTTCATTAGCTTTCTACTAAGCTCACTCCCTATGACCTATATTCAACTGATTAATTTATTTCCTCTTTTTTGTTATATCTTTTCCTCGTTTTATTTTTTTCTTACACTTAGATGAAGAGAGACGTTTATAATGTCACAATTAACCACGTAGATTAAATGGGTACACCATTAAAATATGCATTCTTCGTTTATATCCAAACAGTCCTACGCCTTGATTAACAATCCTATTTTCAGATTTATTTGTGTGACTTAGTGAAACAACTTCATCTCTATTGTTTTTTACTCCTTATAGTCTTTCTCCTGATATTCAACTTATTTAATCGTATTGTTTGGATGCTTCAGACTACTCTTCTTATTTTAAGTGCTATTTTCACAATGTTTCGGCCGATGTAACCTTCGAACTTCTTCAGGTGTATCTTGGAAATATACACGGAATTTCAGAAGAAAAAAATAGGAAGTCCTATATTTCACCTACGTTCGAAATTCCGTGCAGATTCCCGAGGTCGACAGAAAGATTCGTGAGTTCTACAAGATACACCAAAGAAGGTCGGAGGTTATATCGACGGAAAACTCTGTAAAAATAACGCTCGAAGGTGAGAACAATAATCCGAAGAATTAAAACAATGCGAATAATCAATCCTCATCTCAAAAACTCAGAACCGTTATTTGTTTCCTCATTTTTTTTGTGTGTTTTATAGTTTTTACCATTCTTATTTCTCCAAGAAAAAAAAGCTGCAAAAGACAGATTTTCAATACAAATGTGTTCCGGATTATTTTAATAAATTGGAGTAGTTTTTCAAATGAAGGTGAAGTTAGTTTTACATCGATATCAGGAAAGACTCGATAAACATACGTGCTGTAAAACTATGCAACCGCCGTGGAAATCGACAAAACTGGACGAAAAAAACAAAAGAAAAACATTCAGTAATCGATATTATCGGAAAATGGTCACCCGAGACGTATTGCTTCTCAAACATTTATTAGAATAGCCAGAAAAGCGAATATTAACAGCAAAATAAATTATTTTGTCAGAGAAATCAAATTTATTCAATAACAATACGCCATTTAATATTTATTAAAATAGCATTTAAATATAAATCTAGATGAACACCGTTTTCAACTGACAATTTATAAAGTTTATGTTTGAAATATCAGGAAGTTTGACTGCATAGCTTACTGACTTGGCAAGCCAACGCTATGTTGTTTTTTTGGTACTTGTATAGTTTAATCAAGACATTCAAAAATGAAAATATCGAAAAAAGGTTATATTGTACGAATCCGTTTTGGACTGAAGATCTCCGGAGAAAAAATTTAATTTAATTTGATTGAGTAGTTTTTGTTGTTGTTGTTGTTGTTGTTGTTGTTGTTGTTGTTTTTACAGCAGAAAAACACGTTCTCATGAGAGCGCGTTGAAGTCAGCCATTATGACATTTTTTTAAACACGCCAAGGAGATATAACTCCAGTTAAAGCGCTGAGACTTCCTCCCCATCTTTAATACTAGCTTTTCTTCCTAAAAATCAAACCTTTTGCTCGGTATCATAACAAATTGTTTTTTCGCTGTAAAAATAAAAATACTTGATGAAATTAAATGAATTTTTTTTTCGTAAAACTTTATTCCATAACGGATACGTGCAATATAACCTGTTTTCGATAATTTAATTTTTTAATGTCTTGACTAAACTGTACAAGTACCCGTTTTTTTCCTTAAATGAATGTGAATATACAATCAGCTGTCCATGTTCTGTATCAATATACATATCTATCTATAATACAAATCGTTTTTGTGTGTGTGTGTGTGTGTGTGTGTGTGTATCAATATTCATAAAAAAAACAACATTTTTCTATTTATTTAAAAATAAAATACACCTTTGTTATATATGGATTTTAGAATCGCATTCATCTACAAAAGATCTAGCTAATTTGCATATTCTCTTGAACATTCATTTTAATTAATTCCCAATTAGTTTTTTTTTTTTCGGTTTTCTTATGCAATGATGATCTTCAGTTAAATATGCATGCGTAACGTAATAGCTATTAGTTCATGTTTTAATTTTTGCCTTGTAGCAAACATGCCTTAATAGCCAAGACATTAACGCCAAAGGAAAAGGTAAATCGTAAGCTACACGTTTTGGTTTCGATTCTCATTGGTGACGCACGAGTAATTGTTTTAAAAAATTTTGAAATCATTACTATACATTAGGTCTAATATGATATAATAATGAATACGAAATCTGCATTAATCAAAGTATCATATTTAAGCGTATTTTACGACCGGGCAATGCCAGACAACCTGCTAGTATATATATATATATATATATATATATATATATATATATATATATATATATATATATAACTACTTCATTTACTCACATAAATTTAATATACGAAAGTATAGATTTATGCGTAAACTTTAAGTATTTACTTCAAAAGTGCTCAATACGTAGGTAGAGCTAGTTAGTAATTTATAAAATATATATGGCGACTAAGCTACACTGAATATTCTGCGTTTCATCCACTGTAGGATTCGTCAGGCTTATGCGCGAATTTTGTGGTTGCTTCTTGTTTTTATATATGTTGAGGATTTCTAGTTAGCCAATCAGCTTTCTAGTATCCACCGCGCCCCCTCCTATCAGCTAATGGGCATGCATTTTATCGAAAAAAGGATTTGTTTTAGAACTAGGTTAGTGGTTTAAGGTAGATCTTTTCCCTCCTTTTTTTTTATATTTATATATGAATATGTATATATATATATATATATATTAGCAGTCTGTCCGGCTTTTCTCGGGCCCTATGTACTGTTCATAACTTTATGTGCATATGTATATATTAAAAAGTGTGAATATGTAAAGTAATGCATTTCTATATAATAGACTTCCTTAACTACTATAAAGTAAAGTTAGTAGTAGAGACTGCAGAGGTAAAAAAAAATTTTAAACTTTGACACCAATTTTGACCCCTTAACATTTTTTGTTTTGGGCTCAAATCAAATTAAAATGTTTGACCCATGTCCAGGTAATCTACATCTAAAATTGCAAGTGTTTAGACTGAAAATTACTAGAAGAGTCTGCAAAGGTCAACTATTTCAACCTTAACCTCTTCGCAGCGAAACTTTCGCCCAAAAACTAATTAAAAAGCTTGCTGCATGTCTGAATACACTTTATGTAAAATTTCAAAATTTTAGACCCAAAATTGGTCTAATAGTTTGCTAGAGACCGCAAATGTAAAATATTTTGAATTTTGATCCGTTGGCAGCAAAATTTTCGACCAAAAACCGATTAAAACGCTTGGCTTACGTTTGAACACACTTTATCTAAAATCTT
>NC_136513.1:87707975-87757975 GCF_053919585.1 Euprymna scolopes
GACGGGGCATGTGAACCTTTCTCCACGTATACTAGAGCAGGGAATTAATTAGTTTGGTAAAAAAAAATGGGCGATTTTACTGATTTCGATGACAATAAAAGCATTGGGAGTGTGGTATCATTTTCGATGACAATAAAATTATTTGAATTGCTGATCCTCGTTCAACCCGGGCAACGCCAGATCTTACTGTGAATATATATGTATATATATATATATATATATATATATATATATATATGTATATATATATATATATATATATATATAAATGAAAATTACAATTAAATTTACCAAAATGATCCAAGATGGTAAAATTAAAGTATATTATAAATATTAAAGAATTAATATTTATAAAGTCATCTTATCTCAGCCAGATGTAAAAGCTCGATAAAACCAAATAGGAAATAGAGCTTATAATACTACCAAACAGTTAATAAAACATGTTAAAAAACACTTTGAAATGAGCTAAAAACATATTTAATCTGAAAAGGAAACACTAGATAAGTGGATAGTCCTTAATCCGCGGAGTTTCGAAGAAATACTTTCCTTCTCATCAGGGGGTAGGAATTAGCAAAATGCGGGATCGGATTTTGCATGCAAAAGTACTTGATGAAACAATAAGTAAGTCTTACTTGAAAATAAAAAAGTGAAGCAGAGGGAATATGGTGAAGAAAAAGGTGATTACACATAAATGGATAGTCTGGTGGAAGATAAATATCCAGTGACGGTAAAATCCAAATGTATAAATTAAACAATATATATATATAGTTAAGTTTCAAGATCCAAATATTTGTTTTTCATGCAAAACAAACAGATCCACCTATATGTTAAAATTATGGATAATTTTTTTACAGATCCGTTTCGTTATGCAGAAACAAACGGAATTACTGAGTCCATACAATTTCTTTTCGGGCATATATTCTTCAGAAAAATTAGAAATTCTTTGCTTAGATAGAAAAAAAAATAAATGAAAATATGTTACAAGAAAAAAAAATGGTTGTCGGAACAGTCAAACGAACGTTTTTCCTTTTGCAGCATTATATTGTCTGGCGTTTTTTCTATCTTAGCAAAGAATTTCTAATTTTTCTGAAGAGTATACACCCGACAAGAAATGGTCACAGTAGTAACCGTTTCTTACTGCATAATGAAACGGATGTGTAAAACTAAACCGAAATTTTAATATGCTGCAGGAACTGTTTTGCATGAAAAATAAATAGTTGGATCTTATTTATTTATATGTGCTCTGTTGTTATATTTAACAAATATTGAGCTTCGAAACAAAAAGGAGTGAAATATCATTAAAAAACATATTTTACCAAACAGCATATATATATATATATATATATATATATATATATATATATAGAGAGAGAGAGAGAGAGAGAGAGAGAGAGAAAGAGAGAGAGAGAGCTAAATGTGTGTGTATGTGTGTGTCTGGCCACGAATATCTGTAATATATGTGTGTGTGTGTTTTTTTTAATATAGATCCACAGAATATTGTGATAACTGTTTCAGTATGAACAGGTATGGTATAATAAATTATGGGGTTTATCTATTTTATTTTTACTTTCATCATATTTTGCTTTGGTTTTGATACCCCCAAATTCGAAGCTATCTCTTTACAACCCTTCCTTTTCATAACCTATCATATTTTCATAAATCAGAGTCCATTTTCTGAAGGCTGTTTTAGTATATATATATATATATATATATACATATATATATATATATATACATATATATATATATATATATATATATATATATTAAGTAATGTGATTTATAATTTAAAAGTTTTAAAAATTTTTTAAATTTAACAATCAAAATTTAATTAAATTAAAAATCAGTTTCATAAGAAAGAAACAACAACAAAGTCAATTATCTGTACGATCGTTTCGGAAATCCGTGCTTTTTATTTGTGGTATACATGAAGTCACGTAGAATAATTATACATAGTTTTTTTGGTAAGCACGGTCTCCTCATCAGCAAATTTAGGAGGATTTCTATTGAATTGAAAAGACACCATATATATATATATATATATATATATATATATATATATATATATATATACAATGTTCTCAGGAGAGGCGTGGTTGGAGACCGCGCAGGCACCCTTACAGTGGGTATCCATAGTTTATCAAGACTGAAGGAAACCACGATATTTACCTTATATATATATATATATATATATATATATATATATATATAGTCATCCACATACAGTACTATTTCGCTGTTTCACAGCTCATTAGTGCGGCTAGACAGGCAACTACCTCAAGCCAGGATTGAAACCCGACCCTAAAGCATCGGTTTGCGTTGAAAAGAAATCAATAAAGTGCTTTATATATATATATATATATATATATATATATATATATATATATATATATATATATATATATATATATATATATATATATGATCCCGTGGAGACACCAATTCTCGTCAGATCATCGAACTTAAACAATGCCGATATTACCCAGTACCAGATAGGCGACCATTCTTGACTACTTGGCGCTGTATGTGTTTTCAGTTCATCTCGGCATTGTTTTCAGTAGTCACTGGAATTAAGCAATGTTCCTATTTACAATGCCTCCCCATGGGACAGAGTTAGACACCAGGGTCGTTTTTAATGTGGAGAAAAGGAACAAAAATAAAAAATTGTCTCAGTTGTGAAGGATTTCTTCTCCACTAACAGAACAAGAAATTGAAGTGTAGCATCTGAAGAACAGATACTACACTTTGATCTTGACCCGAAGGCCAAGATTAAGCAGGTGTTGGGAGCAATTGCGCAACACTTGCTACCAAAACTTAAGGCTTAGACAACCTTATAATCGGTATTCGTCGTTTATCAAGACTGAACGGAGCCGTTTTTTTTTTTTTTGTTTTGTTTTTTTTACACAGTGATCACCACTTATCAAAGCCCGGAAGCCATTCAGGGATAATATATATATATATATATATATATATATATATATATATATATATATATATATATATATATATATATATATATATATATATGTATAAAGAATAATTATTATTCATAATTATAATTATCAAGCCCATTATAAACTATTTAAGGGTGTAACTTGTCTGGGAAATAAAAACTAAAAAGCGGTCAACTAATGTTTATGAAATGTTCACAATTTCTGCATGTTTGAACACTCTAGACTGTCTATTGTCTACGAACGAATTTAGTGTTTATAAGTTGTTAATTCACTTAATTCTCGTTGGATTTGTTTGGTGGCCTGGAGGTAAACGCTAAGCAAAATGAGTCAAAGGTGGCTTCGTTGCAATGTTCGAATCTCCCGACTGGCAGGAATTGTTGTCTTTTTGACAGATGATTGCGAAAGCATGTAACTTTTTTTCTTTTTTTTTTCCACGGTGGTCGCTACTTATCAAGGCCGGGAAGCCACTCAGGGATAAGGGTTATTGCAAGTACAGTACGTTAGTGTGGAGATTTAATGAAGTGTTTACTTAGGGGGCGGTTCATTAGGAATTTGTTAACGTTGGACTTGAAGACATCCAGGTTGTAGTCAGGTGGGAAGCAGGCAGACGGAACAGAGTTCCACAGGCGTGCAGTTCTAAGGAAGAAGCTTTGTTCATGGAATCTACGTTTTGATTTAGGCACAGATAAAGAGTGGGGAAAATTTTTCACAGTGGATTCAGCTAGACGGGTTTTTTCGTGAATGATTGGCGAGGGGGGACCAGAGATTGGAGTTCAGACGAGCACCTGCCATGGAAATAACGATAGCATTCGTTTCTGTCGGTGTAAAGAACAAATATAATTTATGATTATGCATATATATATAAAAGGGTTGACAGAGAGACGGAAAGAGAGAAAGAGAAAGGGAGAAAGAGAAGGGATGAACAGAACGATAAACAATTACTAATAATACAGATAGACGAAAAGGATAAACACAGTCTAGAAATGTGTTGTTTTTGTACCGGTTGAAAAATATACGTGGCAATAAAGAGAATGGAAATATTTGTATAAATCAATATATTGATTGGAAAAAAACGATTTTTGAAAAAAGACTTGAATAGATTATGACAAGCAGACAGAAAACTACATCCGACGATATGAAGCGAGTAGGAATTCACAGACAATATATATATATATATATATATATATATATATATATATATATATATATATATATATATATATATATATATATTGTGTGGTCGGTGAGTACAGATATATATATATATATATATGATGAGTGCAACGTCTTGTCTGACGAGTGCCACTCCCTCATACACTTAAATTCCATGAGCCCAAAAATGACTTCCATCGCCACAAAACTATTTTAATAGACAAATGCCTGAGGGAGTATCTATACACAGATGATGTTACAGAGTCTTAGCTTTGTACGACAGCTAACTCTCTCTCTCTCTCTCTCTCTCTCTCTCTCTCTCTCTCTCTCTCTCTCTCTCTTTCTCTCTCGATCCAAATTGTTGAGATCCAGCAACAAGCAAGAGCAAGATAGCCAGCAACAAGTTAAACTGCAGACCAGCTTAATGCGGGTACTGGTCTCCCGCTTTATGTTTTTTTAAATCAGAGATCTGCTTCTCCTAGATAGGTTGAAAGGTTGCCTCCACCATGGCTTACGGGAGCCCTCTCCACTCCAACACACACACACACACACACAAACAAACATGGCCGTTGACCCTGAAAAAGGGTTCATTCGCCCTTTTGAAATGTCTTGTTTTTAATCCTTCAGGGAGACTAGCCACCCTCCATACAAAACAAGTATTGTGGGGGAACCAGGTTAGTCGCCGGTAACCCGACCATGAGGCAGGTAGTACTGGGTTACATAGTACCAGTAGCATATGATATGACCTGACATACATATATATGTGTGTGTATATGTGTGTGTGTGTGTGAATACATATATTTATATATATTAATATATATAGAGAGAGGGAGAGAGGGTGAGAGAGAGATGGAGGAGATAGATAAAGAGATAGATGCATACATACATTTGTAGAATGATAGGTATGCATATAAGAATTCACAGACAATATATATGTATATAATTATAAATGCATTCGGACATGTATATATATACACATATATTATCTGTGAATTCATATATGCATAACTATCATTCTTTAATTATTATAGTAAAAAAATAATTATTTAATTATTATAGCAAAGAAGAATTATATATATATATATATATATATAGAGAGAGAGAGAGAGAAAGAAAGAGAGAGGGAGAGATTAATGGATATATAGATGCACTGATACTATACATACATAGATAGGTGGGTAAGTAGATAGGTACGTATATACGAATCCAAAAATTGTACATATACATAATTTTGCTAATAATATAATAATATATATATATACTAGCAAAAGTACCCGTCGTTGACTGGGTTCAAAAAAAGCCTTCAGAAAATGGACTCTGATTTATGAAAATATGATAGGTTATGAAAAGGAAGGGTTGTAAAGAGATACTTTACGACGGGTACTTTTGCTAGTATATATATATATATATATATATATATATACATATATATATATGTATATATGTATATATATATACATATATATATATGTATATATATATATATATATATATATATATATATATATATATATGAGCAAACAGTTAATAAAATATGTTAAAAAACACTTTGAAATAAGTTAAAAACATATTTAATCTGAAAAGGCAACACTAGATAAGTGGATGGTCCTTTATCCGCGGAGTTTCGAAAAAATACTCTCCTTCTCCTCAGAGGGTAGGAATTAGCAAAATGCGGGATCGGATTTTGCATGCAGAAGTATTTGATGAAACAACAAGTAAGTCAAAGATCTTACTTGAAAAGAAAATAAGTTAAGCAGAGGGAATGTGGTAAAGAAAAAGGTGATTACACATGAATGGATTGTCTGGTGGAAGATAAAAAAAATCCAGTGACGGTAAAATCCAAATTTAAAACTTCAAGAAAGTTAAAAAAAAATGTCCATTTGTAGAAGTAAAATCCAAGGGAATTCCCGTAATTGGAAGAAGATGGTCCATAATAATCCAAAGGCAGAAATCCATGGAATAATTGACAAACATGTGTACAAGGAAAAAAAATAATATTAATAAAAGAAAAATAAGATGTGCTTTTCACTCTACTTCCGAGACATAACTATAAATAAAAAAGATCTAGGAAGAAAAAAAAATGATAAAGTTAAATATAAAATAAAGGGAAACAAAAGTCAAAACGACCCAGACAAGAAATGTTAAAGGCGCGAAAATATATATGGGGCAAAATAATATAGGTCAACTAAAATGTACAGGTTATCACTTAAAAAAATGTCACCAAGAGTTATTAAACGACACTAAAAGGAAAATAAAAATAAAAAAGGAAAATAAAAATAAATAAATATATAATAAATAAATAGAAAATAAAGAATAAATAAATAAATAAATAAATAAAATATAATAAAAATAAAATATAATATATAATATAAAATAAAATAAGAATAAGAAAAGAATAAAGATAAAAATAAAATTATTTAAGGGGAGAAGATGGCCGGTATCTGCATACACATACACACACATATGTGTGTGTATAATATATATACATATATATATATATATATATATATATATATCCAGGTTGAAACATAGATAAATATGTATTCGGAAATAGATCGATAGATAGATAGATAGATAGATATAGAAAATGAAACACAGACTATATATATATATTGTTAATACTGTAAATCATTACTTTTACTGGATCAAACTAAAAAGCATTACTTTAATCGCGAGAGACAATGGGCATTCCCTACAACGATGTCTACGCGTGGGGTCTACAGTTAAGCAAGAGTATGGCTATTCCCAAACTCTAAATCTTCTGAACCGTCATTGTTTTTGTCCTGTAGCAAGGAGGCGTCTGAAAAGATTGAAAGCGATACCAGAATAAGCAGAGAACCATCTGTTTCGCCTCGGAGTTTTTTCTTGCACAACCAAGTCTTGCAAATGTAGTATTATTGTACTGTTTAATCCATAACTATCTTGAGAATATACGGGTTCATGTCCCTGTTTTGGAATGCAGAAAGTATTTTGTGCATCGATTCATTTAATAACAGGATATTATAATATATATTAAGGGAATAATGGTGCAAGAGACGATCTTGAACTTGGCTAAGTGATCTGATAAGCCGTGCCTGGAATGACTACACCAAACGGATTTCTCCTGCGATCCAACAAAAGCCCGAAATTTTAGGAAGCGAATTTCGTAATCGTATCTATGCAAATCCGTCGGGGCACTTGAGCATTAGAATTGATTCCAAACATAAGATAGCATTGTTTGAAGACCGAAATCTTCAAAATGTTGTCAAAGATAAAAAAAAGAAAATATCTTCGTTATTACAACATAAGTATAAGAATGGAAGCTCCAATGCTCCCCCACTCTCCGCGCGATTACTGACCTCAAAACAATTATCAGGGAAAGCAGAATGGCTCAAATTAAAAGCGATATGGGAAAATGAGATGTATTTTGAAGATGCAGCAACATCTATACTCCAACAATTTATTTTTGTCTGTGTATTGGTATTCATATATTAATAACCCTTTTTCCTATTGATTTAAAAAGAAAATAAAACTATGTTATATATGGGTCGTGGAATTGCATTCATTTGCAAAAAAAATCTAGCTAATTTGCATATCCTTTTAAACATTCATTTTAATCAATTCCCTATTAGTTTTTCGGTTTTCTTATGGGATGATCGCCTTTAGTTAACTATTACGGCCTTTGGGTCAAGACCAAGGTGTGGTATCTGTTCTTCGGGTGCTGCACTTCAATTTCTTGGTCTCCGTTAGTGGAGGAGAAGTCCTTCATGACTGAGACAATTTTTATTTTTGTTCTTTTTCTCCACATTATAAAACGACCCTGGTGTCTAACTCTGCCCCGTGGGGAGGCATTGTAAATAAGAACTATTACGTGTAATTATATTTATGCAGAGGTTCTACAGTTATACTTGCGTAATATTTGCGTAAAAAGGTTATAGTAACCACAAACCTGTTTCTATATATAGTGATGTAGTTGTATATACTTTTGTTTAAAAAATTTGACAACCATACTCCTCTGTCAGTTTTGTTCTACAGACATGAAACTTCAAATATAAGGTATTCGAACCAACGCGAAACTTTATGTTTGGGTTTTATCCGGGAAAAATAGGTGCAAAATTGTGAAACTTTTAAAAATGCAATTTGCCAGGTGGAGGTCGAAGGACGGCGTTACGAATCTGCATGCGTAACGTAATAACTATTGTTCATTTTTAATTTTTAGCCTTGCAGAAAATATGTCTTCATAGCTAAGGTATTAACCTCAAAGGAAAAGGTAAATCGTAAGCTAAACGTTTTGGTTCCGATTCTCGATGGTGGTGCATTTCTATTTTAACTGTTTAAATCATTATTATATATTGGGTCCAATATAATATAATAATAAATACACAATCTGCATTAATCAAAATATCACGTTTGAGCGTATTTTATGACCGGGCAATGCCGGGCGGCCGTCTAGTCCTTATACAAAAATTACATCGAATTGTTAGAGAAACCTTGGAACCAGTGTATTATCCGTGAAAAAAATATGTTCATGAATAAAGTCGAATTTTGCCTCAAAATTGTTGTTTTATTAGTTATGTCCTGGTTTTATATATATAGATAATTTTAAGGAATATACAGTGGGGAAAATAAGTGTTGGACACATCCCATTATTCTTTATTTAACACATTTCTAATGCAGTGAATAACGCGAAAATTTAACAAGAAATAGTTACTCATTTAACAATGACAAATAACTTTAGAAATTGGAATATTTTAATGCATAACAAAAATTATATAACAAAAACGAAAATAGCCTGGAAAAAAAGTGTTGGACACATTGTTTTAAATTATATCTTATTATTATTTTTTATAAATAATGCTGGAAAGAAAGAAGGAAAGAAAAAGTCAAGGGAAGTAATTCACTTCCGGAAGGTACAAGCGGAAGTTAAAGAGTTCTCTTTTCTTTCAGCACAACCATACTCTACGTCGTTGGAAAGTATTGGAACACGTTAGTCACCAGTAAGCCATCACGCGTGAAGGTTCTAAGGATGAGTAAACGTAAAGAATTCTCTCAAGTCGTCCGTGATAAGATTATTGCCGAGCACAAGAATGGAATTGGTTATCGGCGTATATCTGCTCAATTCAAAATTCCTGTAAGCACCATAGGAAACCTTATTAGGAAATGGAAGGTGCATGACTCAACCGTGAACCGTCCGCGCATCGGAGCTCCTCGTAAGATGTCGGATCGAGCAGTGAGGAAGATTGTACGAAAAGTTCAGCAGCAACCGAGAACAACACGAGGCGAACTTCAGAAAGATTTGGAAAAAGGAGGGATAGTAGTAACGAAACCAACGATTAGTAATGTACTCCGACGCAACGGTCTTAAATCGCGTACACCTCGAAAGACACCATTACAAAAAAAAATGTCATGTTAATGCTCGTCTGGAGTTTGCAAGAGACCACTTATTGAAAATAGATGATTACTGGAAGAATGTGATCTGGTCTGATGAGACGAAAATTGAACTTTTCGACATTAACTCTGTACGTCGTGTATGGAGAAGAGATGGCACAGCGCACGATTCCAGGAACACCCTCCCCACTGTAAAGTTTGGTGGTGGAAATTTCATGCTCTGGGGATGCTTCTCTTCAAATGGTACTGGGCCACTTCATATTATAGATGGAAAGATGAATGCAGCCAAATATCGGGAAATTCTTGAAAATGATCTCTTGCCTGCTTCCAATGCGTTAGGTATGCGACAGGGATGGATGTTTCAACAAGATAATGATCCCAAACATACTGCTAAAATAACCTCCGATTGGTTCGTACAGAACAAAATAGATGTTCTTAAGTGGTCCAGTCAGTCCCCAGACTTAAATCCTATAGAAAATCTATGGAGAGAGCTCAAAATAATGGTCCACCAGCGAAATCCACGTAATATTCAGGATTTGAAGAAAGTATGTGTTGAAGAGTGGGCCAAAATCTCGCCTGAACGTTGTCACAAATTAGTTTCGTCGTATAGAAAACGCCTCGAAGCTGTAATAGCCAATAAGGGGTTTTCAACTAAATATTAGATGAAATTGTGTTAGTGTGTCCAACACTTTTTTTCCAGGCTATTCTCGTTTTTATTATATAATTTTTGTTATGCATTAAAATGTTCCAATTTCTAAGGTTATTTGTAATTGTTAAATGAGTAACTATTTCTTGTTAAATTGTCGCGTCATTCGCTGCATAAAAAATGTGTTAAATAAAGAATAATGGGATGTGTCCAACACTTATTTTCCCCACTGTATATATATATATATATATATATATATATATATATATATATATATATATGATTGCAACGTCTTGTCAGACGAGTGCCACTCCCTCAGACATTTAAAATTCATGAGCCCAAATGCCTGAGGGAGTATCTATACAAAGATGATGTTACAGAGTCTTAGCTTTGTACGACAGCTAAGTCTCTCTCTCTCGGTTCAAAATGTTGAGATCCAGCAACAAGCAAGAGCAAGATAGCCAGCAACAAATTAAACTGCATACCAGCTTAATGCGGGTACTGGTCTTCCGCTTTATGGTTTTTTTTAAATCAGAGATTTGCTTCTTCTAGAAAGGTTGCCTTCACCACGGCTTACGGGAGCCCTCTCCACCCCAATACACATATACACAAACACAAATATACACGGTGCTAGTTGGCCGGTAACCCAGAAAAGATTTCATTCGCCCTGTATGTATACAGTCATACACTCATACACATTAAGTACTGCTTCGTTGTATCCCAACTCATCACTGCGGCAAGACTAGCACCTTTCCCTAGCCGGAGATTGAACGTACAAATATCGTATTGATATATATATATATATATATATATATATATATATATATATATATATATATATATATATATACGTTTACAGATGACTAAGTAAGACTTATTCTTTAGAAGAAATCAAAAAATTTGAATATAACATGCTGTTTACAATGTTTTTCTCAATTTTGGCCCTAACCTTTGGACGTCTCTAATTTGAAAATAAATAAATAATTGTCATAATTCTATATCTATACTTTGCAAATGATTTAAATTGTCATATGTTATTATGCATGATAACGCCTAAGAGTTGCCAAACTTTCAGCTTTTCACAGTTGTTATTATTTACAAATATTAGGTTTTAAAATCGTGTCCCTTAGTTTTGGGACGCTACTTACAATAATCATTATTAAATACCTACAGACACTAGTGTTTCATCCTTTAGAGAATCATCAGTGTAGGGTGTCACGATTAACTCCAGGCGAGAGACTCGGATCCCGGCAACAGAAGTCATGTCTGGCTTCATGAGCAAGGACCCGTACCACTAGGCTACTGCGAACCGCGAGAGATGTAAGTTGAAATCAAATATTTATTCTTATTAAATGCTTTTAACGTCAGTCAGAGAATGGTCTAATCATTAACTGATGATCTGCGCGTATTAGCTAAGTTGACCGACTTTATTTCAACTGTAAAGTGCTTTACGATAAGAAATAAGTTTCTTAAAGGGGCTGACATATTTATTTGCTATAATAATTATATATATATATAAAAGTGAACGTGTATGTGTATCTGCCTGTATGTGTGTCTGTGTGTGTACATTTCCCTACGCAATAACTCTGTCAATTTTAAATCTACAGACTCGAAATTTGATATACAGGGTACTGAGATTCGGGAAACTCGATGTGATCGGTTTTCGGTCAGAAATTTGGCTATTACGAGGTCAAAGTTCAACGATTTGACCTTTGAGAACTCTACCAAACTCCGTCGACAATTTGGGGTCTAAACATTGAAATTTTAGATATAGGTTCCGTGGATATGGATCTAACTTAATAACTTGATTTGAGCCCAAAACAATACATGTTAAGGAGTCATAATAGGGGTAAAATATAAAACATTGACTGATGTTTTATATATATATTTTTTTTTTTGGTCGGCATACAACGCCAAACACCCGGGCAAGGAAACGCCAAGCTGAAATGCTAGTATGTCTATAAAAGTGAACGTGTCTGTGTGTCTGTCTCTCAGTCTGTCTGTCTGTGTTTCTGTGTACATTTTCCTTCGCAATAACTCTGTTAATTTTCAGTCTACAGACTCGAAATTTGAGATACAGAGTACTGAGATTTGGGAAAATTCGGACAGAAATTTGGCTATTAAGGGGTCAAAGTTCAACCATTTGACCTTTGAGAACTCTACCAAACTCCTCCGATGATTTGGAGTCTAACACTTGAAATTTTAGATATAGGTTCCTTGGACATGGATCTAGCTTAATAACTTGATTTGAGCCATAATAGGTGTCAAAGTTTAAAAAATTTACCGCTTTTTGTTTTTTGCACAACATACATCTCCAAACACCCGGGAAACTCCGGGCCGAAATGTTAGTATATCTATAAAAATGAACGTGTTTGTGTGTCTGTGTGTGTGTGTCTGTCTGTCTGTGTACATTTCCCTACGCAATAATCGAAATTTGATACACAGGGTAATGAGATTTGGGAAAATCGATGTGATCGAGTTGCGGCCAGAAAATTCACTGTAAAAGGGTCAAAATTTAACGATTTGACCTTTGAGAACTCTACCAAACTCCTCCGACAATTTGGGGTCTAAACACTTTATATTTTAGATATAGGTTCCTTGGACATGGATCTAACTTAATAACTTGATGTGAGCCCAAAACAATAAATTTTAAGGAGTCGTAATAGGGGTCAAAATTAATTTAAAAAATTACCCCTTTTTTATTGCTTAGCATACACCTCCAAATACCTGGGCAACGCCGGGCAGCCATGCTAGTATATATGTCTATATATCTATAAAAGTGAAAGTATCTATCTGTCTGTGTGTCGGTGTATCTGTGTGTCTGTGTGTTTACATTTCCTTATGCAATAACTCTGTCAATTTTCAGTCTACGGACTCGAAATTTGAGATAAAGAGTACTGAGATTTGGAAGAATCGATGTGATCGGTTTCCAGCAAGAAATTTCGCGATTAAGGTGTCAAAGTTCAACGATTGGACCTTTGAGAACTCTACCAAACTCCTCCGACAATTTTTGGTCTAAACACTTGAAATTTTAGATATAGATTCCTTGGACATGGATCTAACTTGATATCCTGATTTGAGCCTAAAACAATAAATTTTAAGGGGTCATAAAAGGGGTCAAATTAAGAAAATTGTCCACCTTTTTTTTTGCTGAGCATACACCTCAAAATACTCGGGCAACGCTGGGCACCCATGCTAGTATATCTATAAAAGTGAAAGTGTCTGTCCGTCTGTGTGTGTCTGTGTGTCTGTGTACATTTCCCTATGCAATAACTCTGTCAATTTTCAGTCTACAGCCCAAAACAATAAATTTTAAGGGGTCATAATAGGGGTCAAGTTTTAAAAAATTTACTGTTTCTTTTTTTCTTTCTTTTTTTTTTTTGCTCAACATACACCTCCAAACACACGAGCAACGCCGGGCCGAAATTCTAGTATATATATATATATATATATATATATATATATATATATATATATATATATAGAGAGAGAGAGAGAGAGAGAGAGAGAGAGAGAGAGAGAGAGAGAGAGAGAATAAATGAGAAGAAGTTATTTTCCAACATTGATAACTTGCCCAAAACAATAGATCTTAAGGTGCCATAATAAAGGTCAAATTTAAAACAAATCTGACCTCTGTGGTCTCTACCAAATTACTCAGACAATTTCTGGTCTAAACATTTGAAATTTTACATAAAGTGTATTCAGAGATAGGGCAAGATTTTTAATCGGTTTGAGTCGAAAATTTGAGTTACTAATATATAAATATATGTATGTATGTATGTATGTTTGCATGTTTGCCTAAAACTTTTGACAGAAGCGACGGATTTTTACAAGATCAGTATCGTTTTGAAGTTCGACCATTCAGACGACAAATATCGAAAGATTGGTTAAAAACACTTCACCTTCAACTGGGCACTTTTCTACTGGGATGTCGCTTTTTTCGCCGATATTGTCGAAAGCCATCCTCTCCTTTCGATAGTCTAGCCTTAATTAAAACCACGTCACTTCCGGTTTGGTGGTGGTCATAACAACAAAGACGTCAGGTTTTTTTCCCGTTGTTTTCCTCCTTCACGGTACGGGTTCGAGCCTGCCTCCACGTTTTTTTTTTTTTCACTTAACATACACCTCCAAACACCCGGACTGAAATGCTAGTAAATCTATAAAAATGAACGTGTCTGTCTGTCTGTCTGTGTGTCTGTCTGTCTGTGTGTGTGTCTGTCTGTGTGTCTGTCTGTGTATATTTCTCTACACAATAATTCTGTCAATTTTCAATTTACAGACTCGAAATTTTATATACAGGGTAGGGAGATTTGGGAAAATGTTTTTAATTTATTTTTGTCCAGAAATTTGGCGATTAAGGGGTCAAAGTTAAACGAGTTGACCTTTGAGAACTCTACCAAACTCCTCCGACAATTCTGGGTCTAAACAATTGAAACTTTAGATATAGGTTCCTTGGACAGGGATCTAACTTAATAACTTGATTTGAGCCCAAAACAATAAATGTTAAGGTGTCATAATAGGGGTCAAATTTAACAAAAGTTGACCTCTGCCGTCTCTACCAAATTACTCAGACAATTCTTGGGCTAAACATTTGAAATTTTACATAAAGGGTACTCAGATTGAAAATGTAATCGGTTTGGCTCGAAAATTTTTAGTTACCAATATATAAATGTATGTATGTATGTTTACATGTCTGCTTAAAACTTTCGGCCGAGGCGACGGATTTTTACAAGATTAGAATCGTTTTGAAACTCCATACCTCAGATGATAAATACCGAAAAATTGGCATAAAACATTAATTTCTTCACCCTCAACTGGGCACATTTTTACAGGGAGGGGTCGCTTTTTTCACCGATATTTTTGAACGTCGTCCCCTTTTTTTGATTGTCTAGCCTTAATTTAAACTTACGTCGCTTCCGGTTTAGCGGTGGTCGTAACAGGAAAGACATCGCGTTTTTTCCCGTTCTTTTCGTCCTTCGCGGTACGGATTCGAGCCTACATTTTTTTTTTTTTTTGGCTCAACATACACCTTCAAACACCCGGGAGCCCATGCTAGTATTTCATAAAACAACCATAGTGTTAAGCGACATAAGGATTTTAAGAATTAAATGCATCTATTTAAAACAATTCTTTCTTTGTCAAAGCGAAAAAAAAAACAGAGTTTTGTTTGCCGAAGCTGCTTATAAAAAAAAAACGAACAGAATCACTACAAACGAAATCTACCTATATATCTATAAAAGTGAAAGTGTCTGTCTGTGTGTCTGTGTAATTTTTCTACAAATAACTCCGTCAATCATCGGTCTACAGAATCAAAATTTGGCATAAAGGTATTGAGATTTGGGAAAATCGTTTTAATCAGTTTTCGATCAGTTCAACTAATTTTGGGTTTAAACACTTGAAATTTTAGATATAGATTACTTGGACAGGGATCTAACTTTATAATTCTGCTTGAGCCTAAAACAATAAATGCTAAAGGTCAAAATTGGGGGCAAAGTTTTAAAAAATTACCGTCTTCGGTCTCTACCAAATTTTCTCTATGGTAGTTAAGGAAGACTATTATATAGAAAGGCATTATTGTACATACTAATACTTTTTGATATATACATATGCCCATAAAGTTTTTAACAGTACATATGGCCCGAGAAAAGCCGGGCGGAACTGCTAGTATATATATATATATATATATATATATATATATATATATATAGTAATCCACCTACAGTATCATTTCGTTGTATCACAATTCATTAGTACGGATAGACTAGCACCTTTCCCTGGCCGGGAATTGAACCTACAACCATCACGTTGATAGTCGACCGTTCTAACCACGACCCATTGGGTCGGTGCTAGCAGATGGCTTCTTCAAGTGTCCATTAAATAAACATTTACCCAGCGCTTTACAGGGCTCGAGCTGTTTGTTTATTTACAAACAAACAAACAGATATAGATATACCAAATATTTGGGCAGTTTTTTGTACGTTCTAAATCTCAGCGACTAGTTATAAGAATTTAACAAATAAAGGTTCGATATATAAAAACAAACTATGTATATATAAACAAACTATATATATATATATATATATATATATATATAAACAAACTATATATATATATATATATATATATATATATATATAAACAAACTATATATATATAAACAAACTATATATAAACAAACTATATATATATAAACAAACTATATATATATAAACAAACTATATATGTATATATATATAAACAAACTATATATGTATGTACCAAATTTATATATATATATATATATATATATATATATATATATATATATATATATTCATATATATATATATATATAAACAAACTATTTTTTTTTCTTCATGAATTTTGATTTCGGTTTCGATTCAAGCTGATGCAGTCAAGTCATATGGATATATATATATTTTTTTTGGGGGGGGGGTCGAAAAAAAAACCTTAAAAATAGCTTTTCTCTCTTACAGATGAAAAATATTTTTTACATGGGAATATTTTAGTTACACCGGCAAAGAGAGCTAATAAAATTTGAGTAAATCATTTCTTCTTTTAAAAATAGAGATTCATGATAATCTGGATATACATATATATTGTTCAATCCCAGATGTACTTCACCATTATATTTTAATTTTTTATTTATAGGTTCAATTTCTGATACAAGAAGAGGTACCATTTAAAATCGCCGCAAATCATTTCTTCTATATTAATAGATACGCAACCTGCATGAATTAAAATATCATGTTTAAGCGTATTATACGATCGGACAACGCTGGGCTGCCAGCTACTTACTAGTATGTTTACATGAACTCATAGAGTCAAACACGCAATTTAATTTTGCATATATAAAGGTGTTGTTATCATTTCTAATGGCCTTAAGAAAAGACCCAACCTCGTGGACTTTTATATGTATATACTAGCTACATATAGCCGTACTATTTAATATTAACCGAATATCCTAACTTTTCACAAAAAGTGACCACATGTTGCTTTTATGGAAGCATGAAACACATCCATCTTGGTCTACGAAAATCAAATGCGAAGTTTCAAGGGGAAATAACTCTCATAGCTTGTTCCGGTTTTAAACGCAACTGTTGTTAGCTATATATAATTGAAAATAAATTAAATTAAATATAACTTACAATTAAAAATAAACAAATCAACTGGAAATAATATCTCCTAAATAGAACAGCAAGAACTATTTCATTTTAACAAACAATCATTTACACCAAGCTAATTGTTCAAATAGATTTTCTTTAATGTAAATGATGTTACTCATGGAATGTAGAGTTCCTTTTGAATAGTGTATATAGAAGTCATTTTTTTACATAGGCGTCACCACTTATCAAGGCCGATCGGCCACTCAAGGATAAGGGTTAAAGAGTGTAGAGTAGTCAAAAGGACAATATAGTAATCAATAGTAATGGAAGTTCGGTAAATTTGTTAACTTAAGTGGAACGGCTCATCAGAAACTTGTTCACGTTGAACTTGAAGACAACCATATTATAGACAGCTGGAAAGTAGGAAAACGGAAGACAATTCTACAGGCGTGCAGTTCTGAGAAAGAAGCTTTGATCATGGAATCTATGTTTAGGTTTAAGCACAGATAAAGAGTGGGGAAAATTATTGATAGTGTTTTCAGCTAGTCTAGTGTTTCTTGTGAAAGTTTGGCGAGGGGGAACCATAGATTGAAGCTCAGTCGAACACATGCAGGAATAAAACTATATATAAGTCCATGAAACCGTGGATCTTTTGACATATTAATCAAACTGTGAACAAACAAACTAACAGACACATTATTATAGTACATATATAAAGTGAAGGGTTCATCTCCGAAATCATTTCTGGCGACAGAGTGCGTCTGATGGGTTTCGCGACTTTCTATTTGCTTTCTTGCTTTGTTTTGCCATTCGGCATGGGCGGGGCTAGGAAAAGACATGTGTTTTACTCGCTAACTTTTGTGTGGCGGGATGTAACCATTTATCTTTTGCCTAGCAGGGAGACCCGACGTTATCCGGGATTAAATAAGGATCAACAAATGTTCCACTTTTCATCGGCCATTTTTTTTATGAAATCGATTGATTGCCTGCACTATTTAAAGACACCTCCGCCATTGTAGATTCTTTTATAAGACAGGGGCGCGTTCGAAATCAATGTTTCATTTGAGAGTACAATTATACCTTGGTACTTGACTTTTGCATTTTAAACTTTAAGTGTAGCCATTATTTACAGATAGTTTTATCAAATCAACACTAGATTCTCTACAGTGCAATGTAGACTACAATGTAGTATGGACTATGTCATTCTGGGAAACACATGAAGCGTCGTTCCGGTGAACCGCGATGGGTCCCCAACTAGAACAAGCAATCAATCGATTTTACTGAAACATAGACAATTTCACCGATTATATATAAAAAAAAAAAAACTTTATAAAATTAACAGTAGATTCTTTACAGTGCAATGTAAACTATAATGTATTGTGAACTATGTCACTGCGATGAGACATGTAAAGCTTCCTCCCGGTACTTGTGCAAAGAGAAGGGGGTTATAAATATATATATATATATATATATATATATATATATATATATATATTATATATATATATATATATATATATGGATGACTGTAATGCTCCTCATTTTGAGTTGAGCATATTGAGAAGTGATACACGAATCACCATTAGCATGTATAAAGCGATGGTCTTTGTGTAGACAAATCGAGCTTAGGTATTTCAGACGATGTTAAGACATCGATTATTCACGACTCGCTCAGCAGCAGCCGATTAGCGTAATGGTTAGGAGCCTTGATTGTCGTGCAGACGGTCGGGTTTCAATCCTGACTTTAGGTAGTTGCCTATCTAGCCACACTGATACGCTGTGAAGCTGCGATACAGTACTGTATGTGGATGACTATATATATATATATATATATATATATATATATATATATATATATATATATCACGTGTGCGGTGTGTTGATAAATATATACCGGTATAAATATGCAAGGTGATACGTTGTCTATTGCTATTTCTATTTCGGTCGTAACGTTTTTGCTATCAGCGATAACTGCCCCTCCTTATAAAAAAGAAAAAGAAAAAAATTCTGGAGGCATTTTAAAAATCTGAATAAAAATTAAGCAAAAAAATCGGATTGACAATCGGCCCGAGGGGAAGAAAAATTATGAACGGGGAAAAAGATGTTTTTTAATGCTTCATTGTAATTTACAAACTTCCAAAAATAGCGTCCACAACACCGTTTGTATATTATTTAATGTGATTTGTTTCATGGCATTCAATCGATTATACGATAACCTGAAAGAGTTGCTGTTTTCTCTCATAGATACGTATTTCTACATTGCTTGTTGCGAATGGTACAGACTTTCTCTATGAAAAATGGATATCTGACGTTCCAATCTTCACTATTTGGTAGACGCCAAATATGCAAATAATTCACACTCTTGTCATGGACTATTTTGCTGCCCAAATCCCTACATAGTACCCCAGTAGTTGTTTCCCCTGATAGTAGCCCCCTACACCAAAGTGGAAATGTGCCTTGTTTGGGGTGAAAATGTAATAATACAAAAAAAAAAAAAAATAATACAAATATTTTTAGCTGTTCTTCTCCTGAATAAGACTGCGTACGACGGACGAAACGTCAAGCATTTTAGATTTTCAACCTTTCCTTTTATTATATATATATATATATATATATATATATATATATATATATATATATATATATAGGTCCTGGATGTGACCTTAAACTATATCCAGTGGTGAGCCCCCAGCTTGCGGGCTTTGGGGAGTTTGGAGCCACCCTTTAATTGTCATTGCTCCCAGGTCCACTCTGACCCGAAGTGGTAGTACCTGTAATGGTCCCAACTATGGGTTAAATAGAAACCGACTTGAAAGCAACAAATATATTCTATTAAAAAAATTTTTGCTTCAAAATCTTTGGATTCGACATTAAATAACCTGAAAAGGCTTGATATGCCGTAAAACAAAAACAACCAACCAACCATAGATATATATATATTGTTTATTTTTTATTTTTTTTATTAGCGATTAATTTCTTTGTTTTGTCGCACCCTGAGCGTTTTTATCATAAGAAAGGAGTTATTTGCCCTTTGTTACATTTTTCTTCGCCCACATTTTTAGGACGTATTTACTTTTTTATTTTATTTGAATACTAGCGAGGGGTACCCGGCGTTGCCCGGGTGTTTGTGGGTGTGTGTGAAAAAAAACAGGTGCCCGTGAAAAAAAAGAAGCTTTTACGACGCGCAGTTGGAAAATATTAAAGTGTGAAAAAAAAAAACAGGTGCTCGTTTTTGATTGACGTGACGGCGATAGATATTTAGCAGTCAGAATTTTGTGCGGGACAGTTTTTAATGAGGTCAATAAATCGGTTTGTTTGTTTTCAAAAACCCGCTCCACCGTCTGATATGACGACGTCGACAAACGTTAGAGTCGAGTTTCGCTTTTTTTTTTTATACCGAAAACCGAATGTAACGCGTGCCGATGCGGGAAATGTGGAATAATTAACATTTGAAAGTCAATAAAATTAAATAGACAAGCGAGCTCCGTGGGTAACTCTGAGATATTACAATTTATAGATTATATAAAAAGTTTTAAGAAGTTGTGAAGCGAGCAAGCGCTTCTCTGAAAGAAGCCTTTTGTGGACATCGAGGAAAAGCGTACACACATACATTTTCGCTTTTATATATATAGATTATTTACTAATTATTAATTAATAATTACTTACTTTTATGCACGTAGTAATTATTAATTAATAATTAATAAATAATATATATATATATATTACACAGAAATCACCACTTATCAAGGCCCGGAGGCCACTCGAAGATAAGGGGTAATGGGTATACATTAGACAATGTGATTATAGCGTAGCAAACATAAGTAGTGGAAATTTTGTAAATTGGATTACTTAGGTGGACAGTTCGTCAAAAACTTGTTTACATTGGACTTGAAGATTGTAGTGAGCACGAAAGCAGGCAATCGGAAGAGAGTTAAACAGGCGTGCAGTTCTAAGAAAGAAACTTTGTTCATGAAATTTACATTTAGGTTTAGGCATAGATAAAGAGTGTGGTAAAATTACTGAATCAGTTTTGGCTAGACGAGTGTTTTTCGTGAAAGTTTTGCGGGGGGGGGGGGCATAGATTGAAGCTCAGCTAAGCACTTGCCATGAAAATAACGATAAAGCAGAGACAGGCTCGCAACGTCTCTTCTCTTGGAAAGAGGTTGCAGGGAAAAGAAAAGGCCATCCCCCACTAAGCTACGAAGTCTATTTTGAACTCTGTTAAGACAGGATAATCTGCTTCTAGCAGCACTTGTCCAGATGTGGCAACAGTACTCCATCGTTGGCCGTACCTGGCTTTTATCTAGATAGAGAATTGCATCAGGAGTGAAATATCGACTGGAGCGGTAGAAAGATCCCACCATCTTTCCAGCGACCTTGGCAATGGATTTGATATATGTGTTCCATTTCAGGTTAGGAGTAAAAGTAAAAACCAGATGCTTGTCAAAACATGGAGCCTCCCCAAGACAAGAGCCATTCATTTCAACTGATGTCAGATTGGCATAAGAGTGTGGATGATTTAAAGATAGAAGCTTGTTGTTAGATGCTTTAAAAGTAACCAGCCAGCTCTTTCCCAATTGTACCACATGCTCAAGATCAGAGGAGATAGAATCAGAGAGAACTTGTTCGTTTATGGTCTTTGATGTGCTACCATAGATTGTAGTATCCTCAGCATAAATGTATACAAATGATATATATATATAGCAAGTTAGAAAAATATATATATGGCAATTAAGCTACACAGAATATTCCGCGTTTATCCACACTAGAATTCGTCAGGCTTATGCGAAGAGTTGTTGTAGTCTCGCTTTTTTATATACGCATATTCTATTGAATTTTCGTTAGCCAATCAGCTTTCTAGTTTCAACCGCTCCATTCCTAATCAGCCAATGGGCAGACATTTACAGAACAAAGGCCCAGTTGACCTTATGTTGAACCCTTCCTTTCTGTGTGCAGATATCTGGTGAGTTGATCTATTTTTATACTATATGTAGTTAAATGTTGTTTTCTTTTACTATTATGTTAGTTTATATATATATATATATATACATATATATGTGTGTGTATATATGTGTATATGCGCATATATATACAATAATTTATGTATCTGTACGTTTATTTTATTTATTTATTTTCTATTGTTATTGTTAATTTAAAAATTATTTTGTATCGTTGTCCTATATATATATATATATATATATATATATATATATATATATATAAGCTAACATAATACAAAAAAAACAAAAAAACATTTAACTACATATAGGTTTAGAATAGGTCAACTCACTAGATATCTACACTCGCTGCTAAAAAAAAGCACACACAAAGGAAGGGTTCAACATAAGATAAACTGGGCCTTTGTTCTGTAAGTGCCTGCCCATTGGCTGATTAGGAATGGAGCGAAGGAAGTTAGAAAGCTGATTGCCCAACAAAAAATTCAATAGAATATGCGTATATAAAAACGCGAGACTACAACAACTCTTCGCATTAGCCTGACGAATCCTAGTGTGGATGAAGCGCGGAATATTCTGTGTAGCTTAATTGCCATATAAATTTTTCTTACTCACTACCTAGCTCTATCTATGTATTGAGCACTGTTGAAGTAAATGCTTATTTTATGCATAAAACTATACTTTCGTATATTATTTTATGTGATTAAATGAAGTAGTCATATATATATATATATATAAGTAGCGATTCCTTGTATAAAATATCTATAGTAATTGGCTTGTGAACTTCAGTTGATTCTCTAATGTCAGTAATTACGATATTGTACGCTTACGCATTGTTTTCTTTGTTTCTTTTTGTTTTGTTTATTTTTGTTTTTTTTCATTCTGAATAAACTTTTCCTTTCATATTACTTAACCCTATCCTTATCCTAACCCTAACACTAACCCTAACCCTAACCTTCACCCTAATCCTAAAATCAACCCTTCCCCAAACCCTAAACTTAACCCTAACCCTAACCCTAACCCTAACCCAAACCATACCCTAACCCTAACCCCTACGTAACCCTAAACTTACGCTAACCCTAACACTAACCCTAACCTTAACACTAACCCTACCCCTAAACTTAACCCTAACCTCAACCCTAACGCTAACCTTAACCCTAACCCTAACCCTAACACTAACCCTAACCCTAACCTTAACCCTAACCTACAACCTAACCCTAACCTTAACCCTAACCCTAACCCTCACCTTAACCCTAACCTTAACCGTTACCCTAACATAACCCTAACCCTAACCTTAACCTAACCCTAACCTTAACCCTAACCATAACCCTAACCCTAACCTTAACCCTAACCCTAACCTTAACCTTAACCCTAACCCTAACCTTCACCTTAACCCTAACCCTAACCTTAACCCCAACCTAAACCCTAACCTTAATCTTAACCCTCACCCTAACCTTAACCCCAACCTTAACCCTAACATTGACCCTAACCCTAACCCTAACGTTAACCCTAACACTTACCTTAACCCTAAACCTAACCCTTACCCTAACCTTTACCCTAACCTTCACCCTAAGCCTAACCTTAACCCTAACCTTAACCCTAACCCTAACCTTAACCCTAACCCTAACCCTAACCTTCACCCTAACCCTATACCTAACCCTAACCTTAACCCTAACCCTAACCCTAACCTAACCCTTAAGCCTCAACCTTACCCTAACCCAAACACTAACCCTAACCTTACCTTAACCCTAACCTTAACCTTAACACTAACCCTAAACCTACACCTTACCTAAACCCTAACCCTAACCCTAACCTATCCTTAACCTTAACCCTAACCCTAACCTTAACCCTAATATTACCCCTAACCCTAATCCTAACCCTGACCCTAACCTTAACCCTTACCATAACCTTAACCTTAACCCTAACCTTAACCCTAACCCTAACCCTAACCCTAACCTTAACCCTAACCTGAACCCTAACCCTAACCCTGACCCTAACCTTAACCCAACCCAAACCCTAACCCTAACCTTAACACTAACCCTAACCCTAACCCTAACCCAACCCTAACCCTATACTTAACCCTAACCTTAACCCTAACCCTTAACTTAACCTTAACCCTAACCCTAAACCTTACCCTAACCATAACCCTTACCCTAACCCTAACCTTAACGCAAAACCTAACCTTAACCTTAACCCTAACCCTAACCCTCACCCCAACCTTAATCTTAACTCTAACCCTAACCCTCACCTTATCCCTAACATTAACCCTAACCCTAAACTTAACCCTAACTTAAACCCTAACCCTAACCTTAAGCCTAACCCTAACCCTAACCTAACCTTAACCCTAACTTTAACCCTTACCCTAACCCTAACCCTAACCTTAACCCTGAATATAACCCTAACTCTTAACTTCACCCTAACACTAACCCTAACCCCAAACTTAACCCTAACCCTAACCCTACACCTAGCCTTAATCTTAACCTTAACCCTAACCCTAACCCTGACCCTACACTTACATTATCCCTAACCCTAACCTTAACCCTAACCTCAACCGTAACCATAACCCTAACCTTAACCAGACGCTAACCTTAACCCTAACCCAAACCTTAACCCTAACCCTAACCCCAACCCTAACCTTAACACTAACCCTAACCCTTACCCTAACCTTAACCCTAACCCTAACCTTAACCCTAACCCTAACCCCAACCCCAACCTTAACCCTAACTCTAACACTAACCTTACCTTAACTTCACCCTAACCCTAACCCATACCTTAACCCTTCCTTAACCCTGACCTAAACCCTAAGCCTAACCCTAATCCTAACCCTAACCTAAACCCTAACCCCAACCCTAACCCTAACCTTAACCCTAACCTTAACCCTAACACTAAACTTAACCTTAACGCTAACCTTAACCCTAACCCTAACCTTCACCCTAACCCTGACCCTACCCCTAACCTTAACCGTGACCCTAACCTTAACCCCAACCTTAACCCTATTCCTAACCCTAACCCTAACCTTAACCCTAACCCTTACCTTAACCCTAACCTTGACCCTACCCTTAAACCTAACCTAAACCTTAACCTTAACCCTAACCCTAACCCTAAACTTAATCCTAACCTTACTACTAACCCTAACCCTAACCTTAACCCTAACCGTAACCTTAACCCTAACCTTAACCCTTACCTTAACCCTAACCCTTACCTTAACCCTAACCCTAAACTTAACCCTAACCCTAACCCTAACCTTAATCCAAACCATTACCCTAACCCTAACCTTTACCCTAACAGCAACCCTAACCATAACCCTAAACTTGACCCTAACCTTAACCCTAACCCTACACTGAACCCTATCCCTAACGCTAACCCTTACCCTTATCTTAACCTTAACACAAACCTTAGTCCTAACCCTAACCCTAACCTTAACCGCAACCCCAACCCTAACCCTAGGCCTTACCATAACCCTAACCTTTTCCCTTACCTTAACCCCAACCTAACCTAACCTTAACCCTAACCCTAACCCTAACCTCAACCTTAATCCTAACCCTAACACTTAGCTTACCCCTAACCTTACCCTTTACCCAAACCCTAAACCTAAACCTAACCTTAACCCTAACCCTTACCTTAACCCTAACCCTAACCTAAACCCTAACCCTAAACCTAACCCTAACCTTAACCCTAACCCTTACCCTAAACTTAACCCTAACCCTAACCTAAACCCTAACCATAAGCCTGATCCTAGCCTTAACCCTAACCTTCACCCTAACCTTAACACTAACCTTAACCCTAACCCTAACCCTAACCCTAATCTTAACCCTAACCGTATACCTAACCCTAACCTTAACCCTAAAACTAACCTTATCCTTAACATAACCCTAACCCTTACCCCAACCCTAACCTTAACCCTTACCTTCACCGTAACCCTAACCGTAACCTTAAACCTAACCCTAACCCTTACATTTAACCTAACCCTAACCCTGACACTAACCCTAACCTTAACCTTAACCCTAATCCTAATATTTACCCTAACCCTAACCCTAACCTAACCCTCACCCTAACCCTAACCTTAACCTTAAGCCTAACCTGAACCTTTATCCTAACCCTAACCCTAAACCCAACCTTAACCCTAATCCTAACCTTGACCTAACCCTAACCCTAACCCTAACCTTAACCCTAACCCTAACATTAAACCTAACCCTCACCTTAACCCTAACCTTAACCTTAACCCCAAACCTAACCCTTACCTTAACCCTAACCCTACCCCTAACCTTAACACTAACCCTAACCCTTACCTTGACCCTAACGCTAACCCTGACCTTGACCCTAAATCTATCCTTTACCCTAACCTTAACCCTTACCTTTACCCTAAACTTAATCCTTACCCTAACCCTAACCTTAACCCTAACCTTAAACTTGATTACCACCATGTTTTAGTCAGCTGGAAAAGGGGAAATTATTGACAGCGTTTGTAGGTAGACGAGTTTTTTGTTGTGAATGTTTTACAGCGGGGGGGGGGCATAGATTGGAGCTCAATCGAACGCATAGCACGAAAATAAATGCAGAGTACAGAAAGTCTAGCAACATATCTCATGTGATAAGGTGGACGTAGGAAAAAAAAGATATTTCTTTCCACTAGATTTCGAAGCCGGTTTGTATTGTGCTTAGGTAGAAAAAGGGTGCTCCTCTCCAGATTTGGCAATGTAGCACAGCGCGTATGCAAATGCATGCGAGGTGACGTCATCCGTAAAGAGAAAAGTCTATGAAAAAAGAACGATAAGATGAGAGATGTGGATCACGAAACAAGATAACGTTCAAGATCTCGTGAGAGACGTGCAGAACGTACGAGTTCACATAGGTGACGTTTCGGTTGCAACAATGAGAATTAGGAAATACAGGGTGTCCAAAAAGTCACGGAACTTTACCCTAATTTTGGTAAAACAATTTCAAAACATTGCGTACGTTGTTCAATGCTATAATTATTTATAATTAATTTCCAAAATATTATCTGTAAATATTATCTGTAAAATATTATCTGTAAAATATTATCTGTAAAATATTATCTGTAAAATATTATCTTTGAAAAATATTATCTGTAAAAAATATTATCTGTAAAATATTATCTTTGAAAAATATTATCTGTAAAAAATATTATCTGTAAAATATTATCTGTAAAATATTATCTGTGAAAAATATTATCTTTGAAAAATATTATCTGTAAAATATTAT
Organism: Euprymna scolopes; assembly: GCF_053919585.1. Lineage (NCBI taxonomy): Eukaryota > Metazoa > Mollusca > Cephalopoda > Sepiida > Sepiolidae > Euprymna > Euprymna scolopes. The sequence continues at coordinate 87,735,379 of NC_136513.1, forward strand.
CTGTAAAATATTATCTGTAAAAAATATTATCTGTAAAAAATATTATCTGTGAAAAATATTATCTGTGAAATATCTAAAATAGAGAAGAAAAAAATGGTAAAATGACAAAGATTTTCAACCGTTCAGTGGCGTTTTGTTGCTACAAAGATTTAGCGAGTTGGAGTTATTTCCTATTTTTTTGTAATGTCTACTTCGCAACTGAAACGGCACACAACGTGTGTTGGTTCCCGGACAACGTCGCGGCAGGAGTGCTCCATGTGTTTGGTTGGTTGTTTTGTTTTACGGCATATCAACCCTTTTCAGTTATTTAATGCCGAATCATGTGATTTTGAAGAACAATTTTTTAATAGAGTATATTTGTTTTTGTTTGTTTTTTTTTTTCAAGTCGGTTTCTATTTAACCCATAGTTGGGACCTTAACATGTACTACCACTCCGAGTCAGAGTAGACATGGGAGCAATGGCAATTAAAGAGTGGCTCCACACTCCCCAAAGCCTGCAAGCTGAGGCCTCACCATCGGATAAAGTTTAATGTTATATCCAGGACCACTCCATATAGGGTATGTATTTGACTTATTCCATATAAGGACTGCATCAAATGTGAGGTACTTTCTAGAGCGGTGGAATGATCCAACTACTTTTTCAGCGACCTTTACAACGTAGTTTGCAAGTAAGTCCTCCAAGTCTGAAATGAAGGTCAATCCCAGAAGCACGGATTTTCACTTAAGCCAAATAATTTAAATGAAAACAGTAAAAACGGCCTTTATTAAGTGTTAAATAATGATTTTGTCAGTTGGACAGTGAGAGCACGCCGTGAAGATTAGAGACGATTGTAAAAGGTGGGCAAAAATTTAATTGTTCAGGAAAACGGCTAGGTAAGAATGTTTTCACACTCGCTTTGAAAACGACAAGTTCTTGAGAAAAAAATAGTACATTGAAGTTCCGTGTAGGTTAGGAACACGGTACATAGCATTCCAGTTTAAACAAACAAATAGTAGAAATATACCCTCACACACACACACACACACACACACACACACACACACACACACACACACACACACACATATATACATATATATATATATATATATATATATAATATATATATACTAGCAAAAGTACCAGTCGTTGACTGGGTTCAAAAACAGCCAACAGAAAATGGACTCTGATTTATTAAAGTATGATAGGTTATGAAAAGGAAGGGTTGTAAAGAGATCGATTCGAATTTGGGAGTATCAAAACCAAAGCAAAATGTGATTAAAGTAAAAATCAAATAGATAAACACCATAATTTATTATACCATACCTGTTCACACTGAAACACTTATCATAATATTCTGTAGATCTATATTAAAAAAAACTTGTTAAACTTTGTGACATATTTCCATTCTATGGAGGACAGGCGCGAACGAACACCCCATAATTTTATTATACCATGTTTCTTCAAACTGAAACATAATTATCAAAGTATACTTACGCAGATAGATATGAAAAGTCTTTATTAAAGTGTATGCCTATTTCCATTTTATGGAAACCAGGCGCGAACGCAGACTCCACAATTTTATTATACCATCCCTATTTAAGTTAAAACATACTTATCAAACTATTCTTATGTACGTCTATATCAAAAACACTTGTAAACGTCTTTTTTAATTTTTTTATTTCCATAATTTGTGGACCAGGCGCGAATGCAGACCCCACAATTTTAATGAACCAACGTTCTGCCTCATCAAACATATCTATTCCTGTGTCTCGATATATCTTCTATCATTATTTATAAAAAGGTTTTTTTAAATTGTCAACTATGTAGGAGCCTATTCGTGACCAGACACACAGACATTCATCTTTATATATATATATATATATATATATATATATATATATATTCAGTTATACTCCTATAAATTTTAGTTTTTGTGTATTGATATTCATATTAAAAACCTTTTTTCTATTCATTACAAAAGAAAATATAATTTGTTATATATGAATCGTGGAATTGCATTCATCTGCAAAAGATCTAGCTAATTTGCATATTCTTGAAACATTCATTTTAATTATTTCTCTATTATTTATTTTATTTTTTTTGTTTGTTTTCTTATGGGATGATAATCTTTAGTTAACTATTACGTATAATTATAGTCATTCAGATATTCTACATGATTTATAATTGCGTGATATTTGCGTCAAAAGGTTATTTTAAACACAAACTTCTTTCTATATAAGATGTATGTATGCCTATATATATATATATATATATATATATATATATATATATATACACACATATACATATGCATATATATATATATATATATATATATATATATATATATATAGCGTGTCAGGAGCCGATGAAAAAATCCAACAATGTGCTCAATCGTGGATGTGAGAGCTGAAGATACAATATTTATTACGACACTATATATATACATATTTCAAGGTCAATGCAATGAAACCGCTGGTACGACCTTGAAATATGTATATGTAGTGTCGTCATACATATTGTATATATATATATATATATATATATATATATATATATATATATATATATATATATATATATATGAGCAAACAGTTAATGAAATATGTTAAAAAACACTTTGAAATGAGATTTAAAAACATATTTAATCTGAAAAGGAAACACTAGATAAATGGATCGTCCTTAATCCGCGGAGTTTCGAAGAAATGCTCTCCTTCTCATCAGAGGGTAGGAATTAGCAAAATGCGGGATAGGATTTTGCATGCAGAAGTATTTGATGAAGTAACAAGTAAGTCAAATATCTTACTTGAAAACAAAATCGGTGCAAATGTGCGAAAATTAAAAAAAAAATGAAACTTTTTTTCATGGTCAGGCATGAACGTCAAAGGAAAAAGTAAATTGTAAGATAAAAGTTTTGGTTTCGATTCTCGGTAGTGGCGCACGAGTCATCTTTTTTTTTTTAGTTTTTGAATCATTATTATATATTCCGAATCTTCAGTTCCCCGCAAATAATCGTATGTACAATTCCCACACTGACATCAAACTGTCTCCATAGACACATGCCAGTTCTTATCCATGAAATTCTTTATTTGACCAATCATTCCTGGTGTTCTGATTTCCTTACTCTCCTAACACGTCTCATCATCCCTCCAAGACTCACCCTTCCTCTCTTGAATCTCTTATGCCACCTAAAAACGGTTTTGTGGCATTTTTTCTAAGTTTAAAACAGAATTTTATTGCATATCATATCCTCACGTCCAGATTGTATTTTTGAAATTCACTAGCTTTGACAGTCAAGCTTTAGTGAGGTGCATTCCAGTTCCTGTTGTAGCTGTTCCTTTAGACGGCGGATCAAAAAATAAAATGGTCTGTCATCTCAGAAGATATATAACAATAATATACAGAGTTTTAAAGTGTCTGCGACAATTTTAAATACCTGGACAAAAAAGTCTGGAAACCTATTTACGGTACCTCGTAATTTTCAGCTAAACAATTGACCATTTACATACGTTACAGTACATATTTCTTGTGGACGAATGTGAGAGAAAAATCGTCCTAACTCTTCTTCAGTGTTTTTAAGTCTTTCACCCTTAAGAATTAGGGTCTTGGATATGACGGGCTTTGGGGAGTGTAGAGCCACCCCTTAATTGCCATTTCTCCCAGATCCACTCTGACCCGGAGTGGTAGTACATGTTTGGGTCCCAACTATGAGTTAAATAAAAACCGACTTGAAAAACAAAACAATATATTCTATGAAACAACATTTCTTCAAAATCACTGGATTCGGCATTAAATAACCTGGAAAGGGTTGATATGCCGCAAAACAAAAACAACCAAACCAAACTTAAGAAATTAAATATCTTTATTAATGTAAATTAAATTAAATAGCTTCTAGCTGACCTTTCTGCGGTATGCCAGTAATCATTCCGCGATACATTAATGTGCCAATGGACACGTGGCCCGGGCGACAAGATGCGCGCGTTTGGGGTGGCAGCAGAGTGAGATCCGCTCCGCGTGGAGCTGGGCGCCAGGTTCGAGTCATCTGAACAATTCGGAGTTCTCTCTGACCTGGCGATTGGCCCGAAATGCACTTCCACTCAACAACATACAATGCAGTTCCGGGTTTTTGGAGTCGCCTGATTGTCCCCGTTGTGGGACAACGGCCGTAGAAACTACGGATCACGCTTTCTTCGATTGCCGCGAACTCCGCCAGTACTGGTCGTATGTCAGCAGAGTGACGGCTCGCATCGATCCTGAGCATCCTCGCCCAATTACTGTATCCAATGTTGTTGACAACGTGAGGCCGCCGTGGGACCGGGAAAGACAAATGGTCTACGTTACGATCCTGGCCGTGGCGAGAATGGTAATTTGGACGTCGCGTCTGCAAGGTTGCCGGGGGGTGTTGTCTTTTTCTGTGTGTACGAAGAGGAGCCAAATTTGAATACGTGTTCCCCGCCTAGGTGTGGAACGCGCAGTTCTGTAAAGTTAAATTAAACAAGTAGTCTCTCAGCTAGCTGAGTGTGTGTTCCATCCCTCCCCGATTAGGAAGCCTCCAAGATCCCCATCCCCTCTTACCTGCAATTTTTGTTTTCACCCCTTCCTCTAAACTTTACCCATCTTGGAGAAAAAGAAATACAAACTAACTAAATACAAACTAACCTCCATCCCTTACCCACAAAAATTTTCTTTTCTCCATTCACCCCCATCTAGAGGGCATCCCCACCTAGAGACTGACCCGCAGAAGCGAGGTTCCTTTTACAAACCTAGTGGAACGGGCAGTCTATCAACTAGACGGGGTTGGGAGGGTCCTACTAATCACCTTTTGTTTCTTCTTCCCCCCGCCCTCGACACAAATGAATTATTGTACCATTTTATTGTTATCTTTTTTGTTTTTACACGTCAATAAAAAATGTTTTAAGAATTGGGAGTTACTAGGACGTCCCCAAATATGAAAGGGTGAATGCGGTATTATGGTGAAAGAAGATACTAGCTGGGAGAAACTTTTGACTTTGTTTAGTTCTGGAGTGACAAGGATGACCAACGACCCCCAAAATCCCCCCTTTTCAGTTGGCCATGTGCCTAAGTTTTTTGTTCATCGTTGATTTTGACTGTATTTTTTAACATAAATAAAAGATTTAATATCTCAAAGTGTAGTATCTGTTCCGGCAGATGCTACAAGCTATGACTAGCAAAGACCAGATGTGGGGGCAACCCCACATGCCTGACCTTTAACCGGCTCCCATTTCCCACCTCTCGGGGGCTGGTCCCCTTTTTCCCTTCCCCCTCCCTTCACCCCTCACATTAAAAATCGGCCTTGTGCCTAATTTGCTCGGTGGGGGAGCAAATAAATACCATCTGTTCCGGCAGATACTGCAGCAAAGACCATATGTGGGGGCTACCCCGCATATAAGACCTTGGTCAATGTAGGGGAAACCCTTCATACCAATTGTCACTATCCAGCTCCCCTACTCCCCGGGGAGTTGGTCCCCATTTCCCCTTCACTCCTCACATTAAAAATCGGCCTTGTGCCTAATTTGCTCGGTGGGGGAGCAAATAAATACCATCTGTTCCGACAGATACTGCAAGCTATGACTAGCAAAGACCAGCTATGACTAGCAAAGACCAGATGTGGGGGCAACCCCACATGCCTGACCTTTAACCAGCTCCCATTTCCCACCTCTCGGGAGCTGGTCTCCTTTTTCCCTTCCCCCTCCCTTCACTCCTCACATTAAAAATTGGCCTTGTGCCTAATTTGCTCGGTGGGGGAGCAAATAAATACCATCTGTTCCGACAGATGCTGCAAGCTATGACTAGCAAAGACCAGATGTGGGGGCAACCCCACACGCCTGACCTTTAACCAGCTCCCATTTCCCACCTCTCGGGAGCTGGTCCCCTTTTTCCCTTCCCCCTCCCTTCACTCCTCACATTAAAAATCGACCTTGTGCCTTATTTGCTCGGTGGGGGAGCAAATAAATACTATCTGTTCCGACAGATACTGCAAGCAAAGACCAGATGTGGGGGAAACCCCATATAACTGACCTTGTACCAGCTCCCAATCCCCACCTCTCGGGAGTGGTCCCCTTTTTCCCTTCTCCTTCCCTTCACTCCTCACATTAAAAATTGGTCTTGTGCCTTATTTGCTCGGTGGGGGAGCAAATAAATACCATCTGTTCCGGCAGATACTGCAAGCAAAGACCATATGTGGGGGCGACCCCACATATAAGACCTTGGTCAATGTAGGGGCAACCCTTTATACCAATTGTCACTATCCAGCTCCCCTACTCCCCGGGGAGTTGGTCCCCATTTCCCCTTCACTCCTCACATTAAAAATCGGCCTTGTGCCTAATTTGCTCGGTGGGGGAGCAAATAAATACCATCTGTTCCGGCAGATACTGCAAGCAAAGACCATATGTGGGGACAACTCCACATATAAGACCTTGGTCAATGTAGGGGAAACCCTTCATAGCAATTGTCACTATCCAGCTCCCCTACTCCCCGGGGAGTTGGTCCCCATTTCCCCTTCACTCCTCACTTTAAAAATCGGCCCTGTGCCTAATTTGCTCGGTGGGGGAGCAAATAAATACCATCTGTTCCGGCAGATACTGCAAGCAAAGACCATATGTGGGGGAAACTCCACATATAAGACCTTGGTCAATGTAGGGGAAACCCTTCATAGCAATTGTAACTATCCAGCTCCCCTACTCCCCGGGGAGTTGGTCCCCATTTCCCCTTCACTCCTCACATTAAAAATCGGCGTTGTGCCTAATTTGCTCAGTGGGGGAGCAAATAAATACCTCAAAGTGTAGTATCTGTTCCGACAGATGTTGCAAGCTATGACTAGCAAAGACCATATGTGGGGGTAACCCCACATATCTGACCTTGGTCATTGAAGGGGCAACCCTTCATACCAACAGTTTCTAATCCAGCTCCCACTTCCCACTTCTCGGGAGCTGGATCCCCCTTTCCCTCCCCCCTCCCCCTATCTCCACATTAAAAAACGGCCTCCTGCCTAATTTGCTCAGTGGGGAAGCAAATAAATATCCAAAGTGTAGTATCTGTTCCGGCAGATACTGCAAGCAAAGACCAGATGTGGGGGCAACCCGACATACCTGACCTTTAACTAGCTCCCATTTCCCACCTCTCGGGAGCTGGTCCCCTTTTTCCCTTCCCCCTCCCTTCACTCCCCACATTAAATTTTTGCCTAATTTGTTCGGTGGGGGAGCAAATAAATACCTACTGCAAGTAAAGACCATATGTGGAGGCGACCCCACATATAAGACCTTGGTCAATGTAGGGGCAACCCTTCATACCAATTGTCACTATCCAGCTCCCCTACTCCCCGGGGAGTTGGTCCCAATTTCCCCTTTACACCTCACATTAAAATCGGCCTTGTGCCTACGTTTCTCAGTTGGGGAGCAAATAAATACCTCAAAGTGTAGTATCTGTTCCGACAGATGCTGCAAGCAGGGACCGTATGTGGGGCTACCCCCACATATCAGACTTTGGTCGGTGTGGGGGCAACCCTTCATACTAGTTGTCACTGTCCATCTCCCATTTCCCACCCATCGGGAGCTGATCTCCTTTTTCCCTCCTCCCTCCCTTTTCTCCACATTAAAAAACGGCCTTGTGCCTAATTTGCTCAGTGGGAAAGCAAATAAATACACACTGGACGTAGGTTTGAAAACATAGCTCTATCGCATACGCTAACCAATCTCCATCTTATTTTCGCGCCATCCCTTCAAAATCTGGGCGTGGCATAGATGGGATGTACAGAGTTCTTTGGGTGAAAGTTAAAACTTAAATCTTCACGCTTGCTAAACCACGGAATCTTTTCTTCCGTTCCTTCTTCTTCCGCCATCTACTCCCCCACCCTCCCCGTCCCTTCTTTTCGGCGACGGAATCTGTTGAATTCTTTTTTTTTTTTTTTTTTCCCCCTCTCCGGATTAACATTGGGTATTTTATTTATCTCTGTTTGTATTGCCACGACTGAATCGTTCTGGCTCACCTGTCACCCTCTTACGTGGCTGGACGCGTCGGATAATCAAAATATTGTCTGTTTCCCGTCTTCAAGCATTTCGCGTTGAATAAACTGTGACAATAGACAAAATAAAATAAAGTAAATATAGACAACCACACACACACACACACACACATACACACACGCACACGTACGCACACACATGCACACACACAAATATTTATACATACATATATATAACATTTATATATATGTAAACATATAACAATACTTCATAAAAGTGTATATATATGCATATATACCTATATATATAAGTATATATATATGTGAAAAAATGTATTATAAAAGTGTACATATATATATATATATTCATATATAAACATATGCACACACGCACACACACACACACACATATATATATACTCTGATGTAAAAGCCTGCGGTCTTCTGTGTTCTTTGTCCTGTGGCATTTATCTGCACCGATGAAGATTAGCAGTAATACCAAAATGTGTGGTTGGTTCTACACCAATCTTTCACCACTATAAACAAATCATCTGTGTGTATTTCCGAGCAAGTTGTTGTGGCGAAACCTCATACGTCGAAATCGACGGGAGAGTCCTTATATATATACTAGCGGGGGGTACCCGGCGTTGCCCGGGTGTCTGTAGGTGTGTGTATGGAGGGGGGGGGTAATTAATAATCCTGCTTATATATTATAAAAAAGACGATGTAAAAAAAAAATCCAAAACCAAAACGGAAAAAAAATTGCATAAATAAACCCGTGTATGGGGGGGGGGTAAACTGAAGAATAAGCGAAGTAATAAAAAAATGCGTTTAGTCGGGAGGAGGGATTGAACCCGGAAGCTTTGATGCGGAAACCAATGTCAACTAGTTAACGGTCTCGATCACGAGTGAGAGTAATTGATTAACGTGTTAAGTTAAAGCTTATAAAGCTAAAAGAGGTTTGATTGACAGGACGACGCTAAATGAGGTCATCGCGCGATCGTTATTTTTAGTTTTCACTTCACCCCAGATGATGGTGGGAAGGGGGGAGCAGAGCACAAGCCGAGAAACCAATGTTTTTCACTGTATTTATACTTAAATGCAGGACGAACCGGGGGACAAAGCGAAATAGTGATTTTAAACCCCCCCTCGTATATATATATATATATATATATATATATATATATATATATATATATATATTTATTTATTTATTTATTTTTAATATAAGTTTATTTGGGGTACAAAATTTATATATAACGGAGAAGAGAGTTATTTTCGACCGGAGATGTCTTTCCTCATCTTCATCATGGGCAAACGATCGCATTTTGATTTCTTAAAAGAAGGTGAAACTGGGAAAGACATATTTACGATTACCATAAAATAAATATGTACAGAAAGGAAGGGGAGAAGAGGAAGAAAAAATACTTATGAAAATATATATATATATATATATATATATATATATATATATATATATATATATATATATATATATATATATAGCTTGGGTTCCTTCAGTCATAATCAAAACCGAAACCAAAACTTATGAAGAATTCTTGATAAAATTATTTATAAAAAAAATAGATGACTTAAGTGCCATCAGTTTTAATCGAAATTGAAACCAAAACTTATGAAGAATTCTTGGTAAATTTATTTATGACAAAAAATAGAAGTACATAACAATTAAACGACCCGGATGTAAGCGTGACACAGAAAATAATACACACGCTATCGTATTAATATATAGATAAAAATGATTGAGGCTAGCAACATTACGTCTGTGAGTAAGAGGTTGCAAATAAGATAAGATGGTACGAACCTAATGGCAGATATATTAATGTTGTTGTGGCACCCACTCATTTACATATGTAGATAATATTACACATAAATAACAAGACTCGGTTAGTCTGAGTGTGTGTTAACCAGAAGCCACCGAAGGCCGAGCCGAGAGCAGATATGTTCTCCAGCCAAGACTCTCTTACTTGACAACCATTATGTAAATATACTGTAAATATACTTTTCCTAATACACTTCTTATTGATCTACCTTTGTTTGTTGAGTCTTCATTTGTATTGCCTTATACGTTATTTGGTTCAACCTGCAAACATAACAATTGATAACATCAAAATTATTATTATTATTATTATTATTATTATTATTATTATTATTATTATTATTATTATTATAAATAACCCTACAATCGGACATATTCACTAGGCCAAATATAACAACAATACCCCATGCGTAGTAGATTTGTAAAGATAAAGAACAATATTAGAAGTGAGAAAGTGGTTAGAACGATAGAGAGAACCATATATTACGAGAAGCAAAAAGAGCAATAGATATTCACTCCAAAGGTGGTGGGATGAGGAAAATAAAGTTTTAAAACTCTCAAGAATTCTTGATAAAATTATTTATTTTAAAAAAATAGATGACTTAAGTACCATCAGCTATAATCGAAACCAAAACTTATGAAGAATTCTTGGTGAAATTATTCATGGCAAAAAATGGAAGTACATAGCAATTAAACGACCCGGATGTAAGCGTGACACACAAAATAAATAACACACACGCTATTTGCATTCTGTCTTTCTAGTGAGATCTATAGTCGAGATCCCAATCATCCTGCTGAAACTTTGTTTATCGTCTGCTCTACCCTTTTTTTTCGACGATTTTTTCCTTACATCAAGCTTTTTTCCAAACCCTCTATTCAAAGAAATTTAACTGTCTGGCGTGGATAGTATTCAATAGTGATCTGCTACACTAATGTCTCGTTTTTATAAAGCTATCAGCAGGATGATCCGATGTTGCCCGGAATTAAATTATTATCAACGAATGTTTCACACTCCCATATTTTTATTGTCATCGAAATCAGTGTAATATCCCATTTTTCAATCAAATTGATTAATTGCCTGTTCTAGTTGGGGGACATCGCGATGCACCGGATGGAAACTCAGACGCCTCTGGCAGTGACTTAGTTCACAATACATTATAGTCTACATAGCACTGTAAAGAACCTACTGTTGATTTTATAAAATTATTTTATATATATAAACGATTGAATTGAATTTTAAAATGTAAAAATCAATAATCATACTTTAATTGTGCTCTAGACAGAAACATTCATTTCGAACGCAGCTCTATCATATCAACAAAATTTACTGTTGAATTTATATGTCTGGACTTACTGGTTCTGCGGTGATAATGGTTTTAATAAATATTCAAAATGAAATATTTAAAATGAAATGTTTAAAATTTCGGTTTGTGCGATCATCAAACTTCTCAAATGCACTTGTGATGTTGTTAGGTTGTATAAGGTGTTAACTTTGGTACAAAATAGCCTGTTCCTACTTTTCATCGGATTATTTCAATTGTTGATACTTATCGAACATTCATTTCGAACGCGGTTCTGTCATATCAACAAAATTTACTGTTGAATTTATATGTCTGGACTTACTGGTTCTGCGGTGATAATGGTTTTAATAAATATTTAAAATGAAATATTTAAAATGAAATATTTAAAATGAAATATTTAAAATTTCGGTTTGTGCGATCATCAAACTTCTCAAATGCACTTGTGATGTTGTTAGGTTGTATAAGGTGTTAACTTTGGTACAAAATAGCCTGTTCCTACTTTTCATCGGATTATTTCAATTATTGATACATATCGAAGACATTCCGATAACAAAACTTAACAGAGCCAGGTATATAAAATACCTGCAGTGGGGGTCACACACATTTTCAGCGTGCGAGCTTATGATATGACTAGGTATAAATGATATACCACATATGAAAAATGCAAAACACATTATTTATAAATATATTGTAAATTATTTTTATATGACAGTATATTCAGGTGTACCTTGCATTATTGCATCGACTCATATTGCACAGCACAGCTCTATACATTTTTGTCGTTACCTTACTCTGATGAGTTGCAATAGATGGGATCAGTCAGGGATGTATAGTGCGGAGAGTAGCTGCTAATAACCAGCTTCAAGCTGACCTCCAGTTGCTCATCCGTTATGATGACGATGTATTTGAAAATGATCTTTATGTGGCAAAGGGTTGACTCACATAAATAAGTGAAACTAAATAATGTAGTCAGAATGTAGCAAATCTATTGATCTTCAATAATTGTCCACGAACTCTTCGTCAGCTGATAGTCGATTCATAGTGTCAGAATCTCATACTCCGCTCCAGAAAGTTCAGTTGCAATTTTCGATGCGATTGAAACAACCTCAGCATCATATAGTATATTATCCTTTTATTGACTGTTTTTATTTGTCAAGTATTTCATATTGTCTTCCACTTAATGTCGGGTCGTCAGGAGAGAATAAGGAACGTTTCAGGGCCTCCATCGTCTTAGTTATTTTTACTTGTAGACTTGTATATAATCATAAGCAAAGTCTGGAAAGCATTTGTCGAACTTTAACGTACAATTATCAATTTAATTTATTTATTGCAGACTTAGTTGTGTTAGGATTAGGGTTAGGGTTATTATTACTATATATTGTATTATATTATTAGCGGGGGTAGGTAGGTAGGCTCGAATCTGAAGCCTTGACGCGAAGGTGAAAAAGAAAGGGGGAAAAACTGGCATCTTACCCGCTCGACCACGATGGGAGAGAAATGAAAAGCGTTTTAATTTAATGATTTAAAAGTTAAATGACAGGTGCGTGGATTTAATGAGGTCAAACATCATGCCATAAGGGAAACTTAACTCTGGCTGCAAGCCAGTGTCAGCGTTTCCCCCCAAGATATTGTGGTAAAACCACCCCATAAATAGGGGAGTGTCCAATTGAGTAGCAATTGTCTGATATAAGGGGTTTCCTCCGCATTGATCAAACCTTATTGCTTTTCTGAACGTCCCTTGCCGAGTGCCAGGGGGCTTCTTTTGCTACGGGTTCAGTTTTGTTTTCATACGGAAAAGCCAAACAAGCACGCTGGGAATGAGAAATGCCGCGAAAATTGCGTGTAAAAGTCATTCAAATAAAAGCTTTTATCCAACCCCTCTATTCGTAAATCATAGACATTATAATCTAGACAGTATATAAAAAGTTTTAAAAATGAGTGATCCCACCGAGAGACCCCCTGAAAAAAAGGCTTTGCCGAGCATACACAAAAAATGCACACACACACACATACACACACAAAAACACACAGACGCATTTTTGTTTTTATATAATAGACTAGCAGGGGTGGCCGGCGTTGCCCGGGTGTTTGCAGGTTTGTGTGTAGATCAAAACAAAAATAATAAGCGAAGTAATAACCCTGTTTAAATATTTAAAAAACGAACAAAAAGAAAAGAAAACAGCGAAAACGTTTTGGGAGGGAGGTAGGTTCGAACCCCTGAGGGAAATAGTTTGATGACATAGCATGACGCCACGAAGGCAGGGACTTAAGAACGCTCGAAAATAAGCGTTTAAAAACGTAGATGACTGAATGTCAACGTATGGTTTTCTAGGTCAAATACCACGCCATAGCAGTAGCAGTGGTAGAGAAAACGAATTCACAGCACGAATTTTGTAAGATAAAAATCGTTGAAATAAAAGATATTTAGGACATCGTTTCGTAAATCGCAAATATTATAATCTAAGGAGTATATAAAAAGTTCTAAGACATAGTAATCCCCCTGAGAACTCCCGCGAAAGAAGCCTTTGCCGAACATAGACAAAAAATGCACACATACACTAACACACATTTTGCCTTTTATATATATATATATATATATATATATATATATATATATATATATATAGATTATTTATGACAAAAATGCACACACACACAATCACATAAACACAAGCACACTAACGCACAATTTGTCTTTTAAATATATAGATTAATATATATACCATTCGTACGGACTCGACCATGGAAGATCATATAATTAATAAACGTGGATTTATAAAACCAAAAAAAAATCCAGCCTTGATCGCCCTTCATAGTTGAATCTCTATGGTTCCCGGTAAGAATTGTCTGAAGATAGCGGTTTCAATCCTACCCAACGCTGGCCAGAATATTACTTGGCCAAATCGTGATGAGACGACAACAACTATGGAAGGCAGTAATTGCTGAGAATGCAGTGAGGAGATTCGGAATTTCTTATCCCGTCGCGGTTACCACCTGACGAAGGCCTGAGGAATAGTTGGCCGAAACGTCGTGAAATAACAACTAAAAAAGATGAGGATAATAGTTCGCAATAAACAAATTGATAAAAATACTCATCTCAATAATGAATTCCAATTAAAATAATTACCAATTTGTTTTTAATCGCGTGCACTCTCCAGCTATACACATGACTACTCTTGTGTCGCCACGAAGTTATGTAAGTTTGCCACAACCAACTTTTTTTTAATACTATGCGATCTATCCACAATCTCAATCGCTATCGACGTAATGGACGCCCCTGTGCCTTCGTGTGAAATTTCATAAAAATCGGTCCAGCGGTTTTCGAGTCCATAGGGAATAAAAGCACACACACAGACACACAGAGACAAAGTTATCTTTATATAATCTTGGATATTATTTATTTTCTTCAATCATTTACTGTATTGTAGTTTTCGTAAAGTATTTTACTATTGTATGTGTTGATATTTACTTCTATGTTCTCAGTGCAGCTATAGCTAAGATTTAATTTATTTTATTCATGCGTGACAGACAAACACAATAGAACATAAGTTCAACAGATCTACGATACTATAATTTAAAACGTAATCGTGACAGAATGACGAAAATGCGATTACAAATTTTGAACGTGACATAGCAACCGACAGGTTGCGCTGGGAGTTCCATAGTAGCGTTTAAATTCAGATGTATCCATTGAATGTGGGAGTTCGTCTAGAAAGATTCTGTTTCTCAAGCCAAGTGTGACAGGCAGTTTGCCCGGTCGCGTGACGGACGGAGCGTCTTCTGTCGGTGTCAGGACGCACTTGGTGATGTTGTTGTTGTGTTGCAGAGATTTGCGTGATGGCAGAAACAGTCAGTGAACCCCGAAAACCGATCAAATCGACGTTGAGGTTTCAGATTTGGAAGCCAAGAAGGAAATCAAGCGCGGTGGATTTGAGTTCACTAGAACAGGAAATGCTTAGCCCAGTCGCTTCACCTGAATTCAGCTGCATCATCCCGCCAAATTTCCCCCTCCCTGACCCCTTCCCGAAAACAGACACACACAACCATATATGTGTACATAAGTGTCTCTATGGCTACTGTTATATAAAAGGAACTTTGTATGTGTTACCGTCGATGTTTACACATCTGCATACAAAATCAAAATGCATAAACGCTTCTGTACGCACATCGTCTGCGCATACACCATCTTAAATAAAAACAAATAATTATATTTTGGACCAATCAGAAAACTTTATGAGTTTATTTGAATTTATATTTCTGGAAGTTACCTTAACCCTTTAAATGAATCAGATTTTTTTTAGTAAATCAGTGGAACCTAGTTGGCCTGAATCGGTGTCGGTAACGGCCCACTATGGGCGCACATCTCTTGGCCTTCGCACTAAGATTAAAGTGAAGTATCTGTTCTGATACTACACTTCAAATTTTTGTTCTCCTTTAGTGGAAGAAAATTTTATTTTTTTACCTTTCTCTACATTAAAAAACGACACTGGTGTCTAACTCTGCCCTCGTGTAGAGGCAAAGTAAATAGGAATATTTTCTTGCACTCACCCACACAAGCCTTAACAAACACACACACACACATATACAACAACAACAACACACACACACAACTAATCACATTATCGTCTGTCAATCTGTATAAACTTTATTCATTGAAATATATCCAATCCATCTCGCTGAAATATTTTACTAATACAATAACAAAAGAACATTGTCCCTTAAAAACAATTTGCAATGAATTATCTTTCAATATATAAAAGGTAAAATGTGTGTGTGTGTTTGTATGTCTCGTATAAACTGTCGACAGACGCGTCGGAATGTGAAAAAATCGGTGTCGTTTTAAATCTCAAATATCAAAAAATTGGCCAAAAACATTAATCCCTTCACTCGTAACTGGCCATTTTTTTTACAAGGGGGGTCGGTTTTTGCGTCGACATTTTCTCAAGTCATCGTCTCCGTTTAATTGTCTACCCTTAATTCGAACGCTCACGACTTCCAGTTTCGTGATGAACGCATCAGCTAAGACGTTAAGTTATTTTTACCTTCTTTTTCTCCTTCACGTTACAGGTTCAAACCTATCTACCTACTACCACTTTTTTAACACCGCTCGCCACCCGAGCCGCTTGCTTTTATTTTGCTCCCCCCACCCACCCCGAGGTCCCTTGCTACACCGCCTCTCCACACCCGGGCAACACCGGGTACTCCCACTTGTCTTATATATAAATCTCAAACGTTTATTAGTGTGTATGTTTGTATGTCTTGTTAAAACTTTCGACACACACGATCAACACTCACAATCTTTATATTGTTTTAAACCTCACTCTCGGGCAACAAATATTAAAAAATTGGTCAAAAACATTAATTTTTTCACCCTCAACTTGACCATTTTTTACAAGGTGGGGTCACTTTTTTCGTCGACATTTTGACAAAGCCATCATACGCCTTGCCATGACTAGCCTTATTTCGAACGCCGCTAATGGTGTTTGTCGCGGTGGGAACAGCGATTAAACCGTTCACTTCTTTTCTCTTCCTTTTCAACTTAGCGTTACAGGTTCGAGCCTGCCTGATTACTGCCTTTTTTGCGCTCGCACGGGTACTCGCTGCTATTTTTATTTGTTTTAGGGGTTTGGTTAATTTTTTAAAAATATTTTTAAGGCTCCGCCGCTCAATACCCTTACTATAAAACCTCTACACATCCTGGTTACGCCAGGTCTTCATGTTAATAATTTATAAAAATGAGCAGAGAAGTTTGGAATATGATTTACCTGACCTACGAAACTCACGGCTCTAAATTAATTGATCCAGACTTCTTCTAATGACTTTGCTAATGAACCCCCCACCCACTTTTTACAAAAAAAAATTACCAACATTTGCTTTCCTTAACATATAAAAATTATCTCTTTTCTGAATTATTTTACTAGAAATAGCAAATGATACATAGACATAAATTCCTCTCTACTAAGAATAACAAATATATTCAAAATCAAATTCAATTTTCTCATTGTTTATACGGCCCCAAGCAACGCCGGGTAGCCCCGCTAGTAATCATTGAAACAAATGTATTATAATATAGTAATCACTAAAATAAATGTATTATAATATAATAATAATTGTTTCATATATGTATTTAAATTACCGGTCTTAGCGTAGGTAGAATTATTTTAAGCATGTGTTGTATATATTTCCGTCCTTGCAAAGGTAAAATTATTTCATATACATGCTGTAAATTCCTACTCTAGGTAAGATACAATTATTTCATACGTGTAATACCCGTCCTAGGGTAGGTAGAATATTCTTTTGCTCGAAATAGCAAATGAAACATGACCATTAAAAAACCCTCTATCCTAAGAATAACAAATATGTTCAAAATGAACTTCCATTTTCACATTGTTTATACGATCCCGAGCAACGCCGGGTAGCCCGCTTGTCTAATATATAAAGACAAAGTGTGTGTGTGTGTGTGTGTGTGTGTGTGTGTGTGTGTGTGTGTGTGTGTGTGTGTGTTATACGCCTTCTTAACTCATTATTGTGTTTGGTTTACCGTATGACGTCACTCGTTTTTCTCATATTTGGATTTTTTTTTTAAAAAAAAAACTAAATCTTTTTCACTGAAAATATTTCTATGAATCTAGCTCACCCAAAAAATAATTATCTCCTTACAAAGCACCCTAAAATAAAATCTCCAAAACCGGCGTGAACACATACCTAAAAACTAATGACCGCCTCCCTAAAACCTTTATCCATAACTGATAACCTTTATTCCCATATGTGTTTTTGTGTGTGAATTCGGCTCGGCAGATTTTTATGAAAATTTACTGAAAAGTACTTTATGTGCTTGGCAGTGTTCTTAGATAGGTTTGGCATCGGAATGTATTCGATAAATATTGATAATTGAAAAAATCCGATGAAAGGAGGAATAAGCGATGTTGACCAAAGTTAACACCTTACACAGTCTAACATCAAAATTCAGTTTGAGAGGTTTTATTACCACAGAAACCGAAAGAACCGACATATAAAATCAACAGTAGGTTGTTTGATATGACAGGGACGTGTTCAAAAAATATTTTTTGTTTAATGCACAACTGAATTATGATATTTGACTTTTTCTTTTTAAACTTAGATTCAAGGCCTTAACACCGCACAAGCAGAAGGGCCGGGCATATAAAATAAACTTTAGGCTCGTTGATACTACAGAGACGCGTTCGAAATGAATGGGACGATGAATTGAGATCGGGAATCGGAAAAATCAGAACTTTTGATAGTATTGGAATCGGTATCGGAATCGGAAAAATGTGTGTATATTTTTCAATTCCAAAAACGATTCTGGTTATTATTTTTTAAAAGTATTTGTTTTTATTTAAATCGTACTGATTAAAAAAATAAATGTTAATTGATAGTAAATTGCCAGCAAAACTTAAATCTTGTATAATTTTGCATTTGCGAAAATATACAGATATTGCATGAGTTCTTTTAATGTAAGCTAAAAAAAAAAATTGTATCAGAATCGGGGATTCAGAATGGAATCGGGGATTCAGAATGGAATCGAGAAAAACGTTAGAATAGTACATTTACTAATGAATAATATCCTATACTAGCAGCCCGCCCGGCGTTGCCTTGTTTAAAATATGCATAAATATTATATTTTAATTAATACAGAAAATGAGTTGTCTACTTGAGCTAAAATCGAAACCCAGGCCTTAATACAGTGATTCAAGAACGATATCAATTATACCTATAACACGATCAACTGGTCACTGGTGTGTTACCGACCCACGTGTTACACTAAATGTCTTAGAAATGATGATGTGACGATGGGCAAGTCATTAGGGTCTGATTATCAAGAGGAAAACATACCTGAGATGTTGGGTGTGGGTGTGTTGCTCATTCATTCTCTCAAGATCACTCTGATGGCATTATGGCTGGAATCTTCTTCCGTCGTCTTCAGGGCCGCCTAATATGACTTAAAACATTTATGGCAGACACAAAAAAAAAAAAAAAAAACCCACACGCGACACAATTGCAATATACATTATATAATCTTAACTATTTATTTTACAAAAAAATATTTTTTTTTAATAAATGGAAGAACCACTTATCAAGGCCCGGAAGCCACTCCGGGATAAGGGTTATTGCGTGTACAGTAATCAATGAGATAGTATCGTAGTAATCATTAGTATTGGAGATTTGATAAAGTGTCTTACTTAAGGGGGCGGTTCATCAGGAATTTGTTTATGTTGGACTTGAAGACATCCAAGTTGTAGTCAGGTGGGAAACAGGCAGACGGAAGAGAGTTCCACTGGCGTGCACTTCTAAGTTCATGGAATCTACGTTTTGGTTTTGGCACAGATAAAGAGTGGGGGAAACTAATCTTCTAGCCGGCTTTGAGTAGGATTGAAACCGCTACTTTCAGACAATACTCACCTGAAACCGTAACGGTTAACCACCTGATGAGGGCCAGAGGAATAGTTGGCCGAAACGTCGTGAAGCAACTAATATGAAGATAAGTATAACACGCGAGGTAAAATACAAGGTTGAGAAACTGGCGCAGTCTATCCTTCTCTAAAGGGTAGATGGGACGCTCTTAAGTTGTGGTAGGCACCTCATCTAGTGATGGCGTCACGATAAAAAGTACCCTTGATAGCACTGGCGAATCATCAAGTATTCAGCAACCGAGAAGATTTAAATGGCACTACACACTCGGCTGTGCCTGCGCTGGATGGATGGATAACAGTCTGCAAATAAAAAAATAAATATACTTAAGCGCCTTTCACGACTAGAGAACAACATCATTCTGATGCTATTTTATAAAGGATAATTTAATCGGTGTTGCCTGGTATTTATACTTTTTTATACAAGAAAATCTATTCGGCTTTCTTTGGGATAGAATGTTATTGATAGCCATCAAAATTGCTCAATATCCAAACAATAGCAGGTTTATTTTTCCTTCTTGTTTTATACCCGTTCTGGGCAACGCCGGATGGTCCTGCCAGTTTAGAAATGAGAACATATTTTCATTTTAAGTTAACTATTTTTAATTTGATGTTCACCTTTTTTATTACAAGTTGGATGTTTTTATTTCCAGATTAAGCTTCTGATCTCTAACTCTTTTAGACCTTCACAGCAAGAACTCGTCTAGTTAAGAATACTACAAAAACATTTCTTTCTTTCTCATAAACATAAAAACCAAACGGAACGTCAATGAACGAGGTGTTCACATTTGCAGAACACAAGAAGACGTAACTGCTTCCCTGCTAGCTGCAGCATAGTCGTCTTCAAATACAATGCCAATAAATACTTCTCGGGCTGCCCTTTTAAATAATTAAATTATGCTTTTTTCTATTCATAAGTTTCCAATAACTCGTATTCTTGAGTGGCGTTTGGCCTTGGTAGGTGGTGACCGAGTGTTATTAAAAATACTATCGTATACTACGCTGATACACGTAGACCCAATACGTTGTAACAGAGTACGTCGCAAGGAACATAGGACAAGTAATAACTCGATTATTTTTTTAACAACGACATTTATTTCCTCTCCTATTCTCCCGTCACGCAGGACTTCTCGTTACGGCTGTGACGTCACCCTCGTCTCTAACGTGATCATCTTCTCTAACATCCTCTTTCTCTATGACCTCTATCCTCTCGAACGTCATCCTCTCTGTGCACTTTTTATAGTCTTTTTCTTTTTCCTTACCGTGACGTCACTTCGCACACGACTCGGAACTTGCCTATTTGCATATGCCCACGCTCTGTTACATTTCATTTTTCTTTCGAGTGTGACTTGTTATTTCTTTTCGGTTCTCATTCAGTTTACGACTGAATTTCCAGCAATTTAGTATTGGCGTCTTCCGGATGGTTACGTAGGTAACCAGAACAAGCCGTTGCGAAGCCCGCCAAACGAATAATTCAAAACGCGCCGTCTACTTTCTCCATGGTGAATAGAAAGCCGTTCTTAATGCGGGGAAAGTTGGAAAAGGATTTTATGTGAACATAGCGTGAAAAAAAGTCATTTTCGTTTCTTTAAAAATAGTTTTTGTTTTAATGAATTTCAACCTCTCGTTGAAACTTGTTGTCTTCTGAGAGATGATTGGCTAATCGACTCGGCATTCTTCGGTTGCACACGTAACCTGCCGAAGTTGCCAGGGATTCGATTGTAAACTGGATAACCAGAGTTGCTGTTTTCATTTTATTTGTTTTTTTAATTCAATTTTTACCCCAAACAAGGAACAGCGCCACTTTGAAGTAGGGGGCTACTATCGGGGACATAAGTTGCAAGGGTGTTATGAAGGGAGATGAGTAGCAAGATGTCTGTTAACATTACACTTGAACTTCTGCATGTCAGTACAGTTGGGAAAGCAGAATACAGGAGGGGAGTTCCAAAGTCTAGCAGTTCTGGGGAAGAAACTATCGGAGCAGTAGGCTTTCTTATACCTAGGGATCTCTACTGTGAAGGAGTGGGATTTCGCTGCTTGTCAGGTTTGTCGGAGGTATTTATGTCGAGGGGGTACAAGTGCTTGTAGTTCGTCAGAACATTCACCATTAAAATACTTGTAGAACAGGCAGCGGGATGCAACATTTCATCGATAGGACAGAGGCTGAAGCCTAGATGACAGTTCAGGACCTATCAGGTTGGCGACTCTCTTTTAAACTCAGCCAAGAAATGAGAGACAAGTAGCAGATGCACCAGCCCAAATATGACAGCAGTACTTCATACATGGGCGAATGGTGGCCTTATAGAGGTACAGGATACTTTTAGGCGTAAGTAGTTTCCTAGCACGGTAGAGAGAGCCCACCTTCTTCACAGCAGCCTTGGCAATGCTCCCAATGTATCTATTCCAGTTCATGTTTCCTGTAAACCTTAGGCCGAGGAGTTTAAAGGAAGTAATTTCGGGTAATATGTTCTTGGCCATTGCTATTGATGGTAGTGAACTTTCCGAATTTGAAGTTGAATTTTTTTTTTTAATTTCAACTTGGGGGGGGGGGCTGAAAACATGTCCTCTATGAAAAGAAAAAAATCCGAAATTATGAGATGCAACCATCAATAAAAGATGGCGAAATACAAATGACTAAAGGTCGACAACCACATCCGGCCAGCGGCGCAAAGTATGAATGACACCTTGAGCAAATTGCTTTTACACCGGTAATCTGAATGAACGCGCGCAGTCCACTTTGATATGCAACTAAAGAAACGTTACTGCAGGCCCAGTTAAGGACGCCAACGGCTCGGGGTGGAGGGGAGGTCCGTGCAGATTGAAAATTCCGAGGGTCGGATCTCCATTAAACACATCGTTTCGAGTCGTTACTCTTACGTTCGTCTTTGTGAAATTCGGTGAAACATAATTTCCTATCCGAAATTACCGTGTGCGATCGCCTAAAACGTGTAGAAGCAGCAGTGTTTGAAAGATGGAGGCGTTTATTGAGAGCTTTTTGTGGATTTTGTTATTGAACCTTTTCCGTTGAAACGAGTCAGCCGGGTGTAAGCATTGGGAAGGAGGTGT
>NC_136513.1:87762975-87800475 GCF_053919585.1 Euprymna scolopes
TCCAAGACTCGAGTTTCGCTCTCATTTGGGCTTATCAGTTAGACATATCCGCGCTCAGGATATGAGGTAGGTTCTTTTCACTGTCGGATCTGTGCCGCGGGTTGCTTGATCTGCGTAAGTTAACAGACATTCTTGTGTGTGTGGCGTGTTTGCTCAGTTGTTAGAGTGCTCGCCTGGCATGCAAGAGGTTCGGTTTCAAATCCTGTGTGCAGATATGTCTAACTGATGAGCCCAATCTCATTATATATATATATATATATATATATATATATATATATATATATATACATATATATATATATACATATTTTCTTATAATATATACAAATCCTTATTTAAGGAGCTCAATGTAATTACAGAGCAAGATAGTGAATAAATGAGAAAAGACTATATTCCAAAGTTCATGATGTTGACTATCTTATAATTTATTCCTTTAATTCAGTTGATATTTACAATTTTTGACAGTATCTGTTTCGTAGCGCAAAATCAATCACGTAATTATTATATAAATCCATGAATCCATCTTGCCCTTAACTCATCAGAAGAAATATCAATAATCAATCCGTCAAACAGAAAATAAATTGCGTTTTGACATGAGTAACATCCGAAAATTGGATGAGAAGCTTTAAATACCTGATAATATGTTTACATTGCGCCATTTTGAATTTTAGAAATCATATATACATATATATATATATATATATATATACATATATATAACTACTTCATTTACTCACATAAAATAATATACGAAAATATAAATTTATACGTAAATTTATGCGTAAATTTTAAGTATTTACTTCAAAAATGCTCAATACGTAGTTAGAGCTATTTAGTAAATTATAAAATATATATGTCTAGAGTGGATGAAACGCGGAATTTTCAGTGTAGCTTAATCGCCATATATAGTTTATATATATATATATATATATATATATATATATATATATATATATATATATATACTAGCAAAAGTACCCGTCGTTGACTGGGTTCAAAAACAGCCTACAAAAAATGTACTCTGATTTATGAAAGTATGATAGGTTATGAAAAGGAAGGGTTGTAAAGAGATAGATTCGATTTTGGGGGTATCAAAACCAAAGCAAAATATGGTGAAAATAAAAATAAAATAGATAAACCCCATAATTTATTATACCATACCTGTTCACACTGAAACACTTATCACAATATTCTGTGGATCTATATTAAAAAACATTGTTAAACTTTGTGACATGTTTCCATTCTATGGAGGTCAGGCGCGAAAGAACATCCCATAATTTTATTATACCATATTTCTTCAAACTGAAACATAATTATCAAAGTATACTTACGCAGATTGATATGAAAAGTCTTTATTAAAGTTTGTGCCTATTTCCATTCTATGAAGGCCAGGCGGGAACGCAGACCCCACGCTTTGATTATACCATCCCTATTTAAATTAAAACATACTTATCAAAGTATTCTTATGTACATCTATATCAAAACACTTGTAAACGTTTTTTTTTTTCATTTTTAAATTTTTTATTTACATACTTTGTGGACCAGGCGCGAACGCAGACCACACAATTTTAATGAACTGCCGTTCTGCCAGATCAAACATACCCATTCCTGTGTCTCGATACATCGTCTATCATTATATGTAATCATTTTTTTTAATAGTTAACAATATAGGAGCCTATTCGTGACCAGATACACCCACCCACACACACACACACACACACACACACACACACACACACACACACACACATTTAGCTTTATATTATAGCTATATATAATCTGAGGCTATTTTTTCCAGCGGTGAAGTAGTCAATGAAGTTTAACGTGTGTATACAAGAGTGCTCAATACCGGAGTCTCAATTCATCCACTGAAATTTTAGCATTTGGCCTATACGTATATATTATATCCCATATCAAATCTCCCTCAAACATTTTAATGCTAGAAATATTCAACGAGATAACCTTTTTCAAAATGTATTCCTAATTACTTCCCTATTACATTAGTCACGTTCGTATATACATGTATGTGATATCGCATATGATGTCTTCCTCAAATTTTTAATGACGTTTACTCTTAATAGAAATACTTGACAAGATGAAGATTATCTGTATGTGTTGTGTTATTGCCTCAACACTTCTACTATAGAAATGCTTTCATCTTTAACACGACCTTACTTTGCTTTTTATAAGATGTATCGCCTTAGGAGGTATCTTGTTACTGGTAACTAGCTGACCGAAACATGCTTATGAACAAATAGTGTAGATATATACATATATATATATATATATATAGATATATATACATATATACATATATATACATATATACATATATATATACTAGGCACCGCCAAAAATGGCCGCAAAATCAAGTTGTTGTTGTTTTTTAAAACTAAATTACATTTATTAAAATCCATTATTTCTGAGTAACTTTTTTTTTCCAGAAAGATAAAACGCTGAATTTTATCATATAGAAAACAGAATAATGTAAAACTTTTTCTATTTTTAATTAAATTTTAAATGTTAAATTTTCCCAAAAAGTTAACAATTGACATTTTTTGTCTTGCACAAAACACGTACTTAAATATTAAAAAAAAGGGTTTTTGAAATAATTAATTTATTTATTTATTGTCTAACTAAGATTTAGGATGATTTTCTAAGAGAATATGCAAAAATATTATAATATAAGTACCTGAATTTCAAATAATTCCACTTATTCATATAGGTAACCAGATATTTCGCGTCGACGTAGAGTTCAGATCGACTCTGTTTACGTTTTCTTTTGATAAGAAGAAAACTATGAAAGACCAAACAGGCCAAAAAAACTTATTTTTCAGTGACGAAAATTTCAATGTATTATTAAGCTGAGGCTAGCCAGTACCAGATGGGTGACCATTTGTATGAGTTTGGTTTTTAATGTGTATGTGTGTGGGGGCCAGGCTCCCCAAAATGGGGGGGGCAATTTAAAGCAGAATAAAAAAAATTATTTCAGCGCGTTTGGTCCACCGTAGTCGAAAGGCGGCAAACGTTTTCAAACGAGATCGAAAAAAATGATGCTAATTTTAACACAAAGGGCACAATATTTATCGAATTTTTTTTTTTTGTATCGATTATTCAAAGCATGCCCTGTTTAATAATGGTCATGCATTATTCGGCTTGCTAAAAAAAAATTGTTAATCTATTTATCAAAAATTTTAAAATGGCTTTTTTCGTATAAATATTAAAAAAAAATTTTTTTGTTTTGCTTAACTTAAATTAATTATTTTACTTAACATATTCACCGAATTTCACACTTCAAAACTCAAAAGCGGGATAATTAAACACAATCGAAGTTCTGATATTCAGACGTCAAAATAAGGTATGCAAACAATTTTTTTTTTTAATCTATAATTCTGTCCCTTACAACAACACAATATGTTTTGTTCAGTTTCAGATGATTATTTTAAGCATATTTGTTCCCACTTCAAAACAAGGGGGGTTTTGTAAGCAAAAAAATATATATATATAAATATCGTTTATGAAAAATAAGTACACTCTTATAAAGTTCATTCTTCTCCTAATAATCGCTGAAAATTTCGTATTAATCGGATAATTACCTGATTTTTGGTAGATTTTTAAAAAGACGGTCCGTCAAAAAGTACTGACCTGCCCCCCCCCCCAGTTTTGGCGGTGCCTAATATATATATATATATATATATATATATATATATATATATATATATAGATGTATATATATAAATGTATATATATGTATATATATAAATGTATATATATATATATATATATATATATATATATATATATATATATATATATATATATATATATAGTAATTTATAAAATGTATACGGCGATTAAGCTACACTGAATGTTCTGCGTTTCATCCACTCTAGGACTCTTCAGGCTTATGCGCGAATTCTGTTGTTGTTTGTCGTTTTCATATACGCATCTTCTATTGAGATTTTAGTTAGCCAATTAGCTTTCTAATATCCACCGCGCCCTTCCTATCAGCCAATGGGTATGCATTTATCGGACAAATGCCTATTTAACTTCTGGTTGACCTGTTCATTTGTGTGTGCTCTATTTAGCTTGGATATATAGTTTCTTTATCTGTTTTAAATCTAGGTTAGTGTTTTAATGTTAGTTTATATATAAATATATATATGTATATATGTGTACATACATATATGCACATATATGATGATTGCAACGTCTTGTCAGACGAGAGCCACTCCCTCAGTCACTAAAAGTCCATGTGCCCGAATATGACTTTTTAGCCCTGCCAGCGACTTGCACACCCTCAAGCAGACATGACACTGAAAACGCTCACTGACTTGTATGAGACTAACAGCACGGAACCTGTATTATCGTGGGCTTTCATGTGATTAACAAAACCTGCCTTCGACAACAGAGCCCGATCACACACCTTACAGATCCAGAGATCTCCATGGTTGGGCGGCAAGGTTTGGCATTTCCTACATGCTCTCTTAAGCTTCTCTCTGTCTATTTTGGCTGCTTCATAGTGTTCTGCACCCCTGTATATATATACATACATATATGTGTGCGATCGTTTATGTATATTCATGTTTATTTAATTTATTTATTTGTTTATTTTCTATATTTTTTGTTAGTTTTAAAACTATTTTGTATCGCTATCCTAGAGTAAATTTTATCTTGTGAACACAGTTGTTCGCGATTTATCTTCTACAGTTTAATAGATGTTGGGGTTCTTTAAAGTACAGGATAGCAAATTTTTCATGAAGGCATAATCTACATGGGTCGTCTAGGTCCCTACACGTGGTAGCTTGTCTTATTATTTTCCATTCGACTACCGGCGAATGTCCGCTTTCCTTGAGTTCCCAGTATTTATTCGCTAGTTTTGTTTTCATACTGTGTTTTTTTTTTTTTTTTTTTTTTTTGAATTTGCTGATAGGAAGGGCGCGGTGGATACTAGAAAGCTGATTGGCTAACTAAATAGAAGATGCGCATATAAAAACGACAAACAACTACAGAATTCGCGCATACGCCTGAAGAATCCTAGAGTGGATGAAACGCTGAATATTCAGTGTAGCTTAATCGCCATATACATTTTATAACTTACTAACTAGCTCTACCTACGTATTGAGCACTTTTGAGGTAAATACTTAAAGTTTACGCATAAATCAATACTTTCGTATATTAATTTTATGTGAGTAAATTAAGTAGTTATATATATATATATACTCCTTATTTATATATATATATATACATATATATACATTTTATTTACTATCTATTAAATATATATGCATGTATATATATATATATATATATATACTCTTTATTGGTTCTTATATAAGCAGTAATATGTTGTTACACATTCATGAGCATGTTTCTGGCAGCTAGTTACGAGTAACAAGAGAGCTCTTTAGACGATATAACTTACTCGAAAGCAAAGTTTGCAATGAAAATATCAGGTCTTCCTCGTTACAGGGAGATAACAGGATGTTCCTTCAAATGTAGTGAAGAATATAAGTTGGTTGTATGCAAATAAAATCCAATAGGGGTGCGGATTTTGCTTTGTGTTTAGATATAGGAATGAATGGAAAAGGGCGGGGTGTAAAGGTCGATGTATATATATATGAATAAAGGCCGATATATATATATATATATATATATATATATATACATATATACATATATATATATGTATACATACATATATATATATATATATATACATATATATACATATATACATATATATATATATATATCAGATCGATTGAGGAATTAATTATTCTTGTTCACTTCACATTCACTTAAAATACGAAACTTACATTTTCCGAATCCTTGCTTGGCTCAGCTTGTACGTCAGGTTCATTGGGTCAGAAAATAGGGTTGACAAATCAAAACTGAATGCGCAGAACGCAGTGAAAGGAATATGGTACAAAAAAAAAATGTCTCCTATATTTCAGTTTTTAACTGCAATACCGAAACGAGCTTTTGTCATTTACCGCCTTCTAGAACATATACCAAATTTTTAATTGGTTTAGTTCTCGTTGTCATTCTCACTGTACGAATGACAGTGACATGCCTAATAAACAACTATACACCCACTAGCATAGGTGCCCAGCGTTGCCCGGGTGTTTGGAGGTTTGTGTTGAGCAAAAAAAAAAGTTGTAGTAGAAAGGCAGGCTCGAACCCGTACCGCGAAGGGGGAAAAGAACAGGAAAAAACGTGACGTTTTTGCTGTTACGACCACCGCCAACCCGGAAGTGGCGTAGGTTTAAATTAAGGCTAGACAATCCGAAAGAGGGGATTTCGAAAATATTGGTGAAAAAAGCGACCCCCTTCCTGTAGAAAAGTACCCAGTTGAGAGTGAAGAAATTAATGCTTATAGCCAATTTTTTTGGTATTTGTCCTTTGAAGTGTCGAGCTTCAAAGGTATACTGATCTTGTGAAAATTCGTCGCCTCTTGACCCGTATTTTGACCTCCTGAACATTTATTGTTTGGGGCTCAAATCAAGTTATTAAATTAGATCAATGTGCAAGAAACTTATATCTAAAATTGTTTATACCCAACATTTGCGGAGGAGTTTAGTATAGTTTTCAAAGGTCAAATCGTTGAGCTATTACCCCTTAATCATCAAATTTCTGGCCAAAAATGGATTACATAGATTTTCCCAAATCTCCGTACCCTGTATATCAAATTTCGAGAGTGTAGAATAAAAATTTACAGAGTTATTGTGTATGAAATGTTCACAGATACACACATACACACACACACACACACACAACTTAACTTTTATAGATATACTAGCATTTCAGGCTGGCATTGTCCGGGTGTTTGGTGTGTACGTTGAGCTAAAAAAAAAGTGGTAGTAGGAAGGCAGGCTCGAACCCGTACCGCGAAGGAGGAAATAAATGGGGGAAAAACGTGACGTCTTTGCTGTTACGACCACCGTCAAACCGGAAGTGACGTAGGTTTAAATTAAGGCTAGATAATCGAAAAGAGGGGATGACTTTCGACAATATCGGTGAAAAAAGCGACCCCTCCCTGTAGAAAAGTGCCCAGTTGAGGGTGAAGTAATGAATGTTTTTACCCAATTTTTCCATATTTGTCGTCTGAAAGATCGAGCTTACAAACGATACTGATCTTGGTAAAATCTGTCGCCTCTGTCAACATTTTTAGGCAGACATGCAAACATACATACATACATTTATATATTGGTTGCTCAAATTTTCGACCCAAACCTATCAAAAAGCTTGCCCTATCTCTGAATACGCTTTATGTAAAATTTGCAATGTTTAGACCAGAAATTGTCTGAGTAATTTGGTAGAGACCGCAGAGGTCAATTTTTTAGAACTTTGTCCCCTATTTTGATCCCTTGTTTTGGACTCAAATCAAGTTATTAAGTTAGATCCTATATCTAAAATTTTAAGTGTTTAGACACAAAATTTGCGGATGAGTTTGGTAGAGTTCTCAAAGGTCAAATCGTTGAATTTTGACTCCTTAACAGTCAAATTTCTGGCCGAAAACGGATGACAAACATTTTTCCAAATCTCAGTACCCTGTATATCAAATTTCGAGTCTGTAGATTTAAAATTACAGAGTTATTGCGTAGGGAAATGTACACAGACACACGGACACAAAGACAGACAGACGGACACTTTCACTTTTATAGATATACTAGCATTTCAGTCCGGCGTTTCACGGGTGTTTGAAGGTGTGTGTTGAGCAAAAAAAAATAGTAGTAGGAAGGCAGGCTCGAACCCGTACCACAAAGGAGGAAAAGAATAGGAAAAAATCTGCCGTCTTTGCTGTTACGATCACCGCCAAAATGAAAGTGATGTAAGTTTTAATTAAGCCTAGACAATCGAAAGGAGAGCATGATATTTTGATTAATCCCTATTTTGTGTTTATTATTATATTGTACCCAATATATAGTGATGATTTAAAAGTTTTTAAAAAAAAAATGGCTTGTGCGCTACAACCGAGAATCGAAATTAAAACGTTTAGTTTACGATTTACTTTCTCTTTTGACGTTAACGCCTGAGCTATAGAGACATGTTTGCTGCAAGGATAGAAATTAAACCCTGACCCAATAGCTATTACATTACGCATACATATTCGTAATGCCGTCGTTCGACCTTCGCCTGGCAACTTCCATTTTTTTTTTTAAATTTTCACACGTTTGCACAGATTTTCCCTAACTAAAAGCCAAACGTAAAGTTTCGCATAGGTTCATATACCCTATATATTTATTTTCATATTTGTAGACCAACAACTGACGGAGAAGTTTAGTAGGCAAAATTTTTAAACAAATATTCACATACATAAATATATATAGAAAGAGGGTTGTGTTTACTATAACCTTTTTACGCAAAAATTACGCAAGTATAAATCATGTAGAATATCTGCATGAATATAATTACACGTAATAGCTAACTAAAGATGATCATCTCATAAGAAAACCGAAAATACTAATAGGGAATTAATTAAAATGAATGTTTGGGCCAAGATTTTTTTTTCTGTTATCAACGTGTAGTATCTGTTCCAGCAGATACAAGCTACTTGGCCTTTTGGACAAGATCAAAGTGTAGTATCTGTTCCGGCAGATACTGCAAGCAAAGACCAGATGTGGAGGCACCTCCACATACCTGATCTTTAACCAGCTCCCATTTCCCACCTTTCGGGAGCTGGTCCCCTTTTTCCCTTCCCCCTCCCTTCACTCCTCATATTAAAAATTGGCCTTGTGCATAATTTGCTCGGTGGGGGAGCAAATAAATACCATCTGTTCCAGCAGATACTGCAATCAAAGTTATGTGGGGGGGGGCATTGCTCTTGAGCAATCAGTTTTGGTCAATATAGGGAAATCCTTCATACCAATTGTCACTATCCAGTTTCCTCTCGGGGGAACTGACCTCCCCTCCCCTCACTCTCCACATTAAATCACGGCTTTATGCCTAATTTGCTCAGTGGAGACGCAATATAGAAATAAATAGAGAAAAGGTTTTTAACGTAAATAGCAATACACAAAGAAAAAACAAATTTATGGGATTATATATATATATATATATAGAGAGAGAGAGAGAGACAGACAGACAGAC
Organism: Euprymna scolopes; assembly: GCF_053919585.1. Taxonomy (NCBI): domain Eukaryota; kingdom Metazoa; phylum Mollusca; class Cephalopoda; order Sepiida; family Sepiolidae; genus Euprymna; species Euprymna scolopes. Next base: position 87,772,069 of record NC_136513.1, read on the forward strand.
AGACAGACAGACATACATACAGAGATAGAGACTAATTGAAATGCATTCTTTGTCTTGCATGTAATAAAAATTTCAAAATTTGAAATTTAACCATTTCACGTCATAAAATTTAAATTACTAAATATATATATATATATATATATATATATATATATATATATATACAGAGAGAGAGAGAGAGAGAGAGCGAGAGAGAGAGAAAGAGAGAGAGACAGAGAGAGAGAGACTAATTGAAATGTATTCGTTGTCTTGCATGTAATAAAAATTTCAAAATTTGAAATTTAACCATTTCACGTCATAAAATTTAAATTACTAAATTTTGATTTATTTGCTCTATCTGGTATATTGAGCAATTTTTTTAGCTGGGATTGGCTTTATAAAATATTACAGCCAATAAAATTTTGTAAAAACCAATAATCACTGGATTTCCATACCAGTAGATCTATTGTATTTCTTTATTCTGAAGTATATATATATATATATATATATATATATATATATATATATATATATATATATATATATATATATAAGTACTAATGAATAAAAGAATCGTTTCCGATTTTTCCGATTCTGATTTTTCCGATTTACACTTAATCAAGAATATATCATAATTTGATAATTTCAAATTTTCACATATACGCAAATATATATATATATATATATATATATATATATTTATTTATATATATAAATTACTCGAGACAAGACATGAAGCCACTTGATGTAAGCAGCTAACAAGAACGAAAGCTAATTATTGCAAAGACAGGAAATGCCGATTGACCTTAGTCTTGAAAAGATCAAAACTGTAAGTAAAAAGAAAACAGGGAGCAGGAAGAGAGTTTCACAACCTTGCAGTTTTTGAAAAGAAGCTACTGGAATAGGAAGCGGTATTATCTGGTTGACAAGAAAGTTTCTGGTGTGTGTTTTTTACTTTTAAACTCAGATGGGCATATCTCTTCTCAATTAAAAAGTTATTGATCGAAATAAGCACCCTCAGAATGAACAAACATTTGCCAACGCAAAGCAATGTATTTATGGCAATAATGTAAAAACCGTGCGTTCTGGTAGCGATCAAGTCGCTGGAGGCGTTTTTGATGTCGCTTAGTTTTTTTAAGCATTTCTCGCACAGAACGTTGTCGGGATGCTTGAAAAAGTGGTAGTCGCTAGGTGAAAGGTCTGGAGCGTATTAGGCAGAGTTTCGTAGCCCAATTCGTTCAACTTCTGTAGGGTCGGATTATTAACCTGCGGTCTGGCATTATCATTGAAGAAAATTGGGTTCTTTTCTGGGTGATGTGGTAAAAATTTTGGATGCATTTCATGCATTTGTTGACAGTACTTCACAGCTGTGATGGTTTCGCCTGCATTAAATAAAAACTGTAATGGATTAAACTGGTCACAGACAACATAACCTTCTTTTAGTGCAACTCTTGCTTTGGGAAGTTGTTGTAGCGAACCCACTTTTCATCACAAGTCACAACCTCGGTCGAGAAACGGGTCGTTCCATTTGCGTAAAAGAAGGGGAGATGATACTTCATAATGGCGTTTCTTTTAATTGTCGTTCAATTCGTAAGGCATCCATTTGTCAAGTTTTTTTTACATTTCAATCTCTCTCAGTTGGTTGGAATCGTCGTATACAGTACATCCAATTCAGAAGCAACTTCTCGAACAGTTGTGCGTGGATTGGTTTCGACTTCGGCTCTTAAATGATCGTTGTCAACATCTGAGGCTAGACCACTACGCTCACCATCTTTAAGACTCTCGTCGCCGACAGTAAATTTCTTAAACCACCATTCTGTTGTGCGTTCATTAGTGGTTTTGGGACCAAAAGCTTTGTTGGTATTGCAACCTGTTTCTACAGCTTCTCGGCCTAGCTTAATTGAAATAAGAAAATTGTAAGAATTTGCTTTTTTTCCATCTTGTATTAAACGTTTTGAAAAAAAATATTGTTTTAAAACGATTGTAATTCAAACGGTTAGATAGAGCGAAAAACGCTCTTTAAAATTATATATAAAGTAAAGGTGTTATAAGAAAAACTTATTTGAAAATACATCATTGTGATTTCAAATAAAACAATTCTGCAAAAACCTTCTTGTCAACTTAATATAATGAGGTATAAAAATTATGAATTGATGGAGACCTCTAGACCAAACGAGTCAAACGAGCTGGAACAAACGAAACACGGAATAGATAAGACAATTCTGAGAGAACACATGAGATTATAGTATTTATAGAAAAAACTGAGACTAGCAACATCGCGTCTGCGAGAGTGAGATTGCAGAGAAGAAGAAAGTGTGGGGCCAATCAAATCACGGATACGTTTATACAATTTACCAAGAACCTTCAAACGGGACACAAATTCACCAGCGCAAATATGAGAACAGTACTCCATACATGGTTTGATAGTAGCTATTTTTAGAGAGAGAGAGAGAATAGCTTCGGATGTGAGAGAGTGTTAAGAACGCTAGAGAGGGTGAATTTTACGAAAATCAGAAATAGCAGTGAATTTAATACATGGACTCCAAGAAAATGGTGGAAATAATGTAGTACATTTGTATTTAATGCATCGGGTTTCCGTTGGATAGGAATCGCCTGGCAGCTGACGTAAACCGCCGGAATATGCTAAGCATCGTTTAAATTTTAAAACGCTAGGAAATAAATAACAACATTTATCGGATACCAATTACAATGACAAAAATGAAAAAAAAAACAATAAAATAAAACAACAACCCGTCGTAAATTTCATTTTTTGTTTTTTTTTTCAAATAAATAGAAAAATATTTTTTTAGATTTAGGGTTGGACTAGTTACATTTGTGCGTGATTAAAAACTCATTTTTTTCTTTTCAGAGTTAGGTTTAGGGTTTAGGGTTAGAGTTGGAATAAGTAAATTTGTACGAAATTAAAACTATTTTTTAGGGTTAGTTTTAGGGTTAATGTTGAATTAGTTAAAGATTAGGGTTTTGGGTTGGGGCTGGGAAAAATGTTGTGCACGATTAAAAATTATTCTTTTAGGATTAGGTTTAGGATTAGAGTTCGACTAAATAAATTTTTGCATGATTAAAACTATATTTTAGGGTTAGGTTTAGGGTTAGGGTTGGATTAGTTAAATTTGTGCATGATTAAAAACATTTTTTAGGGTTAGGTTTAGGGTTTAGTCTGAGGGTTAGACTAAGTCAATTTGTGAGTGATTAAAAACTATTTTTTGGTTTAGGGTTAAGGTTGGATTAGTTAAATTTGTGATTAAAAACATTTCTTAGGATTAGGGTAAGGGTTAGACAAAAATTTGTGCATGATTTAAAACCATTATTTTAGAATTGAGTTTAGGTTTGGGTTAGGGTTGGACTAAGTACATTTGTGCATAATTAAAAAATAATTAATTTTAGATGGTGTGATGCTGTAGGAAACTTTCAAAATGTTCCTCCAAAGTTCATCCATCGACGAAAATTGAACACCTCCTTCATAAACGTTCATCTTTATTACTGACACACGCTGCTCAATTGGGTTTATATATGGAGAAACTGGTGGTCATGTCATCAAATTTCCTCTACTAATGCCTAACGACTTAAGGTAGGATGCCGTAGTCTTGGCTGAGTTGGATTGCGCATTGTCGTAAAATAATTTTGCAGTAACGCGCCAATGGAAGATCATCAAGCCATGGTGACAAATGCTTATTTAAACATAAAATATAAGACTGGTTTGTCAGTTTGACACCTTCTGTCACTCGAAATGGTCCAATTAGTTCATTGCAGATTATTCTAGCCTAAAAGAGAACACCTCCACCTCCCTGTTGACGATGGAATTGATGAGGGTAGGGAATCCAAAAGGACTCCAAACTTTGGCCCACCCATCCTGTCTATCAAGGGTTGCGCTGGCCTTATCGGCGAAAAAAACATTTTCAAAGCTGATTTTTATGTATTTCTGAGACCAAGCCAAACGTTTTTCCTTAATAGTTGGGTTTAAGTGCTTAATGCGTCTTGTAATTTCGTTTAAGACATTGCAGCATGTCTTTTTGGACAAGGAAGGTATTCCAGCCTTCGCAAATATAGCAGCACAGTTGCTGCTTGGATGCTAGGATAAGTTGACTGCGAATTTTTCTAACATCACGAGCAGAAATTGACTTTATTGTGTTTTTGTCCTTCCTTGGTTTGATGTTTGGATTTTCAACGAATGAAGATAATGTTTTTCGATTTCTTCCACGCTCCTTGGCTAGATCTACGAGAGATAAACCTTTTACTATGCCTGCAAGAACACGTTAGCTGTCAATGGACACTTTCTATGCATTTTGGGAGACCTGCAATAAAGTGATACACACTTAAAATTATCAGAAAATAGAAAAATAAGCATAATTTTCAAAATATTTGTTCAAATTCCAGAAAAATCAGGGAAATAGAACACCTTGCTATGCTCTTCCAGTGTAACAAATTTCACTTCTTTGCGTTTCATAGCAATTTCAGAATTAAAAAATATTGACCTGCAGTAATGCGATTGACAGGGTTTATATGTCGTTTTGCATCTCTACCTATCATTATTATTATTATTATTATTATTATTATTATTATTATTATTATTATTATTATTATTATTATTATCATTATTATTATTATTATTATTATCATTATTATTATTATTATTATTATTATTATTATCATTATTATTATTATTATTATCATTATTATTATTATTATTATAATTATTATTATTATTATTATTATCATTATTATTATTATTATTATTATTATCATTATTATTATTATTATTATCATTATTATTATTATTATTATTATTATTATTATAAATTATTATTATTATTATTACTACTATTATTATTGATATTATTATTATTATAAATTATTATTATTAATTATAATTATTATTTTTTATTATTATTATTATTATTAATGATTATTATTATTATTATTATAAATTATTATTATTATTAATTTTTATTATTATTGTTATTATTATTGATATTATTATTAATTATTATTAATTACTATTATTATTATAAATTATTATTATTAATTATTATTATTATCATTGTTAATTTTTATTATTATTATTATCATTATTACTATTATTATTGATATTATTATTAATAATTTTTATTATTATTATAAATTATTATTATTAATTATTATTATTAATTTTTATTATTATTATTAATTATTATTATTATTAATTATTATCATTAATAATAATAATATTATAATTAATGTAACTCATTATTATTATTATAAATTATTATTATTATTATTATAAATTATTATTATTATTAATTATTATTATTATTGCTATTATTAATTATTAATATTATTATTAATTATTATAAATTATTATAAAGAATTATTATTAATTATTATTATTATTAATTAATATTATTATTTATTATTATTATTAATTATTATTATTAATTATTATTATTATTTATTATTATTATTATTTATTATTATTATTATTAATTATTATTATTATTATTAATTATTATTATTATTAATAATTATTATTATTATAAATTATTATTATTACTATTATTAGTGCTATTATTATTAATTATTATTATTATTATTAATTATTATTATTATAAATTATTATTAGTATTAATCATTATTATTATTAATTATTATTATTAATTATTATTATTATTATTGTTGATATTATTATATTATTATTATTATCATTATTATTATTATTATATTATATTATTATTATTAATATATGTTTTTCTTTTTCAGTTTTACACTTTCAGTCAGATTGGTCTGATTGGTGGGGATATGAAGGCATATCAGGTAAATAGTATACATATATATATATATATATATATATATATATATATATATATATATATATATATATATACGAGCAAATAGTTACTAAAACATGTTAAAAACACTTTGAAAAAGAGTTAAAAACATATTTCATCTGAAAAGGAAACACTTGATACGTGGGTAGTCCTTAATCCGCGGAGTTTCGCAGAAATACTTTCCTTCTCGTCAGAGGGTAGGAATTAGCAAAATGCGGGATCGGATTTTGCATACAAAAGTATTTGATGAAACAACAAGTAAGTCAAAGATCTTACTTGATAACAAAAAGTAGAGCAGAGGGAATATGGTGAAGAAAAAGGTGATTACACGTGAATTGATGGTCTTGTGAAAGGTAAATAATCCAATGACGATATAATCCAATAATATAACTCCAAGAAAGTTAATTGAGTAAAATCCAAGGAAATCACGTAATTGGAAGATGGTGCAAAATAATCCAAAAGGCCGAAATCCATGGAATAATTCACAAATATTTACAAGGAAAAGAAAATTTTATATATATAATTATTATAGTAAAAAAAATAATTATATATATATATATATGTATATATATATGTGTGTGTGTGTGTATATATATATATATATATATATATATATATATATATATATATATATATATATATATATATTAAATTGTGATTCAATGAATTTCAAAAAACCTTTATTGAAATGAAGTGGTTGAGTTTCATATCAAAGATTTTTATTATTCTAAGCAAGACAAAGAATACTTTTGAAAATTAATCTCTTTAACCTATAGGGTTTCGATGTCTACCATCTCATCAGAGGAGAGAAAATATTAGCAAATATTTATAAAAGTGTGTACCCTATTTGTAAGCGAGGCATGGAAAGTCAGAGTCAAAATAATTAATTAGTCAGAAATCCTGTAGCAAGAGGATTTGAAGAAAAGGATATGAAAATTGTAGATCCAGATTGTGTGGTATATATATGTGTGTGTGTGTGTGTGTGTGTGTGTGTGTGTGTGTGTGTGTGTGTGTGTGTGTGTGTGTGTGCGTAAACCGTAGTATTGTCGAAATTATTAACATATCCAAAAACTCCGGAAAACAGTGAAGTAAAAACTGTAATTGTTAATGAAAATCGCGTTCAAAATAAATAGCAAGGTTTACACATCAAGACGTTTCTGCCAACTATTCCTCTGGTCTTCAACAGGATAGGAACCCTGAATCTCCTAACTGCATCCTTTGCAATTACTGCCTTCCATAGTTGCTGTCGTCTCACAACGTTTTGGTCAAGTAAGCCTCTGGCCGGCTTTGGGCAGGATTCAGGCAATTCTCACCTGGAACCGTACATATTCAACGTCTCTATCCACTAGGCCACGGGCCCCGAAGTTGGATTTTTTTGGTCCTATTTATCCACGTTTATTTATTATCTGATCTTCCATGGTCAGATCTGTACCGAATGGTACATATATTATTAGTAATAAAAATAATTAAATAATACTTATCTCAAGAATTCCAATTAAATAGTATATAAAACATCAGCTGATTTATATATATATGTGTGTGTGTGTGTGTGTGTGTGTGTGTGTGTGTGTGTGTGTGTGTGTGTTGTGTGTGTGTGTGTGTGTGTGTGTGTGTGTGTGTGTGTGTGTGTGTGTGTGTGTGTGTGTGTGTGTGTGATAGCAGGGCAGGTAGTTGCATGGAGTCAGAAGAGTTCAAAATAATAATGCCGATCAATAGATGATGACAGTCAAAATTTTATGTAATCATTGTAGTAATATGTCACTAATTTCGACACGATAATTAAGTAGATAACATTGTTTTTATTTGAATTTTTTTTTTTCAATTTTTTGGATTTTCCTTATGTTTCCAAACAAGCACTTTTTTGTAAACGTATTTTGTAGCAATTTATGCAATTCGATTATTTAACAAAATAGTGTAATATGATTATATATATATACAAGTTAGAAAAGCATTTTATCCAAGGCATGAAAATTGTTAAACAAAATGTTTTTACTATAGGCTTTAAAAGTAAAGGTACAAGATTCAATTTGAAATTTATTTATCTTCAAAGTGCACTTTTATAAATTTTACAAAGTAAGGTATAAAAATTTAATTTAAATTGAATCAAAAAATTACCTTGGATTTATTTTATGTAATGTACATTTTGTTGCAATTTAAAAACATTATCTTTCGTCTAGCAATTAATGATATAGATATAAAATTTTCAATGATTTTTTTAAAAAGTGCAACAAAATGTACATTACATAAAATAAATCCAAAGTAATTTTTTGATTCAATTTAAATTAAATTTTTATACCTTACTTTGTAATGTTTATAAAAGTGCACTTTGAAGATAAATAAATTTCAAATTGAATCTTGTACCTTTATTTTTAAAGCCTATAGTAAAAACATTTTGTTTAACAATTTTCATGCCTTGAATGAAATGCTTTACTAACTTGTATCTTATCTTTTTAAGATTATATATTAAAACTATCCTTCTCTCTATTTCAGTTTGTATTTCTCCTCACACCCCAACTCATTTTTGCAAGCCTCTCTTTGTTTCTTTCAGAATAGAAAATCTTTAAAATTTACTAAGGAACATATTTCATATAGGTTTCATTAACAAATATTCAGTGCATAACGAGAAAAATAAAGATGAAAATTTCGAAAGGACTGTGGTCAATAGTAGTCCTCGCCAGCGAAAGTCTTTGTTGTTGTTATTCTATTATTATTATTATTTAAAACATTTTGTGTCCTGCTCTTTCGTGCGAGAACTAATATACAATATTAGCGCATTGTTATAAAAAAATCTGTTGTCTTAAGTATCCATATTTCAACAGACGAATATCAAATATGCAAACACTTATTTTCACATAAAATATATTGAATTTTTTGTGATTAGATTCTCCTTGATATTTTACGCGTTTTGCGACAAAAATCTCAAAATTTTAGCTTTTAGTGCTATCATCGTTCTTCCGCCGAACGCGTCATATTTACGTGTATTTTATTACCAGGCAAGGTTGCTAATTGTGAATTAATTGATTGACTTGCATCGGTTTAATAAAGTTTTCGAACAAACACTTTTCTTAGTTGCGTTTTTTTTTAATCTATGATGTTCATGCGATGTGACCATTTAATAAAATGGTGTAATGTGATTATAGACATACGAACATAAAATTGTCTTAGCGCATATAGAGAAATTTTATATATAGATAATTTTGCCAATAGAATCAGCCAATATAAAAAGTAAATGTGATATTGGTAAGCGATAGATGTTTGACGATCACGTTAAAAAAAAAAAGAAACGTCCGTCATATTTGACAGGATAGTCTCACTTGTTGGGTTTCCATCAAACCGTCATTTAGCCAATATAATATCTGGCTATAAGCCAGAGAAAAGCATTGTGGCTCTTTTTGTGCTCCTACAGCAAAGATAAAAACATATTTATCGGCTAGACCCACTGATTTATAACAGGATATGGAAAAATATTTTGTAATCAATTCTCATTAGTATATATCTGAAGCTGAAACTAAACAATTACTATTAATAATAAAAATTTGGCATTTGTATTTCTAGCTGATGGAATCCATGTCATGTTTTTTACTTTTGTAATCAAAAAAAATCTATATATTAGGTACAATATAATAAAGAATTCAACAGAGAATTGACTCTTTAATAAGAAATATAATACTTGCATGAATTAAAATATATTTAAGCGTATCTTACGACTGGGCAACGCCGGGCATCCCTGCTAGTTGTAAATAAATTGATTGATTCGTATCGGTTTGATAAAGTGGTTAAAAGTAAAAGTTGAATAATTCGTTGTGTCGCCCATAACAGGATCTAAAAAAATATTTTGTAATGCATTCCTATTGGTATATGTCTGAAACTGAAACTAACCTATTACTTCTATTCATAATAGGCATTTGGCATTTCTGTTCCTTAAGTTGATCCTATTATTGTGTTTCTTAAGTTGAACCTATTATTGTGTTGCATAAGTTGAACCCATTTCCTATGAACCAATTAATTTTGGCAGTTGTGTTGCTTAAGTTGAACCCATTTCCTATGAACCAATTAATTTTGGCAGTTGTGTTTCTTAAGTTGAACCTATTATTGTGTTTCTTAAGTTGAACCTCTTATTGTGTTTCTTAAGTTGAACCCATTTCCTATGAACCAATTAATTTTGGCAGTTGTGTTTCTTCAGTTGAACCTATTATTGTGTTTCTTAAGTTGAACCTATTATTGTGTTTCTTAAGTTGAACCTCTTATTGTGTTTCTTAAGTTGAACCCATTTCCTATGAACCAATTAATTTTGGCATTTATGTTTCTTAAGTTGAACCTATTATTGTGTTTCTTAAGTTGAACCTATTTCCTATGAACCAATTTATTTTGGCATTTGTGTTTCTTAAGTTGAACCTATTATTGTGTTTCTTAAGTTGAACCTATAATTGTGTTGTTTAAGTTGAACCTATAATTGTGTTCCTTAAGTTGAACCTCTTTATTGTGTTGCTTAAGTTGAACCTATTATTGTGTTTCTTAAGTTGAACCTATAATTGTGTTGCTTAAGTTGAACCTATAATTGTGTTGCTTAAGTTGAACCTATTATTGTGTTGCTTAAGTTGAACCTATAATTGTGTTTCTTAAGTTGAACCTCTTATTGTGTTTCTTAAGTTGAACCCATTTCCTATGAACCAATTAATTTTGGCAGTTGTGTTTCTTCAGTTGAACCTATTATTGTGTTTCTTAAGTTGAACCTATTATTGTGTTTCTTAAGTTGAACCTATTATTGTGTTTCTTAAGTTGAACCCATTTCCTATGAACCAATTTATTTTGGCATTTGTGTTTCTTAAGTTGAACCTATTATTGTGTTTCTTAAGTTGAACCTATAATTGTGTTGCTTAAGTTGAACCTATAATTGTGTTGCTTAAGTTGAACCTATTACCTATAAACCCATTAATTTGGCAGGTAGGTTTGGTTTCTGTTTGAAACTAAAACTATACTATTATGGCCATTACTTATCTAGATTTGGCATTTAGCTGAAACTAAAACCATACTATTTCTTTTATTACTAATGGAGATTTGGTATATGTCTGTAACTAAATTATACTATTAGTTCTATTACTAATTGAGATTTTATATTCGTCTGACACTAAAATACTGCTAATATTAATGGAGATTTGGTATCCGTTTGAAGCTGAACCTATATTGTTATTTCTATTATTAATGGAGATTTGGTATCCGTTTGAAGCTGAACCTATATTGTTATTTCTATTATTAATGGAGATTTGGTATCCGTCTGAAGCTGAACCTATATTGTTATTTCTATTATTAATGGAGATTTGGTATCCGTCTGAAGCTGAAACTATATTGTTCTTTCTATTATTAATGGAGACTTGGTATCTTTACGAAACTAAATTTTTACTATTATTTTTATTATTTATAAAGATTTTTTGTTTGTCTGAAACGTAATCTATACTATTATTTCTATTATAAATAGATATTTAGTCTCTGAAACTAAATTTATACTATTACTTATATTACTTATGGAGATTTTTACCTGTTTGTCTGAAGCAGTAATAATTAATGGATATGTGCTATATATATATATATATATATATATATATATATATATATATATATATATATATAGTAATTTATAAAATATATATGGCGATTAAGCTACACTGAATATTCTGCGTTTCATCCAACTATAGGATTCGTCAGGCTTATGCGCATAAGCCTGACGAATCCTATAGTTGGATGAAACGCAGAATATTCAGTGTAGCTTAATCGCCATATATATTTTATAAATTACTAACTAGCTCTACCTACGTATTGAGCACTTTTGAAGTAAATACTTAAAGTTTACGCATAAATCTATACTTTCGTATATTAAATTTATGTGAATAAATGAAGTAGTTATATATATATATATATATATATATATATATATATATATATATATATATATATATATATATACATATATGAAACAGAAACTATACTTTCATTTCTACTGCCAGTCCTAGGTTTAGTTCGGTTTGGGTTTTTGTTTTACTGAATATCAATATATTTTCAATTTATCTAATGCGGATTCAATAAATGTGGCAAAAGTTTTAAGCTTCAAGTTATTAAATATTTATTATTTATTCGATGATGTTTGGTTTGGTTTTTATGTAGAGGAAAGTTGCTGTCTTGTTTTAACTTTCCCGAGCCTGATTGACTTCTGTATATAAAAAGAGAAAAAACAATAACCTCAATGTATATTTCTTGCATTTTAGGAGATGTCCTGTTCTCTTCCTTGCAACCTCTATCTCACAGAAGAGATGTTGCGAGTTTGTCTCTGATGTATCGTTATTTTCATGGAAAGTGTTCGACTGAGCTTCAATCTATGGTCCCCCCTCGCCAAACTTTCACAAGAAACACTCGTCTAGCTGTAAACACTATCAAAAATTCCCCCCACTCTTTATCTGTGCCTAAACCTAAACGTAGATTCCATGAACAGAGCTTCTTTCTTAGAACTGCACGCCTGTGGAATTGTCTTCCGTTTTCCTGCTTTCCGGCTGACTACAATATGGTTGTCTTCAAGTCTAACGTAAATAAGTTCTTGATGAGCCGTTCCATATAAGTTATCAAATTTACCAAATTTTCATTACTAATGATTACTATATTGTCCAATTTCTAATGTACACTCTTTAACCCTTATCCTTGAGTGGCCTATTGGCCTTGATAATGTGGTGATGCCTATGTAAAAAAAAAAAAAAAGAAAGACATTATTTTCAGACAGCCTGATCTGGTAGTTCCAGATCGACTTCGGTTATCCATCCTCTTTTTTCGTTTGTTTTGGGCTTGTGGGGTGGGGGTAGTATACTAGCGTCATAATCATGTACGTCATAATTGAAAGAATAATTGTAAAAATAAATCGGAGCTGCTGAGGCATCTACATGCGCACCCACCGTCGCTGCAATCTGGTGGGAATAGTCTCTTCTGCAAATAAGTATCAATTTGTTACTTATATAAATAAAACAGCAGATATATATATATGTGTGTGAAAATATCTGACGAAAAACCCTTAAATCACTAGTCAAATGATATAGAATTTAACAGGAAATAGTAGCCTTACACCAAGGATGGTTCCTATTTACAATGCCTCCCCACGGGAGAGAGTTAAACACCAGGGTCGTTTTGTTTTAACGTGGGGAAAATGGACAATTTACAATCGATCTCTGAAATCATATATATATATATATATATATATATATATATATATATATATATATATATATTAGACATTAAGAGGAGATTACAAATAGATATATAAATACCCGTTCACATACACCTTTCACAGTAAAGCTAGAACCCAGAATTAGATAGAATCGAGCAATTGCATCGACAACGGTCGTCAGTATTGCACACTTCATGAGTGCGACGACCTGGTTTCGGGCCTATGTTGGAGCACGTCACTGATGAGATGCAGTAGATGGGTCTGGCGTTGTCTGTGGTCGATGCAATTGCTCGATTCGACCTAATTCTGAGTTCTAGCTTTATCGTGAAAGGTGTATGTCAACGGGTATTTATATATATATATATATATGTATGTATATGTATGTATATATATGTATATATATATGTATGTATATATATGTATATATATATGTATGTATATATATGTATATATATGTATGTATATATATGTATATATGTATGTATATATATGTATATATATGTTTGTATATATATATGTATATATATGTATGTATATATATGTATGTATATATATGTATATATATGTATGTATGTATATATATGTATATATATGTATATTTATGTATATATATATATATACATATAAAAGAGTATATGGTAGTTTGCTTGAATCATTGTTGGTAAGGGAATATGGAAGTTTAAAAGCCAAAAGCAATGCGGAAAAAACCGGATTCACAAGAGTAAAGCAAAGAAAACAAACAAAAAAAAATAGACGCGTATGTTTGTGTAGAGAAATGTCTAACTGTTTATTCATCTATCATTTCTCACCTCGTTATATAATTAATTTGTAACCAAGTTGTTGGTATCTCCGATGTATATAAAGTCCGTTGGTGATATGGAACTTTGATTAATTTCGGGAGAAAATACCTCCCCTTTTCAAAAACAAAACAAAACAAAAGTTTTTAAGCTTCCATAATATATATATATATATATATATATATATATATATATATATATAAATCTATCTATATATCTATAAAAGTGAACGTGTCTGTCTGTCTGTCTGTCTGTCTGTGTACATTTCCCTACACAATAATCTGTCAATTTTTAGTCTATAGACTCGAAATTTGAAATACCGGGTACTGAGATTTGGGAAAATCGATGTGACGCGTGTCAGCCAGAAATTTGGCTGTTAAGGGGTCAAATTTCAACGATTTGACCTTTAAGAACTCTACCAAACTCCTCCGACAATTTTGTGTCTAGACACTTGAAATTTTAGATATAGGTTCCTTGAATCTGGATCTAACTTAATAAAGTGATTTGAGCCCGAAACTATAAATTTTAAGGGGTCATAATAGGGGTCAAAGTTTTAAAAAATTAACCTTTTTTTTGCTTTTTTTGCACAGCATACACCTCTAAACACCCGAGCAACGCCGGGCACCCCTGCTAGTATGTATATATATATATATATATATATATATATATATATATATATATATATATATATATGTATATATATAATACATACAGATATCAGTGTTTAATCCTTCCAGGATTATCATTGCAGGAAGATATGATTGTGTGATTTGAACCCTGCAACGTAGCCATCTCTGTCTTCAGTAGCAAGGAACAAACGACAGGGCCACCGTCAACCACAACGATATTCAAGTGAAATCAAACATTTATGAAATTTATATCACATTTATATAAAATTTATTATACGAGAACGGTCTACCGTGATCAGGCGATTAAATGCCGCGATCTCGCACGCAGCCTAAATGACGGATGTTTTATTTTAAACACACACACACACACACACTCATATATAGAGAGAGAGAGAGAAAGAGAGAGAGAGGGAGAGAGAGAAAGAGAGGGGGAGAGAAAGAGAGAATTGTCATCGCATTAACGATACGGCTGTAATAAAGAGATCCAAGCTAAAATAAACAAGAGTAATATGAAGGAACAAATGTAAGTCTTTGAATTTCAAAAAAATCTTGTACTATATATATATATATATATATATATATATATATATATATATATATAAACTAACATAATAATGAAAAAAACTGACATTTAACTACATCTAGGTTTAAAATAGATCAAATCACTAGATATCTACACGTCCTGCTAAAAAGGCGCACACAAAGGAAGGGGTGAACCCAATATCAACTGGGCCATCACCCTGTAAGTGCATATATATATATATATATATATATATATATATATATATATATATATATACATATATACATATATATATACATATATATACATATATATACACATATATATATACATATATATATATAATATATATATATATTATATATATACATATATATATACATGTATATATATATATATATATATAGGATTCGTCAGGCTTATGCGAAGAGTTGTGGTTATCTCGCGTTTTTATATACGCATACCTATATAGTTTTAGTTAGCCAATCAGCTTCCTAGTTTCCACCGCGCCCCTCCTAATCAGCCAATGAGCAAGAACTTACAGAACAAAGGCCCTGTTTACCTTAGGTTCAACTCTTCCTTTGTGTGTACTTTTTTTAGCGGAAGCCGTAGATATCTAGAGATCTGGCCTATTTTAAACCTACGTGTAGTTGAATGTGATGTTTTTAATTATTATGTTAGTTTAAGTTTCCAGTATTTGTTTGCTAGTGTTGTTTTCATTCGGTGTATTATTATTTTTTAACGTACTTTTATGGTCATAATATCGGGTTTTGAAATCTAAGGAAATCATACCTACGTGAAACAATATATATATATATATATATATATATAGAGAGAGAGAGAGAGAGAGAGAGAGAGAGAGAGAGAGAGAGAGAGAGAGAGATTGGTAACTCCATTTCACATATCCTGGAACTTCGAGTTTGAACACATAATAAAAACACAACTGTTTCTCAATTTTTTAGATGAGGATTAATTAATCGTATTATTTGGAATCTCCAGACTACTGTTCTCATCTTGTGTGTCATTTTCACGTTTAGATCGATGCAACCTCCAACCTTCTTTCAGGTGTATATTGTCCAACTCGGGAATGTTTTCGTCGAACTCGGGAATTTGGACGAAATCTCGAACTAACCCTATATTTGCTTCACGGGCGTATCATGCCCTCGTTCCGTCAGGCATGATTGGAAAGTCGTCCTAAGTAATTCGGCAATTGTATTTTTCAGTTGGCCACACTGAGAATTGAACCCTCAACCTTCAGGAGAATAACTGAGTTCGACAGAAAGATCCCTGAGTTCGACAAGATACACGTAAAGAAAATCGGAGACTACCACGCCCAGAGCGTTGTAAAAATGACACTGAAGATGAAGACAGTAGTCCGAAGATGCCACATACTACGAATAATCAATATCCTTCCTTATTTTTCTATGGAAATTAGTTTCATTATTTGATGGTAGATGTGTGGTGTGATGACTGCGATCGGAAAACCTTGTTAATCTGTGAATTCGTTTAGGAAGGTCAGTAATTCGAAATATGTAGACGAGCCGTTTTCTTGATGGGATATCACACATTTCATGCGATGCAATCATGTCCGACTCATACTTCTATAACTGATAAAATTGAATGAAACAAAAAAAAAGAATAATACACAACTATATATGTTTTAGCTTATTATAATATTCTCCCCCCCCCCTCCCAAATACATAGCTCGCTAGTAGGTCGAGCTTTCTAGAAAAGCAATTTGCGGTTATCACTTAGCGTCAGTATTGTTTTTTTTTTTGTTTTTGTTTTTTGTAAATAGAAATTGAGCTCCCTTGCTATTTTTTATGTGAAGATAAGCTAAGTCGCCGACTATAGTTCAGGGCGATCCAAAGGCTCCTAGTTCATTAGATTATATATCAAAGTGTAAATGGATCGCACTATCCCTTTCCCAAGATTACTCCACTCGCCCTTGATCCTCTCCTTATTGTAACAGAGCGCATATGGCCGCATGTGAGAAAATCAGTAAGGGAAATATAGCTGGCTAGCGGAAGTATTAGCAACAGCCGTAAAAGCACGTACGCAAATTAGCAAGTGTGCAGGAACTTGTGTCACAAGAAAAGGGAGACAAAAATACACCATGTGGTCGAGAAGAGAAGCAATTTGCGGCCGGGCAAGTTGGACGTGTGACGTCAAGTGCACTAGGTGGCGAGAAGAAAGACTTAAAAAAAAACGTGTGTGCGAAAAATACTTTTTGCAAGATAATGAAATGCGTTGCTTTGGAAGAACCACGAATAAATGCATTTTATTTGCACTTAAAAAGGTGCCGAGTCGGATTTTTATTTCTTTCCTTTTTCATTTGTTTTTCAATTATTTTTTTTTTTTTTTTTTGCGACAGTGCCGGGTGGCGTGTGGATCCGAGATGTTTGAAGTGTAATGACACAGTTAAAAAGTAACGGCCACGTCACTTTTTAATGCTGAGTGTTTAGCAAGAAAAAGTTTCTGGGGAATATATAATTCACAAGCAGTTCCCAGTCGCATGTAGATCGTCGTTAAGGGAGATGACGATGTCAAGTTTTGCAGCGCTTGCATGGAGATATCGACGCCCTCATACATACAGCGCCTATTATTCCCAAACGGTCACCCATGTGATACTGGCTAAGTTGAAAGTTGCTTAACTTCAGTGATCTAAATAAACATTATAATTTCCCTTGCTTTCATAGGGAGAGCAATTGGGAAAGAGTAATATATCCCGACTGCTCGCCAAACGGTCAGGTTTCGAATCTCAGTATGAAACATGTCTAGCTACGTAGAATAGGTGTGATACAGCGAAACAGTTCTAGTCTTCCTATTAACTTGACTCCTAACGAGGGCAAAGTTAGAAACAAGGTTATTTTGGAATGTGAAGAAAACCCAACTCCCCACAAAAAGGAGCTATCTGTATTGAAACAAACTAAAAATTGTCTCAATCTAAAATGAATTCTCTTTCACTTTTGCAGTAATATAGATACTACACTTTTGATCCTTGCCAAAAATCCCAGGATCAGGAGTTAATGATGAAGTCTGTGCAATTTCTCTTCTGGTCCTAACACTTGAATATAATTTTTATTCTTACTTTCGGAATATTATAATAGAGTTGGGAACTTTGCATCAATTGGGTGGAAGATCTTAATGGTTCTGATGCAGCATTCATTCTAGCGAGTTAAGCCAGCTTCCTTTCACAAATTTTAAATTCACAAACGGCCGTCGGTTTTTTGTGTATCTCGGTCAGGGGAGATAATTTTTGTTAAAGCCAAGATTAGCTGCTTATTTTGACTTCCGGTTTCTACATCGACGACTGAGAGACGATAACAATCAAGTGATGGTTCCTTCTTATTAATGACTAGCCTGGGTGCCCGGCGTTGCCCAGTCTTTGGAGATGTTTTTTGAGCAAAAAAAAAAAACAAACACAAAAAACGTATTTGTAGACAGGCGATCTCGAACTCGTACCGCGAAGGAGAGAAATTGCGCCCCTCGCTAAACCGGAAGTGGCGTGGGTTTAAATTAAGGCTAGTCAATCGAAAAGAGTGGATGACTTTCGAAAATATCGGCGAAAAAGGCGACCCCTCACTGTAGAAAAGTGCCCAGTTGAGGGTGAAGGAATTAATTTTTTTAGACAATATTTCGATATTTGTCGTCCGAAGGCATGTGCTAAGACGATATCAGTCTCGTGAAAATCCGTCTGCGAAAGTTTTAGACATACATACATACATACATACATACATTTAAACAGACATGTGAGATTTATATAATGGAAGATTATCTTTCCCTCGGATAAAATGAAAGCACCCACCCATTTTCTCTGTGTTAAGAATGGCTTTCTTATCCGCTTAAACATGTAGTATTCGCCAGACAAATGTTCAGCAGAAATCGGAAGACAAGCAGAGTAGATAAAGTTGTCTATTTCCACGTTAGTTTTGCACATTTCGCGGTCTAGCCTTTTGTCTACCCATCGGTTACTGGTCAGGCTCATTGTCACTTTACTTCGGTAATTTAACGAGAACTCGTGTGTCAGTGTGATTATGCTGTATACGAAAGAAGTGAATGTAAAATGGCATTAATTGGAATACGATGCCTCCGTTCAGTCTCCAAAGACAAAGGATACCTTCTGTAGGCGCTGCTGCGTGTGTAATTGTGAGGCAAGAGTTGCGCAATCCTCAATTATACGTCTCCTAAATCGGCACTGTTTGAGACCAGTGACAAGTAGAAGCCCATGACGGCTGGAAACAATGCAGAGATAAGCAGAGAACACATATGACACCTAGAAATCCCATATGGTCGCCCATTTAGTACTGATCAGGTTCAACTTTGTTTAATTTCGGTGATTCAGCAGGAACCGGTGTGTCAATGTGATTATGCCGTAAAGATTTAATTGGAATAGATTTCGGTAAACATATAGTTTTTAACCTCCTCAATGGCGTTTCCCTAAAATCAATGAGGTTCACATTTATAATCTTATCTTAATTTCTTTTAAATAGTCATATTTTTATTCTTTGTGTTATTTTTAATTGTTGCTATATTTGCCAGTTTTATCATTAAAACGAGCAACTATTCGTACTCCAGAATTTATTTTTCCTGGAAAATATTTATTTTCAACTTGAAAGGTTTAAGAGCTACGAAAATGGGAGTGGTACCATAAAAATAAAGGACTTTTTGTACTCAAGAGTTTATTTTTCTATGCAGTCACCATTATTCTCAATGCACCTTTGCCATCGATGAAATATATTATAAAGTTGCGATTTCAAAAGTAGTTGTCGGCAGTACAAAATTCGGCTTTAGTTCCAATACATCTATTTCGTTGAAAGGCAATTGAAACAGTGGTTTCTGTGTGTAATAGCAGCGATACAATCCGGAGTGAATCAAAAGGTCAGAAAGTCAGAGCAAGGGAGACCATAGATTGGAGCTCAGACGAGCACTTGCCATGAAAATAACGATAACGTAGAGACAGGCACGCGGCGTCTCTCTGGGGTGATGTAATGGAATAACCTATCATCCCTTCATAGATGAAATAAACTATAGATATATTGATCCTCTCGCGTGACTGATGCAGAAGGAAAAAAAGACAGGAAGAGGATAAGAAAAGATGTCGAGTAACTCTTAAGTCACCTGTATTCCCTTGTCTTTCACACATAACCCCGTTTTTCTTCTTATTTAAAGTAAGGATATAACATGGAGTTATACTATAAAGGACACATTCTTTTTAACATGGAACGTAGAGGTATACCTGATATAAATGTTCGGAAGCTATCCAAGTCAGCCATAGAGTATCGATATACTGTAGGACGGCGATGTACATCTGAGGACTTATTACATTTACCTTTTATTTTAACTGATATAACTGAGTGATCAGAGACAGACCAGAGGATAAACACTGTTGTAAGAAAAGGTCTAGGAAACTCGCATACTATCGAACAGTGTCAAGGTCACAGGTCGGTTCGTGAACAATATGTGTTAGTCTAACGTAGTGGTTAAATATTAACACCGACACGATATTGTATGCAAAAGGCTCGCAAAAAAACAAAGAAAATATTCAACTCGAGTATCTTTTTAGTTGAAAGAAAAAACATTTATTGGCCATCGTTTCATCACCAAACAACTGCCACGTATTTTTCAGGCCAACGACAATATGGTCGCATCCCTGCTTTTCGTCTCGGAATCAATTAAAAGTTTCCCAGTCCGTAGCCACAACTAACTGTTATGTCTGCAGATCGCATCATAGTACACGATACAATTTTTTTTTTAATTCTTATTGCAGCTCCCTTAAAAGTTCCAGTCGCACCAACACGTGCTTAAAAGTCCTCTCATGCCACCACATGGGTAAAAGTCTCTCTCACACCGGGACGTGGTTTAAAAAAACTCTCTACTGTGTTTACACGTGCTTTTTTCCTCTATTCCTTTTCTTTTCTCCTCTGCCTCTACTGTGACGTCACCTCGCGCCACGGTTTGGTCATTTGCATACGAAGGATGCCGTAAACAATGGAGAAATCATGACAGAACCTCCTCTTATCATGTCTTGTTTGAGCGCGCTAGCCATTCAATATTGTGAACTTTGAAGTCTCCACTGACGAGAATGTTCAATCAAGGATGAGCAGTGAAAATGCGGTCAATTTACTTAAAGATACGTTCAATGATAGTAACTCCGCTGGAGGGCGGGCGATAGAGGGTAAATGTAGTTTTTATTTATACTTTAAAATCTAAAAATACATACTCCGCATATGCCTACATTCATATTATTATTTTTTATTTTTTTATTTTTTGGTCCCCGATAAAAGGAGGGTGGACCTGTAAATTCACCCGTGTCCGTTCGTCCGTTCGTCTGTTCGTCTGTCTGTACTTTTCTCAATAATTACGCCTTGGAATTTTTTTTTTCTTGAAATTTTACATGATATGAGTAAAAAAAGTAACAGAATTTTTTTTTTCTTGAAATTTAAACATGATATGAGTAAAAAAAGTAACAGAACGGATTTTCCGGGAAAACTCCGGTTGCCCCCCTAGGGGTGCCTTTCGGGTTAAAATGGCTAAAATTAGCACTTTTGTACTTATTAAAAAAAAATTGATGCGTTGGATTTTTATAAAACTTTCTGAAAAGTTGGAACTAACTGATGCTTTATAATTTTGTTTGTCTATACTTCGCGATAACTATTGCGTGTGCCCAAGGGGGTCTGTTAGGGCTAATAAAAACATTCCATTTTTAGGACTATTTTACCATATTTGTCCACACTTTTCTGTGCATGTCTATTTAGCAGTTTTATTTCCTGGGACTAACACTTGATCTCTATTGCAGAAACCCTAGAGGATGACCCCAAATCTGTTGTGGAATGGGGGTAAAAATGGATAGTCACATTCAATGCTATCAAGACTAAGCTTGTTTCCTTCAATAATTACAAGAAATCTTCTCTACAAACAATAGCAATGGCCAAGAACACATTACCTGAAAGTACTTCTTTTAAACTCCTCGGCCTAACGTTTACAGGGAACATGAATCGGAATAAATACATTGAAAGCATTGCCAAGGTTGCTGAGAAGAAGGTAGGCTCTCTCTACCGTGCTAGAAAACTACTTGCGCCTGAAAGTATCCTGTACCTCTATAAGGCCACAATTCGCCCACATATAGAGTACTGTTGTCACATTTGGGCTGGTGAATCTGCTATTTGTCTCTCACTCCTAGACAAAGTTCAAAAGAGAGTCGTCAACCTGATATGTCCTCCTGAACTGTCATCTAGGCTTCAGCCTCTGTCCCATCGACGAAATGTTGCATCCCTGTGCCTGTTCTACAAATACTTTAATGGTGAATGCTCTGACGAACTACAAGCACTTATACACTCTCGACGTGAATACCCCGACAAACCCTACAAGCAGCTAAATCCCACCCCTTCACGGTAGAGATCCCTAGGTGTAAGAAAGCCTTCTACTCCAATAGTTTCTTACCCAGAACTGCTAGACTCTGGAACTCCCTTCCGGGATTCAGCTTTCCCAACTGTACTGATATGTTCAAGTGTAATGTGAAAAGAAATCTTGCTACTCATCTCCCTTTATATACCCCTGCAACTTATGTCCACGATAGTAGCTCCCTACTTCAAAGTGGCACTGTACCTTGTTTGGAGTGAAAATTGAATTTAAAAAAGTGTGTTCCTTTACACGTCAAACACTGAGTTAGTAAAGAAAGTTGAGAAGATTTGCTTACCTCTCCCAATTTACCATTTAAATACATTATAGTATTTTTTTTTTTGTCTCTTGTTCTTACTGAATTCCAGAATAAGAATTTATTTAGTCTGGTGGAACATCAAACTTCGTGCTGTTACTTGAGTTTACATCACTTTGGCCTTCGGGCCAAGATCAAAGTGTAGTATCTGTTCCGGCAGATACTGCAAGCAAATACTCTATGTGGGAGCGACCCTACAGATAAGACCTTGGTCAATGTAGGGGCAACCCTTCATACCAATTGTCACTATCCAGCTCCCCTACTCCCCGGGGAGTTGGTCCCCATTTCCCCTTCACTCCTCACATTAAAAATCGGCCATGTGCCTAATTTGCTCGGTGGGGGAGCAAATAAATACCTGGCCTTTCGGGCCAGGATCAAAGTGTAGTATCTGTTCTTCAGCTGCTGCACTTTAATTTCTTGTTCTCTCTCAGTGGAGGAGAAATCCTTCACGACTGAGACCATTTTAATTTTTGTTCCTTTTGTAAATAGGAACATCAGAAGGTAAACTATTCTTAATAAAACCCCCTGTGGGTTAGCCATACAGAGGGGATTATATTTGGGCCACGAATACTATGTGATTTTGAATATTTAGTCAAGGTTTTAATTGTAGCAAAAAGTACTCTATTGTCAGATTTCCCGGACAAATCCCTATACAGAGAGCGTCTAAAGGGAATTCAAGTTTTCTCCAACTGTGAAAATTGTTAAAGAACCTACTGTTGATTGTATATGTCAGGCCTTTTGGCTTGCATGGTAATAAAACTTTTCAAATACACTTGTGATGTTAGGCTGTGTAAGGTGTTTACTTTGGTCAAAATCGCCTGTTCCTACTTTCATTAGATTTTTTCGATTGTTGGCTATCGATACTTATCTGAGACATTCCGATACAAAACCTATCTAAGAACACTGCCAGACATATAAAGTACCTTCATGCGAAAATATTTAAAAATCCGCCCAGTCGTATTAGAGATAGAGAGTATTATATTATAATCATAACTAGCTAGACGCACGGCGTTCCCCGGTCGTACAATACGATTAATCATGATATTTTAATTTATGCAGATTGCGTACATATTATTATAGAATCAATCCTCTGTTGATTATTATATATTACGATGAACAATATGCCCGGTGGACTAATTTGCAAAAAAAAAAATTAAATAATCTATCTATATAATTATAAAGCTCAAATGACCTTGTAACGAGTGATGTAACCTACTTTCCGGTCACGACATCCGGTTGCACATGCGCGCATAAACATTAACCCATAACAACGCAGATTTGACCTGCGCACTGAAATACTAACGTTATTATTTCGAAATTATTATTTAACATGGGAAGAGTGGGGATGTTTTGCAACTATTCTTTATTACAACTATACTGTCGCTATTTTCTTACAACTAAACAACTTTAACCCGTTGACAAACATAAGAACAATTGTAGTAAAGCCAAGACTACTACTACTACTACTACTCTCTATCCGTCCCTTTTCCTTCCTTCCTTCCTTCTTTTTTATTTTTTGTTTACATTTCTAGATACGAAATAGTTGTGGGAGAACAGTGAATTTGTTGACACATTTACTAATCTGTTTCAATATTAGTTTTATTTTATTTTCTTTATTTAGGTTTTATTTTTTTGCTTCATGTTTTATTAATTTCTTTTTTTTTTTAGATTTTAAGTTTCTATAACTTGGTTGAAGGATTCCAATATGTTTTTTTCTTATATTTCTCATGTTCATGTGCGTTTTTGCTGCTTTCGTTGGCGTTCGATTCGTAGGAAAATCATGTTTAATTTTCTATTTTTGAGCGATTATTCATAAAAATAGGTAACTTTACACGAATAGGAAGGATTTTTTTCATGCATTAGTGATCCGTCCGTGATTTTTCATTTTAATATACTTTCATAGAAATGTTTCTGTTATGTCAAAGAAAAACTATTTTCTTTACGTCACAAGTTTCACGCAAATACATGAATTCCATAGCTAATATAGCATACTGACCCAACGGGTCACGGGTAGTCTAGTTAAATAATAATTATGATAATGTAGTTTATCAAATTCCATCAGTATGTGTTTACAATATCACGTCAGTTGATATTTGGGATTGACGATGAATGCCCTGGGAAAGTTATTTCTGCTTAATGTTTAGTTTTAAAATATGCAAACGAAGAAATGATTTGCGGCGATTTTTAATTGTACCTTTTCTTTTATTGTGAATTGAACTCATTAATAAGAAAATTTAAAATAAAATAGTAAGCTACATTCGATCCGTAGTTTAATGCTTTACCACTGAGCTGTACCTCCAGATGTCGATAATTCTGTTCTTTTTGTTTTTTTTTTTGTTTTTTTTTAAGAAGATATTATTTGTTTAAATTTTATTATCTCCCTTGCAGGTGTAACGTACAAAATTCTTCTTTTTTGTCTATAAGGAAAAAAAACTATTTTTAAGGTCGGATTTTAACGATTTTCCATACTTATCTGATGTATTTCTGCGCAAACAATATCTAAGAACACTGCCAGACCTTTGAATAAAATTAAAATTTGAAAAGGATGAGCTCAGTCGTTTCTGAACCTATAATGAAGAAACTCACACACACACACACGCACACACACACGCACGCACACACACACACACACACAAAATGACTTTTATATAAGAGCAGAGATTACCAGTAGTAGTAGTAGTAGTAGTAGTAGTAGTAGTAGTAGTAGTCGGTGCAAGTTAATTTTGTATGATTAAATTCCGTGTCAATTTCGGACGAATAATCGGATTAGTTTCATCATTGAGAAAAAAAGAAAAGAAAAGAAAATGACGAAGAAAAAGAAAATCCTGATCAAAAATCGAAAACCAAAATTAGAAAAAGAAACGACTTAACATGAAACTAGTGAGAGAGGGGTGAAGGATGAGGAGTTGGAAAGTAAAGAATACGTCATAGAATGAGAGAGGAGCAGAAGAAGAAAGAAAAATAGGTGAAAGGAAAGAGAGAGGGGGTATGGTTTTAAAAAGACTTCTTAAGTCCTTTGTCTCTTCTTTTTTTTTCCATCTTTCTCATATGGGTTGAAAGGAAGAAAGATATTTCTGATTTTTTTTTTTTTTTTTAGATGTGGATTCATTACTCGTATTGTTAACTGGGTCCTTCAGACTACTGTTCTCATCTTGGGTGTTATTTTCACTACGTTTCGGCCGATGTAATATCCGACCTTCTTCAACTGTATCTTGGCGAACTCGAAAATTTTTCTGTCGTACTCTAGGAAATCTGTACTGAATTTCGTACGGAACCTTTTATTTAATTCACGGGGGCAGCATGTCCTTGTTGCGTCAGCCATGACTGGGTAGAAGTCCTAAGTAATTCGCAGTTGTATTTTCAACTAGCAGGTCGCCCGGTATTTTGATTAATGCAGATTTCGTATTCATTATTATACCAGCATTTCAGCCCGATATTGCCCGGGTGTTTGGATGTGTCTGTTGAACAAAAAAAAAAAAAAAATGTAGTAGTAGCAAGGCAAGCTCGAACCCGTACCGCGAAGGTGGAAAAGAACTGGGTAAAAACATAACGTCTATGCTGTTACGACCACCGCCAAACCGGAAATTTAAAATTAAGGCTAGGAAATCTAAAGTAGAGACTAACTTTCAAAAATATCGGCGAAAAAAGAGCCCCCCCCCTCCTGTAGAAAAGTGCCTAGTTGAAGATGTTAATGTTTTTATCCAATTTTTCGATATTTGTCGGATGAAAGGTCGAAATTTAAAACGATACTATATTCGTGGTAAAATCCGTCGCCTCTATTGAAAGTTTAAGGCAGACATGCAAACATACATAAATACATGCATTTATATATTAGTAACTAAAATTTTTTGACCCAAACAGATGAAAAAGCTTGCCCTTTGTGGAAAATTTCAAATATTTAGACCAGAAATTGTCTGAGTAATTTGGAAGAGACCGCAGAGGTCAATTTTTTTTTAACTTTGACCCCTTTTTTGACCCCTTAAAATTTATTGTTTTAGGCTCAAATCAAGTTATTAAGTTAGATCCATGCCCAAGGAACCTATATCTAAAATTTCAAGTGCGTAGACGCAAAATTGTCGGAGGAGTTTGGTAGAGTTCTCCAAGTCAAATCGTTGTACTTTGACCCCTTAATCGCCGGATTTCTGGCTAAAACCCGATAATATCGATGCTTTCCAATCTCAGTACGCTGTATATCAAATTTCGAGTCTGTAGACTAAAAATTGACAGAGTTATTGCGTATGGAAATGTACACACACACAGACACACACACAGACACACACACACAGACACGTTCATAGATAAATTATATTGGACTCAATATATAGTAATGATTTAAAAAGTCTTTAAAAAATGACTCCTGCGCCATCACGGAGTATCGAAACCATAGCGTTCAGCTTACGATTTAGTTTTTCCTTTGATGTTAATGTTTGAGCTATGAAAACATGTTTGCTGCAATGTTAAAAATTAAAACATAAACCAATGGCTATTATGTTACGCATACATATTCGTAATGCCGTTGTTCGACTTTGATCTGGCAAAATTCCATCTTTTTAATTTTCACACTTTTGCACCGATTTCCCTCGGCTAAAACCCAAATATAAAGTTTCGAATAGGTTGGATTACCCTATATATTAATTTTCATGTCTGTAGGCGAAAAACTGACAGAGGAGTTTGATAGTTAAAATTTTTTAAACAAATATGCATGCACATACATAATATATATAGAAAGAGCTTTGTGTCTACTATAACCTTTTTACGCAAATATTACGCAAGTATAAATCATGTAGAATATCTGCATAGAATATAATTACACGTAATAGTTAAATAAAGATGATCATCCCGTGAGAAAACCGAAAATACTGGTAGGGAATTAATTAGAATGAATGTTTAAAAAAATATGCAAATTAGCTAGATCTTTTGCTAGTAAATGCAATTCCACAACTCATATATAACATAATTGTATTTTCGTTTTAAATAAATAGAAAAAAGGTTTTTAATATGAATATCAATACACACAAAAATACCCAAATTTATAGAAGTATACATTTTGCCTGCTCTGATGGTTGAACATTCAACCTCAAAAGGATTGTGACTTAAAACTGATTATAACCAAGAGCTTTATCCATTACGCCATGAGTCCTTGCGAATAATTATTTAATGTTGTGCAGATTTCCCGAGTTCGACAGAAAGATTGACAACACCTGAAGAAGGCCGGAGATTGCATCGAGCGAAAAGTTGTGAAAGTAACACCCAAAATGAGAACAATAGTCTAGGAAATGCAAATAATAGGAAGAAAGTTATATACAGTGTAACCCGAATATAAGAAAAACGCATATAAGAGAGATTTTCTCTGGTCCCAAATTAGAGCCTGTGTTAATGTACAGTATAACCCGGCTCGGATATAATAAGAACCCCCGGATGTAAATGTAACCCGGATATAAGAGGGGGCAAGAGGAGAAGTCTCTTATATCCGGGTTATACTGTACAAAGATTTTAGAAGAAGAAAAAAGAACGTGCATCGGAGAAAGAGAGAGAAGGAGGGAAGAGACAAGGAGAGGAGTAGGAATAAATAACGGCACAAAGAGAGGAAGGGGGAGGAAAAAGAACAATAAATGGACAGATACAGAGAAAGAGAGAGGGGGTTAAAAATACATAGAGAGAGGAGTAAAATAAAAAAACTGAAAAGAAAGAGAAAGATATATAGAAGGAAAGATGGTAAGGATATGAATAGAAAGC
>NC_136513.1:87805475-87850475 GCF_053919585.1 Euprymna scolopes
TTTTATCATTATATACTCACTAAGGGTTTTACTCGAGTCATTATCAGTGATTGCTTACTGATAATATCAAGGCGTGTAACAAAGCGCACGCGCGTATGGCGGCAATATGCAAATACGGAGCCGCGTGCAAAATGACGTCACAGAAAAATATGATAAAAAGGATAGGGAGACATAAGAGAAGATTAAAGACGCGAGTGACGTCATAGACGTAACAATAAGTCACACATGGCGGGAGAATGAGGAAATAAATATCGTTGTAATAAAAAAAACGGAGTCGAGTTATAACTTGTCCTATGTTCCTTGCAACGTACTCTGCTACAACGTGCTGGGCCCCGGGAGTCTACTTACTTTATGTTAATGTAACAGCCATTAATGATGGGTTCATAGCAAGCAACAATAGTTGCTCTACTATGGGAATGGGGTGTCCATAAGCTTCCGTTCGCTTCCAGTAAAGGTCTGATGTATGCTCTCTCTCAGCTTGGACCCTTCACAAGGATTTTGTGCGGTATACGCCAAGCCTGCTACCATCGCATTGTATGTTCTTGCGGGTTAAGAGGTGGGAAAAAGTTTTTTAAATATCATAAATTCGCTGTGGTTCTCACATAAGCCATAATCAATAATTACTCACTTCTAATAAACAGTGGTGTTCCTTAGCGTCTGAGTGACAACAAGTCCCCTAAGATTCTCAGCACTCTCCACCCCTTTCGACAGCCACTGCAAAGGTCTTTACGTTGATTCCACGCCGGAAGCAACGTTTGATCTCCTTTGGGGTTAGGATGGAAATGTGATTCCCCAAAGTTTTCGTATTATTTTTATATTTTCAGTTGAAATCTGGTTAGTGCTCTCCTTCCTCCATCTTTTGATCCTGCTTGACTCTTCGTGAGACTTAAGCTATTTTTTTATTAATTAATTATTGTTATTGAGCATCCCTCGTCTATATATACTCCTATAAACTTGCTTTTTGTGTGTATTGATATTTATATAAACCCCGTATTTTCTATTTACTTAAAAAGCAAATAGAAATTTATTTTATTTTGGACTATCATTCTCATCTGGATTAATTGTTTATTTATTGGTTGTTTTACTTGACGTTTCGGCCAACTAATTCCTCTGGCCTTCGTCAGGTGGTAACCGCGACGGATAGGAACTTCGAATCTCCTAACTGCATTCTCAGCACTAACTGCCATCCGTAGTTGTTGTCGTCTCACCACGTTTTGGCCAAGTAAATCTCTGGCACGCTCTGGGTAGGATTGAAACCG
Organism: Euprymna scolopes; assembly: GCF_053919585.1. Classification (NCBI taxonomy): domain Eukaryota; kingdom Metazoa; phylum Mollusca; class Cephalopoda; order Sepiida; family Sepiolidae; genus Euprymna; species Euprymna scolopes. The sequence goes on from NC_136513.1 coordinate 87,806,735, forward strand.
CTATCTTCAGACAATATCCATCTGGAACCGTAGAGATTCAACGTCTCTATCAACTGCGCCACGGGTCCCGATGGGTGATCAAGGTTGGATTCTTTGATCTTATAAATCCACGTTTATTTATTATCTGATCTAGTTGGCCGAGACGTGAAAAATAACCAATAAAGAGAAAACAACAACTAATAAAGATGAGAATAATAGTTCGAAATAAAAATTAATATATAATGCTCATCTCAAAAATGAATTCCAATTAAGGAATAATATATATATAAGCAAATAGAACTTAGTTATATAGGGGTTGTGGAATTGCATTCATCTACAAAAGATCTAATTTATTTACATATTCTTTTAAACATTCATTTTAATTCCCTATTAGTTTTTTTTTCGGTTTTCTTAGGGGATGATCATCTTTATTTAACTATTACGTGTAATTTATATAGATATTCTACATAATTATACTTGCGTAATATTTTCCTATAAACTTATAGGCAACACAAACCTTTTACTATCTCTAAATATATTTGTGTGTGAAACTTCTAATATAGGGTATTCGAACCCATGCGAAACTTTATATTTGGTTTTTCAAATAAAAATCGATGCAAAATATGAGAATTTAAAATATGGAATTTTGCCTGGTGAAGTTCAAACGACGGCATTACGAATATGCGTGCAGAACGTAATAACTTTTGGTTTATGCTTCAATTTTTAGTCTTGAAGCAAACATGTCTTCATGGCTCAGGCTTTAATGTCAGAGGGGAAAAAAAAAAAAAAAAAAGAAAAAAAAAAAATCATAAGTTATACGTTTTGGTTTCGATTTTCGGTGGTGACTTTTTTTTTTTTTTTTTTTTTTTTTTTTAAGTCATTACTATATATTGGGTCCAATATAATAATTTCAATAGAAAAACGCGAGCATGAAAAGTAATATCGTTAATATTTAAATATGGAAAAATAAAAGAACTAGTTAAAACTGGAAAAGACAGACAAGATATTCTAGTAAAAAAAAAAAAAAAAAAAAAAAAAAAAAAATTTATAACTTAAATTAATTTTGGGTCACACGACAAAAATAAGTGGACCTGTAAATTCACCCTTGTCTGTTCATCCGTCCACACTTCTCAATAACTACGCCTTGGAATTTTTGAAATTTTTCACAAACATTAAACATGATACGAGTAAAAATGTAACCGAACGGTTCCTTTCGGGTTAAAAGGACTAAAATTGACTCATGCTTATAAAAAGTTGATGCCTGGATCCCCCCCCCACAAAACTTTCTGAAAAGTTGTAACTTATTGATTTCTGTATAATTTTGTTTGTCTATACTTCGCGATAACTTGGGCGTGCCCCAGTGGTTCTTTTAGGGCTAATAAAACACTCAATTTTGGGGACTATTTTACCATATTTGTCCAAATGTTCCTGTGTATGTCTATTTAGCAGTTCTGCATGGTGCTGAACTCAAATGTAAATATGTTAAAGCCTTGGGAACTTTTGGGGCAAGATGGGGGTGGGGAAAATGGACTTACTCATTTCATTTTTGCATGGGGCAAAACGCAAATTTACATATGTTAGGGGCAAAAACTACCCGTTTGTACAGTTTCACCAAGATTTGACGTCTCTTTGGGGCTAAATGATGGAGGTGGCAAATGCATTTTTGTTTTGCCATCACTGGGGACCATGCATGCTTCACTTGTTTTAAAAATTCAATTTAACATTATATAATCAATTAATACTGCAATATTTAAAGTTATAAATTTATTTATTTTTTTGTTTGTTTTACTAGAAAATCTTTCCTTTTTTTCAATTTAAACAACTAGTTCTTTCACCTTTTCATGTTTTGATCTTAACCATATATTCCATGCTTGCATTTTTTCAAGTAATCCATGATTTTCCAGGCTTTGCTTTGAAATAAAATTTGTCACCGTTTCGTTACGTGTGAATTATTAGCGACAGTACAGCTGAGCGACAGATCGGTACAGCGATGAATTATTAGCAACATTTTTTTTTTTTATATCCTTATATTATATACACATACTAGCAAAAGTACCAGTCGTTGACTGGGTTCAAAAACAGCTTATACAAAAATGGACTGATTTATGAAAGTATGATAGGTTATGCAAAGGAAGGGTTGTAAAGAGATATCTTCGAATTTGGGGGTATCAAAACCAAAGCAAAATATGAAAGTAAAAGATAGATGACCCCCATAATTTATACCATACCTGTTCAGACCGAAACACTTAGCACAATATTTTGTGGATCTATATTAAAAAAAACTTGTTAAACTTTGTGACCTTTCCATTCTATGCGGTCAGGCGCGAACGAACACCCCATTATTTTATTATACCATATTTCTTCAAAGCGAAACATAATTATCACAGATAAATATGAAACGTCTTTATAGTTTGTACCTATTTTCATTCTATGGAAGTCAGGCGCGAACGCAGACCAATTTTCATGAACCACCGTTCTTCCAGATCAAACATACCCATTCCTGATACTCGAAACATCTATCATTATATGTATCGAGATTTTGTAAAACAGTCAACCATATAAGAGCCTATTCGTGACCACACACGCACACTCTAAAGATAGATGTATAGTCTATGCTTTTAACCCGGAAGGAGAATTAGTAATAACAAACGCTCTTTCGATAGACGCTAGTATACAAAACTAAAAGATCGAATACATAGTTTAAAAGGGTTTCCAGCGCGAAAAATATTGTTCGAGTTGTAGCATTTACATACGGCGGTCTAGAAACAAAATGGCCGCCAGATTTAGAGTTTCATGGAAAAAAATTAATAAACATTACAAGTTTATATTTTAAGTAAGGATTCCTTAAGTTTAACAGCAGCGAAATTATTTCATCAGTAAATAAACGGTTAATCTGATCAATAGGGCAGTGGTAAATTCCTGGTCTCGTGGACTAAATTATCCGTTTACTAGAGATAGCCCCCCCCCCTAAAAAAAAAAAAAAAAAAAAAAAAAATGCTGGTGCTTCTGAAACATAGGGACCATGCCGAAGCCATGTCATACGTAAATTATATTGCCGAACATACACAAGTCGGGCAGTCGTTTGTTTCTGGACAGCTGTGTGTAAACATTACCAATGATCATTTATAAACGAATGCAAGTGCGATTCAACGCTATTCCCTGCACATGGTATAAATGCGTTCTGCACAGGTTTGGATACCGATCCAAAAGGTCAGCTGCAGGAAGATCATTACCATCCAATCTTGGTAAGCAAAGATCGACGGTATAAAAATCGCAATACCGCTCGCTATCAAGAACGCTAGAGTCAGGAAGTCAAAGATGAACTCGTAGAAAATTGTTGGGCGATGGAAAAAAAGACTGTAGATCCACTGGAATATGAGACTGGCACAACATTGGATGATTGTCATGCTGATAGTATAGTGATATTTAAACAGATCCTTGGTGCGTTTCTCGTATGTATTGAACAGGTGGAAGAGAAAGAGGAGCGACAGTACACCCATGATAAGGTTATCGTTGTGGCTCTTTAAAGGCGGGACAACATAGTGATCCGGTTGGCCTGGAACAGTTTGCGGAGCGTACGGATCGCGGACAGGTTCAAAACGAATCTTTCGTGGCCCGTTCGGATTGTTCAGACTCCAAAAGGTATGCTCGCTGTACACTAGCAGCTTGAGGCCGCGTTCGTTCTTGCGGAGGGTGAAGTCGAACATGAAATTCTCCAAATCGATCTGGAGTAGAGGAGCGATTGCGTTATCGGGCTGGAGACTAAATTGTCGGCCAGTTTCGTCGGAAGGTGCCCAAAACGCCCCGTCGCAGGGCGTGAAGACATAAGTCGTCCAAAAGTCGGCCACGTGACGATAGACGCGTACGGTGTGAGACGGAGACAGGACAAATTCTCGGTAGCATGAGCATGGTTTTGTACAGTTTTGGTAGCAGGTCACTCCAGACAAGTCATATTCGGCGGCCATCTTGATCGAACGGACTCTTAACCGTGTACTGCTTTCGGTCACGCTTCCGTCAAATTTATATTGGTAGAAACAAAGGTTTTGGATCAGTCCATTATTAAAAAAATGGGAGTATTTCACCTTTAGTTCGATAATGACCTCCCCTACTTCCGACAGGAAGTGATTTGCCAAAAATCTCTCTCTCTCTCTTTCTCTCTTTCTCTCTCTCTCTCTTTATATATATATATATATATATATACATATATATATATATATATATATATATACATATATATATATATATATATATATATATATATATATATATATATATATATATATATATATATATATAAAAGGGAAATTGTTTATGTGAGTGTCTGTCTGGATGTATACATTTCCCTACCAAATTACTCTGTCAATTTTCAGTCCCACTGACTCGAGATTTGATATTAAGGGTATTGAGATTTGGCAAAATCTTTTTATTCGGCTAGAAATTTTCAGTCCCACTGACTCGAAATTTGATATTAAGGGTATTGAGATTTGGCAAAATCTTTTTTTTTTTTCGGCTAGAAATTTGGCTGCAAAGGGGTCAAAATTCAACGATTTGACATTTGAAAACTCTACCAAACTCCTCCGTCAATTTTGGGTATAAACACTTGACATTTTAGATGTAGGTTCCTTGGACATGGATACAACTTTTTAAATTGATTTTAGCCCAAAACAATAAATTTTAAGGGGGCAAAATTCGGGTAAAAATTTTTTTTAATTTTGACCTCTCAGCCAATTTCTGGTCTAAACATTTGAAATTTTACATAAAGTGTATTCAAACATATGGCAAGCTTTTTAATCGTTTTTTTTTTCCAAAAAAATTTGGCTACCAAGAGGTCATAGTTCAAAATATTTAATTTTTGCGGTCTCTAGCAAACTATTCAGCAAATTTTGGGTCTAAACATTTGAAATTATACATAAGGGTATTCAGACATGCAGCAAGTTTTTAAATCAGTTTTGAGGCAACAATTTGGCTGCCAAGAGATTAAAATTAAAAAAAAAATAGTTGACCGTTGCGCGGGTGTTTGAAGGTATATGCTGAACCAAAAAAAAAAAAAAAAACGTCAATTTTTTTCAAATTTGACCCCTATTATAACCCCTTAACCTTTATTGTTTTCGGCTCAAATCAAGTTATTAAGTTAGATCCATGTCCAAGGAACCTATATCTAAAATTTCAAGTGTGTAGACCCCAAATTGTCGGAGGAGTTTGGTAGAGTTCTCAAAGGTCAAATCGTTGAACTTTGACCCCTTAATCGCCAAATTTCTGGCTAAAAATCTCAGTACCCTGTATATCAAATTTCGAGTCCGTAGACTAAAAATTGATAGAGTTATTGCGTAGAGAAATGTACACAGACACACACACAGACACGTTTACTTCTATAGATATACTAGTATGGGTTCCCGGCGTTGTCCGGGTATTTGGAGATGTATGTTGAGCAAAAAAAAAAAAAGTGATCATATTTTTTAAGTTTGACCCCTATCATGACCCCTTAAAATTTATTGTTTTGTGCTCAAATCAAGTTATTAAGTTAGATCCATGTCCAAGGAACCTATATCTAAAATTTTAAGTGTTAAGGATGAAAATTGTCGGAGGAGCTTTGTAGAGTTCTCAAAGGTCAAATCGTTGAATTCTGACCCCTTAATTGCCAAATTTTTGGCCGATAACCGATCACATCCATTCTTTCAAATCTCAGTACCCTGTATATCAAATTTCGAGTCTGTAGACTAAAAATTGACAGAGTTATTGCGTAGGGAAATGTACACACACAGACACACAGATAGACACACAGACAGACACTTTCACTTATATATATATATATATATATATATATATATATATATATATATATATATATATATATGTCATAAACACCGCCCTTTCCGGTCGATTTGAAGTAGTATAACAGATTTGGTTGCTATGGTAACTAACAGTCAATAAGAACACCGTCTCTCTGTTCCTTACAGATTCTGAGAATTTTTTACGCAGTAATTTTATTTTAACTTTTGTTTTACTGAACGGAAAGTGAATTTCTTATTCCAAATATAGCTTAGAAAATGACCTATTAACTGTAAGATTTGTTTGAAATTTGGTTACAAAATTAGTCAGTGATGAAGCTTTAAAGTAGTTCGAAATTAGTAAAATTAACACTTTACCATATATTCAAACACTAATGGAATGATAATAAACACGAAGTCTGTATTAATTAGAATATCATATTTAAGCGTATTTTACGACCGAGCAATTCCGAGCGGTTCGCAAATGTCGTATAAATCAGATGATTATAATTGGAATTTATTTCCCTGGTATCTTTCTAGTTAGAAATATATTATATCTAGGAAAACATCGGGTACTTTTGTTGTATAGTTAGTTCTCTGTTACGATTTATCTGTTTATCACTATCACGTATAAATAATCATGCTTGTTGCTAAATAAGTATATACACTCTGGCTTGTTCCAGTCGTTTTGACAATTAAACACGGAGACGGCTTCATAACAAAACTATTTATTTAATTATTATTTTGCGTGTCAATGGTCGTCGGACGTATCGAGAAAGTGTGGTGAAAGGTGAGGTTGGGGTTGACAAACGAACGACGTAACAATCATGTGTCTCTCTTCGTCTCTCTCCCTCTCTTTCTTTCTTCTTTCTTTCTGTCTATCTATCTATCACTCTTTTTCTCTCTGTTCGTTTTGTTTTATTAACAAGTTCCTCTTGCTTTTATTGACAATTTCTTCATTTGTTATATCAGAGGTCAATATGATGTACAAGTCCGACCTGGATCTCTTTGTTCCAAAGGAGGTCAATATGTGTGTACATCTGGTATTTTCTTTGTTCTCTGCTTACTTGGAATTTGTGTGTGTGCACGATCTCCAAGTTCTTTTAGCCAACACTTAAGAGAGAAATCATGTTAAGATTGCCAATATTCCTAAGTAAAAGCGTTTCTGTGGAACGAACTGGATTCGGACTTGACACACCCATGTTGTCAGTCCGTTTCGCAGCCTTATATAAACAGCTTTAAACATCTAACGCATTGGAAACGGGAATTTGATGCTTGGAATTTTACATATATATATGTTTCACATATTTTCTATCTCAGATATAGACCAGAATATTTGCGCCCGTTTATTCATCTTTTGCGATGTTGCTTAATATATACTAGTAGAGAGACCCGACGTTGTCCGGGATTGACTGAGAATCAACAAATGTTCCGCCCTCCCTATTTTTATTTGCTATTGCATTTTTCAATTAAATCGATTGATTTCGCGTTCTAGTGAGGACACCCACCTCTGCAGTGTACGGGGGGGGGAGAACTTCACGTGACTTCGCACAATGACTTTCGCAATACATTGTAGTCTACATTTAGCTGTAGAGAACCTTTTGTTAATTTTATGAAATTATCTGTAGACCTTTACTATTATATAAAAGAAACTGTGTTTGTCTGTGTGTATGTATGTGCGCGAGTTCGTTCCCTATGGACTCGAAAACGGGACCGATTTTTATGAACTTTCACACGACGGTACTTTCAAATTTCACACGACGGTACTTTATGGGCCTAGCAGTGTTCTTCGATAAATTTTGTACCAGAATCTATTCGATAATCGATAACCGAAATAATCCGATGAAAGAAGGAACAGGCGATTTGATCAAAGTTAACACCTTACACATTCTAAGATCACGAGTGCATTTGAAAAATCTTATTACCATACAAGCCTAAAGGCCCGACATTTAACAGTAGGTTCTTTGATATAACAGGGGCGCATTCGTAATAAGTGTTTTTATTTAAAGCACAATTGCACCATGATACTTGACTTTTCATTTTAAACTTAAATTCAAGCAGTAAATCTAAGCATATAAAATCAATAGTATGTTCTTTGATATGACAGGGGCGCGTTTGAAATGAATGTTTCTGTTTAGAGTACAATCGAAGCATGATACTTGGCTTTTATGTCAAATGATATATATATATATATATATATATATATATATATATATATATATATATATATAATTATTTTCATGTCGCAGCTCACAAGAGACATGACAGCTCACAAACCGCAAGCCCGAGACTACAGTTTAACTCGCCACCCAAAAGAAAGGTTATTAACTAATACGGATCAAGCAAACCACGGCAAAATCCGGCTATGGAATGAACTTACTTATGAAATGTCTACTTGTGAGACATTGGCTTATGTTATAGCTTGGTTGGATGACCACATCCTTTGTTCGAAACTAAGTAGGTCCATTCTATAGTCGGATATCGCCGTGGTTTGCTTGATCTGTGTAAGTTAATAAACTTTCTTGCGTGTGCTGTGTGTGCTCAAGTGGCAGAGTACTCGCCTCGCATGCAAGAGGCTCCGGTTTCGAATCCCGAGTTCGGATATGTCCACTTGATGAGCCCAAATGAGGGCAAAACTCGAATCTCAAACTGCTTTTGTTTGTTGGCTGTGGAAATAATTATATAATCTCTCAAATTTTGAAAATTATATATATATATATATATATATATATATATATATATTAAAATTTAAGAAATCTTTGAAAACTTGAAGTGTCGAATATAATGATAAAATCATTTTTGTTTATTGATTTTTTTTATTTTTTGTAAGTCCTATATTTCGCAAATACATAGCTCATCAGGGTCGAAAGTCCGGTTCGTGAATTTCTTTTTCTTCATTTTGGTGTTATGGCGGAGAGACGAGAATTTACGTGTTGGTCCGGTGGTTTCAAGTGTGTAGAAAAAGTGTGTGACCATCTTTTACATATATATATATATATATATATATATATATATATATATATATATATATATATATATATATATATATATATATATATTGTAAGATAAAAATATTGTTTTTATACATATATATATATATATATATATATATATATATATATTGTAAGATAAAAATTTTGTTTTATACACTTATATGAAATAGCCATCAACATCCTCCCTTTTTGGGGGTCTGATGAGGTGGTCTCTTTGAATTGAGATTTCACTGGAACAGGTATGCACATATGTAACCACTAATGTTTATATAATAAACAAATTATATATATATATATTTAAATATATATTTTTAAACGATGTTTTCTCCCCCCGCTGTCAACGTATATCTTGAAAAGGGGTTGGCTGAAAGACGTCTAGATAGGTTTTTTTTCTTGCCCCACCCCTTATTTATCCTCTTTATCTAATGTAGGCTTAGGAGAAATATATTTTAGAAATATATTTTGGTATTTTCGAACGTTTCTTTTTAATGGTTTATGTTTAAACTACAAAAAAAACAGTAATTAATTATGGCACTACATCAGGTGTTCTTTAAAAGTATTATAAAATTATGTACCCATGAAAATCTTTATATATATATATATATATATATATATATATATATATATATATATATATATATATATATGAGTGTATGTTCGCATTTGAATCTTTGTTAGGATCTGTAAAAGCGTTCGAATGATTATATGTGTCTGTATGTGTGCGTACATGTGCATACGCTCGTGCGTGCGTGTGTGTGTGTGTGTGTGTTTGTGTGTGTGTGTGTGTGTGTGTGTGTGTGTGTGTGTGTGTGTGTGTGTGTGTGTGTGTGTGTGTGTGTGCTTTATTCCTTCGTTTTGGGCATAGATCAATCTAAATGCGTCATGGAGCAATTTGCAAACATATTTGCGCCAATTTGTCTTGCGAATCGTTTCGAAACGGAATGAGAATTTTATTGCCAAGATCTGCCTTATTGAATTCGACAAAATGTAAATTAATTTTTTTTAAAAAGTAAAAAAAAATAACAAACATACATTTGAAAAAAAAGTTTTAAAAAAAGAAACGAAGAAAATATAATCTATAACCAAGATTTCCATAGCGCACCTCACACATGCCTATAAATAAATTATTTTTTTTTTCTGTAGAAACATTTATAATAAACTTAACAAGTCGATATGACGAGAAATTTAAATTCCATATAATAATGGCTATTCCATATAAGTGTATAAAAACAATATTTTTATCTTACCTTTTAAACTTAACTAGCAAGGCGCTCGGCATTGCCGGTCGTAAAATACGCTTAAATATGATATTTTTTAATGCAGATTTCGTGTTTATTATTATATCATATTGGACCCAATATAAAGTAATGCTTTCGAATGGTAAAATAAAAAATGACTCGTGCGCCACCACCAAGAATTGAAACCAAAATATTTAGCTTACGATGTACTTTTCTCTTTGACGTTAATGACTGTACTATGACGACACGTTTGCTGCAAGACTAAAAATTAAAACATGAACCAATAGCTATTACGTTACGCATGCATATTCGTAATGCCGCCTTTCGATCTTCACCTGGCAGATTCCATTTTTTTTCACACTTTTGTCCCGATTTTCCCCGGTTAAGACCCAAAAATACAATTTCGCATGGGTTAGAATACCCTCTGTATTAAGTTTCATGTCTGTAGACCAAAACCTGACGAAGGCGTTTGGTAGGCATTTTTTTAAACAAATATATATATACGTATGCATATATATATATAAATATATATATATATATATATATATATATATATATATATAGAATGATGTTTGTGTCTACTATAACCTTTTTACACAAATATTACACAAGTATAAATTATGTAGAATATCTGCATGAATATAATTACACGTAATAGTTAACTAAAGGTGACCGTCCCATAAGAAAACCGAAAAAAAAAAATTAATATGGAATTAATTAAAATGAATGTTTAAAAGAATATGCAAATTAGCTAGATATTTTGCAGATGAATGCAATACTACGACCTATATATAACATAGTTTTATTTTCTTTTTAAATAAATAGAAAAAAGGGGTTTAATATGAATATCAATACACACAAAAAATGTATGGGAGTATTTAGCTTTATTATGCATCAGTAGAGATATTCGGCGTTGCTCGGAACATCTATAACAAAATAAAAAAGTTTAAAACAAGTGTGTCCTTAAAATGAAGGTGAGCTCCATCTGTAATATCGCCGTAACAAAAAATAAATAAATAAATAAAAATCTAGGTCGGCATTGTTTTTAACACATGTTGGTTATTACCGTTACTTTCCAAACTATGCCTCCTCTTTTTTTTTTTTTTTTTCTAACTATTTATTTTGTCCACCATGAAATTAACAAAACCCTGCCGTCTTGACACCAGCTCAAAAGTCTCTTACTACCATCGGATCTCACGCTGCATTAGCCAGCCGTTTCTCGCCTTTGACTTTACACGTCCATCTTTTTTTGGCGCTCACATGCTTCTCTAAGCCACGTTGTGCATTTTTCTCCTTGTTTTTTCTTTTTCTACTGATGAAACCCGCGCACACTTGCAAATTTGCATACGCGCTCAAAATGGCTGCTGCTAATATCTTTGCAAGCCAGCTATCCTACAGCTCCTGCTAATATTTTCACACGCGGCCTAACCCTAACCCGCACTCTGTTACACCTACCGTGCTAGAAAATGACTTACACCAGAGAGTATCCTATAAATTACAAAGATACAATTTGCCAATGCATGGCACATCGGGGTTGGTGCATTTATCACTAGTAACTTCACTGAAAAATTAATAAAGGTAATCCTTGATAAGCTAGTCTTATTGCAAGAGAATAAATAGTATGTTATTCTTAACCTTAATGTATTTCCTAATATGCTTTTCTAAAAAAACATAACATTAACGCTCATCTATCTGCTGTTTTAAAAAGATTCAAATAGCGCATTAATAGAGTTAATTTTATCGTTCCAAATCCAAGCAGGTATTCTCCAAATTTCCATTAATAGTAGATTATTATAATCACCATTGTTAGTAATGTACATATATATATATATATATATATATATATATATATATATATATATATATATATATATATTTATATATATATATGCGAGCAAACAGTTAATAAAACATGTTAAAAAACACTTTGAAATGAGTTAAAAACATATTTAATCTGAAAAGGAAACACTAGATAAGTGGATAGTCCTTAATCCGCGGAGTTTCGAAGAAATACTTTCCTTCTCATCAGAGGGTAGGGATTAGCAAAATTCTGGATCGGATTTTGCATGCAAAAGTATTTGATGAAACAACGAGTAAGTCAAAGATCTTACTTGAAAACAAAAAAAAGTGAAGCAGAGGGAATATGGTGAAGAGAAAGGTGATTACACATGAATGGATAGTCTGGTGGAAGATAAATAATCCAGTGATGGTAAAATCCAAATATATAACTTCAAGAAAGTTAATTGAATTTCCATTTGCACAAGTAAAATCCAAAAATCCCGTAACTGGAAGAAGATGGTCCATAATAATCCAAAGGCAGAAATCCATAGAAAAATTTCCAAAAATGTGTACAAGGAAAAAAGGAAAGAATTCCAATAATATTAATAAAAGAAAAATAGGATATACATATATATATATATATATATATATATATATATATATATATATATATATATATATACAATAAAGGAGTTTGGTAGAATCTGCAGAGGTCAACTATTTCAACACTGACCTCTTGACGGTCAAATTTTCGCCCAAACAACTGAATACCCTTTATGTTAAACTTCAAATGTTTAGACCCAAAATTTGCTGAAGGCTGTAAAGGTAAAATCTTTTGAACTTTGACCCCTTGGCAGCGAAATTTTCGGCCGAAAACCTATTAAAATATTGCCCTGTGTCTGAATACGCTTTATATAAAATTTCAAATGTTTAGACCAAAAATTAGCTGAAATGTCAATTTTTTTAAAACTTGGACTCCAATTTTTACCCCTTTACATTTATTGTTTTGGGCTCAAATAAAATTAAAAAGTTTGATCCATTTCCAAGTAATCTACATCTAAAATTTCAAGTGTTTAGACCCAAAATTGGCAGTAGATATTTCAAAGGTTAAATCGTGACCCATTGACAGCTAAATTTCTGTCTGCAACCGGATTAAAAAGATTTTCCCAAATCTCAATACTTCTTATGCCAAATCTCGAGTATGTAGACTGAAAATTGACAGAGTAGTTTGGTAGGGAAATGTACACACACAGACAAACATACAGAAATTTTACTTTTATAGATATATAGATAGATTCGCATATATATATATGTATATATATATATATATATATACTTTTACAACATTTATTGTCAAAAAAAATCTCAAACTTATAATCTCTTTCACTATCTCACTATCTCACTCTCTCACTATCTCACAAGCTCTGTCCCATCGAAACATTCTTCTATTCCTTTCCCTGTTTTGCAAGCACTTTAATGGAGTGTCATTTGATGAACTCATAGCACATGTATCCCTTTAACATGTTAGATTTTGGAATGCTCTCCTGGCTTCCCTGGCTATACTAATCTGCAAATGTTTAAATGTAATGTGAACAAGCATCTTGCGATTCACCTCTCCACAGTCAGCTGTTAGACACGATCGCAAATAATAGCCCATGTATTTGTCGTGGTAGTATGCTTTTGGAGGGGGGGGTGAAATATTGTACAAAGTGTTTAAAATATTTTTTCTCATTTAATCTCTCTCTCTACCTCTCTCTCCCTCCCTCTCTCTCTCTCTCTTTCTCTCTCTCTCTCTCTCTCTCTCTCTATATATATATATATATATATATATAACTACTTCATTTACTCACATAAAATTAATATACGAAAGTATAAATTTATGCGTAAACTTTAAATATTTACTTCAAAAGTGCTCAATACGTAGCTAGAGCTAGTTAGTAATTTATAAAATATATATGGCGATTAAGCTACACTGAATATTCCGCGTTTCATCCACTAGGCGCATAAGCCTGTAGAATCCTAGAGTGGATGAAACGCGGAATATTCAGTGTAGCTTAATCGCCATATATATTTTATAAATTACTAACTAGCTCTAGCTACGTATTTAGTTTTAGTAACTAAACTTTCACCTGATGATATTTTGCTGCAGGTACAGTGTGCAGGACTTAAAGTAGACTTCACTGACTATCTGTCTCTTCGACTCTCCACATGTCTTCTCTTAAGTCCCTCTCTCTCTCTCTCTCTCTCTCTCTCTCTCTCTCTCTCTCTCTCTGTATATATATATATTTCTAAACATCGACATACAGTCCTGTTTCGTTGTATCACAACTCATCAGTGCCGCTAGACTAGCATCTCTCCCAAGGTGGGGATTGAACCTAGAACCATCGTGTTGACAGTCAGCAGTTCTACCGATCGACCCACGGGAGGGACGCCCGTAAATTATCTCGCCAAATGTCTATTTAAACAAACATTTGCCCACCACTTTTACAGTGCTCTAACGGTTTGTTTATAAACAAACAGTGAGCCTCGCATTCTAAAAAAAAAAAAAAAAAAACTAATATATCTGATTGGATAAAATGCATGCCTTTTTTTACTATTGACTTTGAATCTATTAATTTTAAATTAAAATTTTCTTTTTTAAATTTATAACATTAAAACACAATATTGTAAATTTTATTTTTTAAATTAATATTTTATTTTTACATTTTTTTCCCCGAGCAAGCGATATATTTGATTCGCAAGGGAGAACAGGGCCCAGCACTGATCTACAAAGCCACCACACTACTAATAATTTTATGTCTCCTATTTGTGTTGTTAGCTATCGACACATTGTTCATATCTGATATCTTTCTGGAAATAATTCCTAATAAAAAAAAATGCCAAGAATTATTTTCTGATACATATTAAATGCATGATGCCAAACAACAGTAAGCGGATACAAATCTAAGTCTATACAATCTCACACAATATCTTTAATAACTTTTCATCCACTACCACATAATTACTGAATAAAATACTTACTCCTTATACATCTCAGAAATCTCAGAAATCTCAGACACAGATAATAAATGTCGAAAGGCCATAAAAATTAATCCGGATATCAACTAGAAAAAATCTGTTGCTGAGTTAAATGATTGTTGACAGCGTCATAACCTTGCATTAGTTTGCATGATGTGTATATAGCCGACGAAATGCAAAAATAATAAGCCTTTGTATTATTTCAAATGATGCATATTAACGAAGCCAACGTTCGGTTTATATTTGCTTCAGTAACTAAACTGTCTCACAATGAATTGCATTTGTGTTTCACGTGCGTCTGTTTTGCTACAAGTACGGTGTGTAAGTCTTAAAGCAGACTTCACTGTCTCTTCTACTCTCCACATTTCTCTCTTGCTACTTCTCTTAAGCCTCTCTCTTTTTCTTTCTCTCTCTCTCTCTCTCTCTCTCTCTCTATATATATATATATATATATATATATATATATATATATATATATATATATATATATATATATATAGTGTGTGGGGAGATGCGGCCTCCATAGAATGAAAATAGGCACAAACTTTTATATATATTTTAAAGTTAAAATATTTTTCCCTTCCGGGAATTTAAACTGCATTCTTTATTTTTATTTTTGCATTTTTTTTTATTCAAAGCTTCTTTAATATATATATAGGATTAAAAAAAAAAATTCAAGTTTTTGAATCCTACCCATGTCAGGAAGGACAAACATATGAGTGCGTTGTCCTTCCCGACAGGGGTAGGATTCAAAAACTGTCTTTTTCGCACGATCTATGACTTTTTCTTTTCTTACATTTTTATTTCAATTATCCTGAAGATGTCCTCTGAAATAAGGACGAAACGTTGATTATTTTAATAATTTCATTCGGTTTTTCTATTTTTCTCAAAACATAACGTCAACCACCGCTGGTATTTTTTCATTCCTTATACATATATATATGTATGTATGTATTGTATGTATGTATGTATGTATGTATGTGTGTGTGTGTGTGTGTGTGTGTGTGTGTGTGTGTGTGTGTGTGTGTGTGTACGGTACAATCACGTTGGCACATCGGTTCTCGTCAGATCACCGAAGTTGAGCAACGTTAAGCCTGGCTAGTACCAGATGGGTGACCATTTGGGAAGGCTGCGCGCTGCATGTGCTTTCCGCTTATCTCGGCATTTGTTTCCAGTCGTCCGTAACCTCTATTTACCACGTGTATTCAACAATGCCGACTCAGGAGAGGTGTGGTTGGAGATTGCGCAACTCTTGCCACAAAAATTTCAAACGCAGGCACTCTTACCGTGGATATCCATCGTCCTCTAAGATTGAGGAGCCACTTATATCTATAATATAAAGCTGAACGTCTGTGTGTGAGTGTGTGTGTGTGCGCGCGCGTGTGTGTGTGTGTGCGTGTATGTGTGTGTGTGTGTGCGTGTGTGTGTGCGTGTGCGCGCGCGTGTGTGTGTGTGTGTGTGTGTGGTCACGAATGGGCTCCTATATGGTTGACTACTATAGAAAACTGATTACATATAATGATAGAAGATTATCGAGACACATGAATGGGTATGTTTGATCTGGTAGAATGGTGGTTCATTAAAATTGTGGGGTCTGCCTTCGCGCTTGGTCTACAATATATGGAAATAAAAAATTTAAAAATTAAAAAAAAACGTTTACAAGTGTTTTTTTTTATATAGATGTACATAAGAATACTTTGATAATATGCTTTAACTTAAATAGGGATGGTATAATAAAATTGTGGGGTCTGCGTTCGCGCCTGGCCTCCATAGAATGGAAATAGGCACAAACTTTAATAAAGACTTTTCATATATATCTGCGTAAGTATACTTTTAATTTTCGACCCCAACCGATTAAAATACTTGCCCTATCTCTGAATACCCTTTATGTAAAATTTCAAACGTTTAGACCAGAAATTGTCTGAGTAATTTGGTAGAGACCGCAGAAGTCATTTTTTTTTTATTTTGACTCCTATTATGGCCCCTTAACATTTATTGTTTTGGGCTCAAATCAAGTTATTAAGTTAGATCCATGTCCAAGGAACCTATATCTAAAATTTCAAGTGTTTAGACTCAAAATTGTCGGAGGAGTTTTGTAGAGTTCTCAAAGGTCAAATCGTTGAACTAAGACCCCTTAACAGCCGAATTTCTGAGCGAAAACGGATTACAAAGATTGTTCCAAGTCCCAGTACCTTGTATATCAAATTTCGAGTCTGTAGACTCAAAATTGGCAGAGTTACTGCGTAGGGAAATGTACACACACAGACACACAGACACGTTCACTCTTATATATATGAAGATTCTCTCTATTTATCCGTTGTTGTGATACCTATTCCAATAGTTTCTTTTAAAAAATTGCAGGATTTTCGTACGCTCTCTCCCTGCTGACAGTATCCCTCCTATCAATAGACTTGGACTTTTCAAGACCAAGATTAATAAGTGTCTCGTATATTTGCAGTAATTCGCCTTCAAATTAATCAATACTTTGTACACTGATGATTGCGGAAGCTTGAAACACTAATGATTGTGGGCATAAAAATAATTTTTAATATTTATTGGAAAAATGTCATATATATATATATATATATATATATATATATATATATATATATATATATATATATATATATATATATATATATATATGCTTAGATCACCATTAGATCACTATTGCCGGATGTTACGACATTTAAAAAAATAAATGCTAAAATTTCAACGATATTTCTGCGGTTGAGATTGGCCGTGATGTCTGTTTCTTGCTAAGCTCGCATGTGTATACCATGATGTTACGACATTTAAAAAAAAATTAATGTTAAAATTTCAACGATATTTCTCGTTGGTTTGTTCCTTGCTATGGTAGTCAGAGATGGCTTCGTAGCCGAGTTCGTGGCCGAGTTCGAATCTCCCCACCGGTAGTAATCGTGTCATCCTGCACTGATAATTCACGAAAGGATAAAACACTAGTGTCTGTAGATATTATAAAAATTATTATTATTGTAATAACTATATATATATATATATATATATATATATATATATATATATATATATATATATATATATATATATATATAAAGCTGAACGTCTGTGTGTGTGTCTGGTCACGATTAGGCTCCTAGATGGTTGACTATTTTAAAAACACTAATTACATATATTGATAGAAGATTTATCGAGAATCAGGAATAGGTATGTTTGATCTGGCAGAACGGTGGTTCATTAAAATTGTGGGGTCTGGGTTCACGCCTGGTCCACAAAGTATGGAAATAAATAATGAAGAAAAAAACGTTTTCAAGGGTTTTTTGATATAGATGTACATAAGAATACTTTGATAAGTATGTTTCAACTTAAATAGGGATGGTATAATAACATTGTGGGTCTGCGTTCGCGCCTGTATTCCATGGAAATATGGCACAAACTTTAACAAAGACTTTTCATATCTATCTGCGTATGTATACTTTAATAATTATGTTTCAGTTTGAAGAAATATGGTATAATAAAATTATTGGTTGTTCGTTCGCGCCTAACCTCCATAGAATGTAAATATGTCACAAAGTTTAACAAGGTTTTTTTTAAGGGGTAAGGGTTCACAATAACACCTTAACTTTAATCTTAATTCACGTTAGCTTTTATTTATTTTTTTTTAGTTGAATCATATTGTGTCGAATAAATTCACCTCATAAATTCATGTTCTTATTAAAAATGAAAGCAAAAAGAAAAGTCGGAACTTTAGACAATTCTCGACACAAATTTTGCATAACTCTGTTTTTCCTTCTCCACTAGCACATGGCACACTTTCGAAAATAGATAAATAGATAAATGATAAAAAATAAGAACGTTACTTGTTATTGTGTCAAAAGAAGGAAAAAATCCTGCTTCCGTGATTACGTGTTTTTTAAAAACATTTGCATAACCTTTTTATTTTTATTTTATATCAGTTTAAGCTTTTTTTTTTGTTAGTGTACTAGAAGGAATTCAGTTGATTACAACCCTTTCTGCGTAGTCTTTACATTACAATAGTACAACACTGAATCCGACGGCGCAATACTACACCGTTCAATACTGTAAAACTGAAACGAAGCTGTTCTGCTTGAAAAGGTGCCATTTTTTCTTATTCATATTTATATCGATTCTTTGCCTTAAAAACTAAAGTAATTACGTGTTTACTTTTTAATATCCCATTTTGCTATCCTATTTTAATATTCTATTTGGCTGTTTTAGATTATTTTACTAAAGTAAATAAAGCTTCATTTTTAAAAAAAAACTGCTTTTGTTTCTTTGTTTTTCGATATTTCGTCGATATTATTTAGTAAGAGTGTTCAGCAGAAAATCCAACAAATGACTACCCGAAAAAATAAATATACAATAAATAAATGTTACCATAGTCAATAAAATTTCAGTTCATGTTATTTTTTGTTTTGAAATTGTTTTTAATGCTCTTTAATTGAAATAATTTCAGTGAACCGAAATTAAAACGAAATTTTAGGCGATAACTACTTAAATGAATTTTTATATAAACTACACATGCCATAATCGAATATTCCTCAAGCACAAAATAAAGGAAAGCATTAAAATATGTTTATAAATATTCCTTACGCTGACGGAACTCTCTTAAATTGTTAACACAGAATGCTCAGGTGCCCCTCCTTCAAATTGAATACGGGGCTCTCCATTTCAAAGTCGCTGCCATTTTAATTTTTTTAAACCGGTTCGTGAATTAAAAAAAAAAAGATTTTTTACAAACTCCTTAAAAATACAAACCAATGAACTTTTCTACCATAAAATTAACTTTTATTAACTATGGTAACATTTATTTATTATATATTTATATTATTATATATATAACATTTTTTATTTGTAAGGAACATCATTTTGTTGGTCACTCTTGGCTACAAATGGAAACAAAGTTGACATAAAAAAAATATATTTTCGCGAAAATTATCTTTACTTTCATCATATTTTGCTTAGGGTAAAATTTCTGAGTATCAAAACCTATCTCTTTACAACCCCCTCCTTTTCATAACCTATCATACTTTCAATATCACAGTCCATTTTCTATAGGCTGTTTTTGAACCCAGTTAACGACGGGTACTTCTGCTAGTATATATATATATATATAATAAATGAAATCAAAAGGATGTAGTGTTTACCTGATATACGCAATGGTAAACTTCAGTGAAATATAAATACCAGTGTTTATATATAGATAATTTATTCCCCACCTAATAAAAAAAGCTCAATACGCAATACAGTGAAATTAAAACTGTAAGTTGAACTTTACAATCAAAATTTATTGTTCGACTGAATACTCCAAAAAACAATTTACAAAGTCCTTATTCCGCAGAGTTTCAAAAAATTATATTCTTGCTATTCTTCTGACCAGAGGACAGAAAGAAATCAGCAAATTATATTTGTAGCAATGCTAGAATTTGCTAGTTATGGCGTTAAGTTAAACCGCAATTTATTGTTGTCATAAATTGCTAAGAAAACAAGTGAAAAAATATTGGATATGTAGAAATAATATAAAAACAAATCGCGCATAATATTTCAGCTTGCAAAAATATTGGCGAAAATAATTCTTTAAAGAGAATGAAGTCCAAAAGTAAATCCAGTGTGGTGTTAATAATCATAGTTCGGTTGGAAAGTCCAAAGAAAAATTGATCTCCAGTCAAGTGGGGTGGAAAAATAAAAAGGAATAGAAAACAAGCATGTCATCTTCATCACTGGTTTAATTAGAAAGGTAATTCCAGATTAATTTTTTTTAATTAAAAAAAAGAGGTCATCACGTGGAAGTTTGTATTAGTCTAACCGGATATTGTCTAGACAGACCGAAACAATTCTTTCTAGAAAGTATTGCAACTCGTTGTCAGTGTAAAAAGGGTGGAGAGTGAGGATTAGAAAGGTTTAAGGGTGGCAAAGTCGAAAGGTAATGATGATGATGATGATGATGATGATGATGATGATGATGATGATGATGATGATGATGAAAAATAATAATAATAATAATAACGATAATAATAATAACAAGGCCGATAGCCATTAGTCGCGTGCTCTCGTGTAATGAATGAATGCGTGAATGTAGGAGTGACATGAAATTCTTAAAGATAAACTCAAATGACCGAAAAATAGGCTGAAATGACTTAAATAAATAAAAAGTAAATGACTTAGAATGACTTTAATGAACTTAAGGATGAATAGAATGACCTTAAGAATGACTTGAATGCTTAGAAAATAACTGGAATCCTTCAAAAACAACTTGAATTGTCTGGAGAATGACTTGAATGGCTTTGAGACTGACTGGTTGTAAAGTGGGTGATCATTTTACATGAAATTAATACAGAAAAGTGATCCCCCACTTCATATCACTAAGTTACAAACATAAGTACAGCATGTAGTAAGAACAGATACTACACTTTGATCTTGGCCAAAAGGCCGAGAAAAGCTGTATTCATTTGCTCCCCCCACCGAGCCAATTAGGCACAAGGCCGATTTTTAATGTGAGGAGTGAAGAGGAAATGGGGACCAACTTCCCGGGGAGTAGGGGAGCTGGATAGTGACAATTGGTATGAAGGTTTTCACCTACATTGACCAAGGTCTTATATGTGAGGTTTGTATTTATTTGCTCCCGACCGAGAAAATTAGGCACAAGACCGATTTTTAATATGAGGAGTGAAGGGGAAATGGGGACCAACTCCCCGGGTAGTAGGGAGCCGGATAGTGACAATTTAGTATGAAGGGTTGCCGCTACATTGACCAAGGTCTTATATGTGGGGTTTCCCCCACATGTAGTCTTTGCTTGCAGCATCTGCCGGAACAGATACTGCACATTGATATTGGCCAAAAGGCCAAGAAAAGCTTAAAAAGCTAAGAACAGCATCTATTAAAAATAGACCTTTGATCTTAACCAAAAAGGCCAAGCACAAAAGTGTTAGGGACAGACCGACCGACTTACCGACCGACGGAGGGACTTATAGAGTCGCTTGCACGCGACTAATAAAAATAAATGCAATGTAATGCTAATAATAGTAATAATAATTCCAATGATAATTACCATTAACAATAACATTAATAATAATAATAACAATAATAATACGTATCATTATTATTATTATTATTATTAACAATGTTATCCCTATAGCCATAAACATAATAATAATAATAATAATAATAATAATAATGAAAATGATCACATTTAATAATAATAATAGTAATAATAATAATAGTAATATTAATAATAATAACAATAAAACCACTAATAATCATAACAATCATAGTAATAGTAATTAATTTAGTAATGATAATAATGATAAAATAGCGGTAATAATAATGGCGATGATGATAATAATAGTAGTTATAAAGATACTACTCGTAAAAAAGCAAAACATTTTCTAGTAGAAATAATCATAATAGTAGTAATAATGATAGTGATAGAAATAATGTCAATAACATACCGATAATGATAAAAAGCGATAAGGATATATATATATATATATATATATATATATATATATATATATATATATATATATATATATATTTCAGCCCATTGCGCCGTCACATTGAGTTCTCCCAATCTTGTCCATGCCATCTCAGATGACTCTGCACTCCCACCGCAGATTTGCACATCTTGAAGCAGATGTGACATACAAATTGTGCAATTTCCATCGAGTTGACTTCTTCTGGAGGTTGAAGGGTATTCCTATGAACAATCACATGTCTTCTCAAACCAGCAGAAGACTTGCAAACTTTGCTGCATGTTAAACAGATCGTTTGGTTCGGACTAATAAGTGCAAAGTTGACCTGAACAGGAGTTTTGTGCGACTTAAGGTGGTTGACATAGCCAGCTCGTTCACAAGTGTCGCATTTCCAGCTCTGTGTCTTATGGTTAAGACCATCAATTAAACCTTTGCGAAGCTCTCGCTTCAAATTGCTGTGGGCCTACTTTCTTTTATCTAGAGCATCACAACTTTTCACGTACAAGCTTTCGCCACTTCAGCCTTTGCAGAGTAAGTTCTTCCCGTGTGTCGATGTCGATTTGTAAGACTTTCAAATTATTCCCAACCCGCATTTAGGTAAAAATGCACTTTCGTAAATAATTGAATTCATTCAAAACATATCGCCAAAACCAAAACAAACAACATCTAAGTAAATCGCGATATATCCAGACAGTCATGCGAGATGGGTCAGTGGTAATGGTGTTTATGCTCATTACGGTGGGGTCCTGATTTAAAATCTCGCTAGATTCAGCCACTCTGATGAGTCGTAGACGACGAAACACGTGTCAGTGGATAATTATATTTTTAAAATAATATATACACCGCTCCCCATGTGGGGGTACCAAATTGGGTAAAGGGAAAATTATTCCCAACTCGCATTGAGGTGAAAATGCGCTTTCGTAAATAATTGAATTCAGTTAAAACATATCTCTAAAACCAAAACAAACAATATCTATATCTATATATCTATATATATATATATATATATATATATATATATATATATATATATATATATATATACATATATATATATATATAAGTACATTTATAGTTATATATATAAATTCACCTTTGATCCCGCTTTGAAAAGATTGAATCGCCCGATCGTCGAAGACAAGATTCAAGCAATCAATCAGGCATGTTTATATAAATTCACTTGTCCTCCCTTTTTTAAAAAGGGATCGCCTGATCGTCGAAGACAAGATGCAAGCAAAAAAGAAAGGTCCACATTGTTGTATATATATATATATATATATATATATATATATATATATATATATATATATGCATGTGATTCCATATATATATATATACGAGTAAACAGTTAATAAAATATGTTAAAAAACACTTTGAAATGAGTTAAAAACATATTTAATCTAAAAAGGAAACACTAGATAAGTGGACTATCCACGTATCTAGTGTTTCCTTTTCAGATTAAATATGTTTTTAACTCATTTCAAAGTGTTTTTAACATGTTTTACTAACTGTGTGCTCGTATTATAAGCTCTATCTCCTATTTGGTTTTATCGAGCTTTTACATCTGGCTGAGATAACTTTATAAATATTAATTCTTTAATATTTATAATATACTTTAATTTTACCATCTTGGATCAGTTCGGTAAATTTAATTGTAATTTTTATTTTATATATATATATATATATATATATATATATATATATACATATATATATATATATATATATATATATATATATATATATATATATATATATATATATATATATATGGAATAACATATTTAACTTTATTTAGTCAGCCAATGTATTCAATTTTCCATCGTTGTTTTGTTTAGGCCTATTCGCTATTATTCCGTTTGTCGTCGGAACGTGAAACACAATTATGGCCGGATATCAGCGGAAGCGAGATATTGTTCACCGAGGTAATTTCGAATCGTAATAAAGCCATTGAAATCCAATAAAATTTCTATCAATCATTACACAGTAAATAATCGATATCGGAGAGAAGGCGGGAGGGTAAGAGAGGGGACATCGCGTTTAGGGATTTCGGTGGACGAACAATGGCAGAGGAAGGGACGAAGAAGGACTTTGACAAATAACAAGAATAGATATTCTTCAAGTGCGTACATTCTGTTTCAAACTTCAGCGTGACAGACCAACAGATATGTTACTTTTAACATAAAAATGCCAGACCGAAGGAAGTATTGATGGATGTCGCTTTTTTTACATCTGTGTGACCGAATCTAAAAGTGCCATGTAAGATGACAGACTAACAGAAATACTACCTCAGACGTAAGCATGACAGACTGATGAAAATAATATTTCAAGCTTAAGCAGGACAAATAGATGAAAATGCTATTTTAGAGTTAAGCATGACAGACCGAATACAATTCTATTTTTAACTTGCATGACAGATAGACGAAAATGTAATTTAAAACGTAAGCGTTACATATAAATAAAAATTCTATCTCAAACTTAAGCCTGACAGGGAACAAAAATGCTATTTTCAAACTTAAGCATTATAGACTGATGAAAATGCTATTTAAAACTAAAGTCAAAACTAAATGCTATTTAAAACTTGGGCATTGTAAACCAATGGATATCCTATGTTAAACGTAAGTATAAGTCAGAAAATGCATTTTCAAACTTAAGCATGACACACCAACGAAAATACTTTTCAAAATTAAGCATAACAGACGGTCGAACATTCTATTTCAATCTTACGCATTACAGACAGATAAAAATTATATTTAAAACTTAAACTTAAGATATAAACGAAAATTCTATTTCAAATTAAGCATGACAGACCAAAGAAAATATATTTCAAATTAAGCATAACAGACGGTCGAACATTCTATTTCAATCTTACGCATGGCAGATAGACAAAAATTATATTTAAAACTTGCGCGTGACTGATTGACAGTGGGATTACTCGCAAGCGGTTTTTCATCATAATCGGGAGACGCATGTATGAAAGAAGTGAAATGTGTTACAGGACGTTTGTTAAGACGAATCTTATTCTGTCGAATGCTTAAAAAGTGACAAACGTTTGGTTATCAGATAAAAATCGAATTAAGTCATCACGCACTGAAAACAATAAAAGGAATCGAAATTATGTTTATAAAAAAAAAATTCGAAGAAATAAAAGAAAACGAAAACTGTATACGTGTTTGTCTCATTATAGAGATAGTTGGCAAACAATGAAATAAGATACACCTTATTAGTAGAGTCAATAGAACTAGCAATTCATGGAATAAATAGCGGTACGATTTCATCGAAAAATATTTTCATATAGAGGTCGGCAAACTTTTGGTGAAAACG
Organism: Euprymna scolopes; assembly: GCF_053919585.1. NCBI lineage: Eukaryota > Metazoa > Mollusca > Cephalopoda > Sepiida > Sepiolidae > Euprymna > Euprymna scolopes. The sequence continues at coordinate 87,832,306 of NC_136513.1, forward strand.
AAGCCAATTGGCTATGTACTGTCCTTGTTGAAGGAATATGGTATTATTTGTTACCGGTACAGTAGCAGAAACTTATTATGAAGCGAGCAACTAATACGAGATATTGTTGTTTGAAACTTTATAGACTTGTACAAAACCGTGTTCACCAGCAGTGGAGTATTTCATTTCGACTTATACATAACTAGCCTGAGTGACCGACGTTGCCCGGGTGTTTGGAGGTGTGTGTGTTGAACAAAAAAAAAGAAAAAAAAAAAGGCTCGAACCCGTAACGCGAAGGAGGAACAGAATGTGAAAAAAAAATAAAACTCTGCGGTCTTCGCTGTTGCGCCCATCGCCAAACTGAACGTGGAGAATGCTTAAATTAAGGCTAGTCAACCAGGGGATGACTTTCGAAAACATCAGCGAAAAAAAGCGATCCCTCCCTGTAGAAAAGTGCTCAGTTTAGGGTGAAGGAATTAATATTTTTAGCCAATTTTTCGATATTTGTCGTCCAAAGGGTTAGGCTCCAAAACGATATCAATCTCGTGAAAATTCGTCGCCTCTGTCGAAAGTTTTAGGCATACATACATACATGTAAACAGACAGGTAAGGTTTATGTTATAGACTAGCCTGGGTTCTCGGCGTTGCCCAGGTGTTTGTAGGTGTGTTAAGCAAAAAAAAAAAAACAGTTGTAGTAGGCAGGCAGGCTCGAACCCGTGACGCAAAGGTGGAAAAGAAAGTGGAAGTGTGTGTAACGGTGTTGGTTGAGCAAAAGGAAAAAAAGTGGTAGTAGGCAGGCAAGCTCGAACCCGTACCGCGAGGGAGAAAAAGGACGTGAAAAAAAAACGTGACACATGAGCTGTTACGCCCATTGCCAAACCAGAAGTGACGTAGCTTTAAATTAAGGTTAGACAATTGAAAAGAGGCAGTGACTTTCGAAAACATCAGAAAAAATACAATCCCTCCCTGTAGAAAAGTGCCCAGTTGAGGGTGAAGGAATTAATGTTTTAGATAATTTTTCGATATTTGTCGTCCGAAGGGTCGGGCTTAAAAATGATACCGATTTCATGAAAATCCGTCGCCTCTGTCAAAAGTTTTTGGGAGATATGATGATTGCAACGTCTTGTCAGACGAGTTCCACTCCCTCAGACACTTAAAGTCCATGAGCCCAAATGCCTGAGGGAGTATCTATACAAAGATGATGTTACAGAGTCTTAGCTTTGTACGACAGCTAAGTCTCTCTCTCGGTTCAAAATGTTGAGATCCAGCAACAAGCAAGAGCAAGATAGCCAGCAACAAATTAAACTGCAGACCAGCTTAATACGGGTACTGGTCTTCCGCTTTAAGGTTTTTTAAATCAGAGATTTGCTTCTCCTAGAAAGGTTGCCTTCACCACGGCTTACGGGAGCCCTCTCTACCCCAATACACGTATACACACACACAAATATACACGGTGCTAGTTGGCCGTTGACCCAGAAAAAGAGTTCATTCGCCCTCTGGAAGATATACATACATACATACATACATACATTTAAACAGACAGATGAGCTTTATATTATGGATGTCCGGTCATCAGAGGAGAATACACACCGTTTCGGGGACATTCCTTCTGACGGCATCGCACCGCAGAAAACCTACTATTGATTTTATTAAATTATTTTTATAGTTAGTGGCTTGCATTGAAAGTTTAAAATGCAAAGTCAAGTATCATGATTCAATTGTGTACTAAACAAAAACATATCGTTTCGAATGTGCCCCTGTCACATCAAAGAACCTACTGTTGATTTTATATGCTTTCATGCTTGTGTAGTGATAATGGGTTAAATTAAAGTTTTAAATGAAAATTCAAGTATTATGGTTCAACTGTGCTTTAAACGGAAACATTCATTTCAAACGCGCCTCTGTAATATCAAAGAAACTACTGTTGATTTTATATGCCAGACCTTTCTGCTGGTGTGTCAATAAAACTTTTCAAAGGCACTTGTGATGTTAGGTTGTATAAGGTGTTAACTTTGGTTAAAATTAGACTTTCTTGTTTAATCTGAATTTTTCGATAATCGATACTTATCAAAGATATTCCGATATAAAACCTATCTAGGAACACATAAAATAGATTTTTCTGAAATTTCATAAAAAGCGAACATGTTGTTTTGGAGTCCATACGGAACTACCTCACACACCAAATTCTGAGGTATTGTGTTTTACAGACGATAAGCCGTTGCAAAGAAACGTTTTGCGTGGAAATTCCGCTTAACACTAGCCACAGAAAAGTAAATGGATGGAAGAAAGTTCCTGGTTTCTTGTGATGCCACGTGTGCCGATCTCTGTTTCTAACAGCAACAAAGTCACTGCAGACAAAACAGTCTTGTCCCTGAGTTGAGCGCTGAGTTGTTAATGGATTGCATTTCTTACAAGCTCGTAAATCGTGATCGTTTGATTCATGTAGTTGACTTATTCATGCGGTGTTCGAATTGCGGCCGCCCTCTACAAATTGAATCGCGCAGAAATTTGCCACAAGTAGCTAGACATTTGGCCACGGTCTTTGGTCAATACAAAATCTAAAATAAAGGAAACGTTAGATGTTGAACTAATAATAGTTTTAAATTTTTGAATGCCAGTACTGGTGGCGAATTAGTGAAAGATTGTGTTCTACGCTACTAAATTCTTAAAATGTTAGTACTTTTATAATAACGAGCATACTACAAACTTAATATTGGAAAGAAATATACTTCCTACTCTTGCGCAATGCCTTCTCTCTCCAAACTTTTCTCCCTTATTTTTATCAGTACTCTCGGGTCGCCAGCTTTTCCGTTTTCCTAAAGTCGTACAATAAAGTTCGTTTAAATGAACCAATAATAGATTCATACATACACGCACGCACGCGCACGCACACGCACACACACGCACACACAAACACACACAAACACACTCACACACACACACACACACACATATATATATATATATATATATATATATATATATATACATACATACAAAGTGTCCACAAAGTCTGACTACATTATGTAGCTAGACTTTGTGGGTACCCTGTATATATATATATGTATATATATATATATATATATAGAGAGAGAGAGAGAGAGAGAGAGAATATATATATATATATATATATATATATATATATATATGTGTGTGTGTATAATTATTACTATGATAATTTTTTTGATAGCTATAGACATTAATGTTTCATCCTTTCAGGAATCTATCAATGCAGGGAGTTATGATTACAGGTGATTGGGAGATTCAAACCTGGCCACAAAATCATCTGACTCTATTAGCAAGGAAAAAAACCACACGGCCAACGTGCCCATAAAGTCTGGCTACATAATCTACACGGTGTCCACAAAGTCTGGCTACATAATGTAGTCAGACTTTTTGGACACCCTGTATATACTGCGTGTCAAATTATTAACAAGATAACATTATTTTACCAATTTCAGAAACTTCTCGATAGTTTTGAATCAAAAGCTTCGGAAACGTTGGCAATACTGAGGTGTGCATACTCTGAAATTTTCGTACTGTTCTGCCCAATGTAAACAACTTCCCATCGTAATTGCTGAATCCACGGTATTTGAGGTGTGTCAAATTATTTACAAGGCAGTTTGTTTCGTCAATAAAATGGGTCATAAAGGTGGCTTGAGTAGTTCTGAAAAGATTACTATTACAGAACTGCTAGCAAAAGGTAAAACTACCCTTGTAATATCGAAAATGATAGGAAGGTACCATCAAACTGTGAAGAACTTTGTCAAGGATCCTAGAAAGGTCCATAAGTGTGCATGTTCCTGCTTGCGCACGCGCGTGTGTAGGAGTCTATTATTGGTTTATTTAAACGAACTTTATAGAACGATAGTACGATATATATATATATATATATATATATATATATATATATATATATATATATATATATATATATATATATATACTGTTTTAACAAAAACCAAGACTTTTAGAAATAGGTTGATAGTAACAAAAAGTGTATTTCATTGTTAACTACAATTGTTTCAAGACCATTTCGACAAATTCAAACGATATGTCATTTGAAAATTTTCATAAGAACGGCCTTTCTTCAAACTCATTAAATAAAAACACTTTAACAATGAAACATTAAGGAAAAGAAACATTTCCTTTATGAGGAAAAGATAACAAGCGGGAACACTTTACCTCTGTAGCATCCTTTGTAAAGTATTTTTTAAAAGATTTTTTTAAGATATATATATATATATATGTGCGTGTGTGTGTGTGTGTGTGTACGCACATTTGTAAACACATATATATATATATACTTATAATGCATATATTCACTAAAGTTATTCAAGACTGCCACAATAAATCAAGCTCAATAAAATTGGATGTACAGTTTCAGAGCATATAACTTTATTAAACATTCCAAAGTCAAAGAACATTCGCTTAATTCACATTCTTTTTATTTACTGCGGCGTCTTACACGTGTTTCACTGAATGGCATAAATGTATCAAACAAATCTACCTGAACCCCTGAACTACTTCATTTGGTCATACGTCGAGAACATCAAAAACATGGCATCCTTACAACACCAAAGCTAGGTTGATCTCTCCCATCCGCCGAGTATTCGCCGAGCTCCCGCCGGCGCTTGTGGAAAAAGCCTTCTCCAATTTATATAATATTTATACTATTTTTTTTGCTTTATTGTACGTCTTACACGTGTTTCGTCGAATGGTATAAATTGATACAACAACTCATAAAAACCTATAAGAAAAATACATTTTAAGGGACTAAATGTAGAAGGGGAAATAGAGTCAAAAAAGTAAAAATCAAAACCTTATTATACGTTATTTATAGATGATTCCAGAAAGAAAATAGTTTAAGCACAGATGTTGATGCGTATATGCCGCCATCTTTTTTAATAATATAATGATTTTTAGCATTTAATTTTTAAAGAAAATGAATCAATAATTAAGTCAATAAACAATAGGTAATTTTATTCCTAAAATATTGATTCTAAAAAATATACTTTTATCATATTAAATTTCCAAGTAGTATGTCGAAATTAAAGGAGAAATATGGAAGTAAAAATAAGCATAATTACTAGTTCTGGGCAAATCCCAAGAGCGATAGGAGCCTCCTATAATGTTTGAAAGTGACATAAGATTCAATGAGCTAGACTGGAGTTGCACCGCTTTACAAGTAACTGATCTAAGTTATGACCACAGAACCATTGCCAGCACCCTAAAATGTAATGTTGAATTACCACTAATAATAGAGACGTTCCTAGAGTGATGAAAAGTTTCCGACCATGGTTATGGTCTTTTGTGTGGTTTCAAGTGAGGGCCGCATCAAGTGAACCAGGATGTGCTAAAAAGTGCTGGCAGACTCTGGGTGGGGCAGCGGGAATCGCCGCCGACCCACAAATACAAAGAGACCCAAGCTTGGCTTCAGAAGGAGTGCTATGACTTTGTGTTATATTGTCTCTATAATAAAGGGTTGAGTGTTTGTTGCGTCATCTCTAATAATGGATTAGAAGAGATGACGTGTTATATTATATATTTATGTTGTATCATAAAGGGAAATCGTGTGTGAGTGACATGTATTTTCAGAACTTACCTCTGCTTCTTCGATGTTGGACCATCTGGAATTTCTCGCCTGGAGGGAGACTTGATACCTGTTCTTGGATGAAGATTCAATCACTCCAAGACAAGGAATTAGTTCTATAGTTTATTTCACTTTTCCCAGATGGAAAGTGAAATCGGCCTGTGTGGGTTCTTCTTCTACACACGTCAGCGTCCCCCCCCCCAGTGAAGAGGAGGAGACAACGGGAAGCCGTCCGTTGTCTTCTGAGTCCAAATCAAATCTCCACGATTCAGCTAACCTGATCACATGACTCACACGCAATCAAATCAGCTGATCTTCTACTTCCAGTCAACGTGTCTACATTATAACTCACCTCTTCCCTCTCTCTCTCTCTCTCTCTCTCTCTCTTCCTTAACATTTGTACCCTATCCTCATTGGCCCCCTCCCCCGCCGACCTGAATCCGCAAAACTACTTCGTTTGGTGATACGTCGAGAACATCACCAACATGATATCCTTACAACACCAAAACTAGTCTGATGGCCCCCATACGCCGAGTATTCGCCTGGCTCCCGCCGGTGCTTGTGAAAAAAAAAGCCTTCTCCAACTTCAAGACCCGTATCGAGGCATGATTGAGGGTGAAGGTCGCTACATTAAATACTGTAATAATTTATTACGTAATCAAGTTTCCTTGAATTGATTTTTTCAATGAAAGTTTTAACATAAATCTTTAGTATTATTTTCTGTAGGGCAACAATTTTATCGTTCCACCATCTATATATATATATATATATATATATATATATATATATATATACATTATATATATATATATAACTACTTAATTTACTCACATAAAATTAATATACGAAAGTATAGATTTATGCGTAAACTTTAAGTATTTACTTCAAAAGTGCTCAATACGTAGGTAGAGCTAGTTAGTAATTTATGAAATATATATGGCGATTAAGCTACACTGAATATTCGGCGTTTCATCCACTCTAGGACTCCTTAGGCTTATGCGCATAAGCCTGAGGAGTCTTAAAGTGGATGAAACGCCGAATATTCAGTGTAGCTTAATCGCCATATATATTTTATATATATATATATATATATATATATATATATATATATATATATATATATATATATATATATATATATATATACTATAATAATTATTAAATACCTACAGACACTAGTGTTTCATCCTTTCGGGAATCTTCAGTGCAGGATGTCACAATTAACACCAGTCGATAGATTCGAACCCGGCACAGAAGCCCTGTTTGGTTGGCTTCATGAGCTAGGATCATATCCATCCTGCAACCGTTAACCGCGAGAAATGCTGTTGGATTTTAAACATTTATTTCATTAAATGTGTTTAACGTCAGTCAGAGTGATCTAATCAATATATGAAGATCTGCGCATGAGAACCAAATTGACCGACTTTTGAATTCAACTGAAAGTGCTCAACAATAAGAAACGAGTTTCTTAAAGGGCTGACATCATTATTTACTATAATAATTATTAAATACCTACACTAGTGTTTCATCATTTCAGGAATCATCAGTGCAGGGTGTCACGATTAAAACCAGTCGATAGATTCGAACCCGGTGACAGAAGCCATCTCTGGCTTCATTAGCAGGTACCATATCATTTCGGCTACCGCCAACCGAGAGAAATGCTGTTGAATTTAATATATATATATATATATATATATATATTTTATATATATATATATATATATATAAAAGTGAATGTCGGTGTCTGTCTGTCTGTCTGTGTCTGTCTGTGTCTGTCTGTGTACATTTCCCTACGCAATAACTCTGTCAATTTTTAGTCTACAGACTCGAAATTTGATATAAAGGGTACTGAGATGTGGGAAAATCGATGTGATTGGTTTTCGGCCAGAGATTTGGCGATTAAGGGGTGAAAGTTCAACGATTTTACCTTTGAGAATTCTATCAAACTCCTCCGAAAATTTTGGGTTTACACACTTGAAATTTTAGATATAGGTTCTTTGGACATGGATCTAACTTAATAACTTTATTAGAGCCCAAAACAATAGATTTTAAGAGGTAATAATAGAGGTCAAAGTTTTAAAAAATTGACTGCTTTTCTTTTCTTTTTTTATGCCAACATACACCTCCAAACACGCGGGCAAAGCCAAGCACCCCTGCTAGTACGTATATATTTTAGTTGCAGCTATAAAAGTGAACGTGTCTGTGTATCATTCTGTCTGTGTAAATTTTCCTACGCAATAACTCTGTCAATTTTCAGTTTAAAGACTCGAAATTTGATATACAGGGTACTGAGATTAGGAAAAACCTTTGTAATTCGTGTTCGGCCAGAAATTTTGCTATTAAGGGGTCAACGTTCAACGATTTGACCTTTGAGAACTCTACCAAACTCCTCCGACAATTTTGGGTCTAAACACTGGAAATTTTAGATATAGGTTCCTTGGACATGGATCTAACTTAATAACTTGATTTGAGCCCAAAACAATAAATGTCAAGGGGTCATAATAGGGGTCAAAGTTTAAAAAACTGACCGCTTTTTTATACTCAACATACACATCCATCACCCGGGCAACGCCGGGCTGAAATGCTAGTATATATATATATATATATATATATATATATATATATATATATATATATATATATATATATATATATATATATATATAAAGCTGCACGTCTATGTGTGTCTGGTTACGATTAGGCTCCTATATGGTTGACTATTATAGAAAACTGATCTCAGATAATGATAGAAGATGTATCGAGACACAGGAATGGGTATGTTTTATCTGGCATAATGATGATTCATTAAAATTGCGGGTCTGCGTACGCGCCTGGTCCACAAAGTATAGAAATAAAAAATTTAAAAATTAAAAAAAACGTTTACAAGTGTTTTTGATATAGAAGTACATAATAATACTTTGATAAGTATGTTTTAACTTAAATAGGGATTGTATAAAATTGTGGGGTCTGCGTTTGCGCCTGGCCTCCATAGAATGGAAATAGGCACAAACTTTAATAAAGACTTTTCATATCCATCTGCGTAAGTATACTTTGATAATTATGTTTCAGTTTGAAGGAATATGGTATAATAAAATTATGGGGTGTTCGTTGGCGCCCCACCTCCATAAAACGGAAATATGTCACAAAGTTTAACAAGGTTTTTTAATATAGATCCACATAATGTTGTTATAAGTATTTCAGTGTGAACAGGTATGGTATAATAAATTATGGGGTTTATCTATTTTATTTTTACTTTCATCATATTTTGCTTTAGTTTTGATACCCTCAAATTCGAATATATCTCTTTACAACCCTTTCATAAATCAGAGTCCATTTTCTGTAGGCTGTTTTTGAACCCAGTCAACGAGGGGTACTTTTGCTAGTATGTATATATATATATATATATATATATATATATATATATATATACATATACTCCTATAAATTAGTTTTTCTTTTGTGTTTATTGATATCTATATTAAAAACCTTCTTTTCTATTTATTTAAAAAGAAAATACAATTTTCTTATATATGGGTTTTGGAAATGCATTCACTAGCAGAAGATCTAGCTAATTTGCATATTCTTTTAAACATTAATATTAATCAATTCCCTATTAGTTTTTTCGGTTTTCTTATGGGATGGTCATCTAGAGTTAACTATTACGTGTGATTATATTCATGCAGATATTCTACATGATTTATACTTGCATAATATTTGCGTAAAATCTTCACAGTAAACAAAAAATTGTTTCTGTATATATTTATGTATACGTATATATTTTTGTTTAATCTATTAGTCTATCTATCTATAAAAGTATGTGTGTCTGTCTGATATACAAGGTACTGAGATTTGAGAAAATCTATGTAATTGGTTGTCGGCCAGAAATGTGGCTGTTAAGGGGTCAAATTTCAACGATTTGACCTTTGAGAACTCTACCAAACTCCTCCGCCAATTTTGCGTGTAAACACTTGAAATTTTAGATATAGGTTCCTTGGACATGGATCTAACTTAATAACTTGATTTTAGCCCAAAACAATAATAGTTAAGAAGTCATAATAGGGGTCAAATTTTTAAAAAATTGACCTGTTTTTGTTTTGTTTTTGTTTTTTTTGCTCATCATACACCTACAAACACCCGGGCAACGCCGGGCGCCCATGCTAGTATATATATATATATATATATATATAATTTGCTTCTATTCACACTAAGACAATCGATGCATTGTTATACTATCCCTTTATGCATTTTATTTTACTGATTTCAGGGCCAGAATACTGGGGTAAAATCAATCCAGATTGGAAGCTGTGCGAAATGGGAAAACAACAATCTCCCATAAATATCGATCCCAAATCTTTGGTGTACGATCCAAATCTTCGACCCTTTAAAATGGAAAGGAAACGTGTAAGTACAATATGTTGTTTATTTATTTTGTCTATTTTTTTTTTTTTTTTTTGGCATATTAACCGCTTCGAGTTAGTTAATTACTCTTTCTTGGTAAAGCATTTAAAACCTCCAAAGAAACTTGTTCTTGGGATTTATGTATTTTTGAGATGTGGAGTATAATTTGTATTATTGGAATCGTTCGAACTATTTTTCTCATCTTTACACAACGAGTCCCGATTTCGACGGACATGTTCTTGAGTTTGACAGAAAGATTTCTGAGTTTGATAGAAAGATTTCCGAGTTTGATAGAAAGATTCCCGGGTTCGACGGAAAGATTCTTGAGTTGGACAGAAAGATTCCCGAGTTCGACATAAAGATTCTCGAGTTTTACAGAAAAATTCCCGAGTTCGACAGAAAGATTTTGAATTCGACAAGATACATCTGAGGAATGGAGGGAATTCTCAAGGCAGGCGGCCTGAGGAAAGGATCTATGATGATAGAAAATCATCCGACTTCTACTTCTTCAGCTGGTCGCATGGGTCAGGGGTATTTTCGTTCATCGGATATCACTACAGAAAGTTCGTCGGGTCACATGTCGTAGATAGTACTAGCAAAACAAGCACAGAGATGTGACACCGCGGGGATTAAACAATAGCAGGAGCTTGACTGACAGAACGGGACATATTATAACAGAGCGTGGACGTGCGTATGCAAATGCCTAGCCGTGTGCGAAGAAAAAGAAGAAAAAAAGCGTGTGCACAGAGCGACGATCACGTTCAGCACGTTCGAGATCATGTTCGAGAGTACGTTTTTTACGAGGTTCGAAAGGACAGAGATCAGAGATAAGGGGCACGATCACGATTTATTCGGGAAAGTACACGGAAATAAATGTGGTTGTTGCAAAAAAAAAAGAGTCGAGTTATTACTTCGGATTCGGATTTTTGTTTCTTTGCTATTTATTTTTAATTTGTTTTTTACTTTGCGACGGTGCCGGACAGCGTGTGGGCCCAAAAAGTCTGAACTGTAACGACACAGTTAAAACTGTAACGGCCACGTTACATTTTGATCCTTGTTCTCTCGGAAAGGGTGCTATCGATTATATGATTAGTTAGAAATGATTTTTATAGTTCTTAACGAAAAAGTTTTGTCTTGGTATATTTTTGAGGATTGAAAGCTTAATTGTCCTTATCATATACTGACTTCACAATGCCTAGGTGGGTACTACAATATTGCGGTGATGCAACGGGAGCAGGAGCTTGGCTGACAGTGCGGAACATATTAAGTTAGAACTTGGATTTGTAAATGATTTTGTACAGACGACAAAGAGCTTCTTAGAATCGAAGTTACCGATCTGTAGGTTGTGTGTTCGATATTTCATAGAGGCTGTTACATCAAAGGTCGAAGGTCGTCATTAGCAGGTGAGGCATCGCAATAAATAATCAACAATAAAGAGCAAGTTTTACGGGTACATTAATAGAAGATATTTAAATGAAGCATGCGAAAGCAAGATAACATATTTACATATACGAAAGGGTTATTTATTTACATAGATAAGTACTGAACAATACAGAGAGAGAGAGAGAGAGTGTGTGTGTGTGTGTGTGTGTGTGTGTGTGTGTGTGTGTGTGTGTGTGTGTGTGTCATGCATGAAGTAAAATGTCCGTTGTGCGTATATGAGTTCGTTGTATATACGTGTATGGAGCTAAAATGTTCGTTGTCTGTATGTATTCTTTGTACATGCGTTTGTGTGGATGTATGTCTGTGTGATCTTAAGAGTTCATTAAAATACGCGTTGAGTGTTCATTGTGTATGCGAGAGTTCAGTTAATGGAAAACATGTATTCATTCTTACCTTGAGAAAGGTAAACGCCCTGTCGAGGCGTGTGTAAAACAATCAAACTCCCAAAACCAGACGCCACCTACGTATCTGATAACTAGAATATAGATTTTGCCGGTCTAGGATAGACCTGCACGGTTACAGAAGAAGCTGCAATTTGAACAACAACTTGATCCGAGGCGCACAACTTTATTGAAAGATGCCAACTATATAAAATAAATGAAATAAATGAATTATTCTGCAAAATTACACTTTCTGCGTCGTGATATACCCCCTCAAATGTAAAGATCAGAAATTTAGATGAGGAGATCTTACGATAAGTCTGTGATTGTAAATTATAGGCTATGACGTCACATCTAATAGTCATCCTTAATGCTGATATCATTAGCCCTTGCATATCGATTTTTATCATTTCTTTTTAGTCACTTATTTCCCATAGATTAGATGACCGTCGCTGACCTTCATTTCCTCGATATCTTTCTAGTTAGAATTCTTTCTGGAAAAAACTCATCGTGTACATAAAGTAAATATCACGAGAAGGTTGCCAACATCCTAAATGAAAGTGTTTCTGATGTGGTCATTAAAAATATTTTATCCCCCCCCACAAGCTCTATTATATATATAAAAATAAATAAACATATGTGTGTGCGCTCGCGCGCGCGCGTGTGTGTGTGTGTGTGTGTGTGTGTGTGTGTGTGTGTGTGTGTGTGTGTGTGTGTGTGTGTGTGCGTCCGGAGAAATGGGTTGTCGAGATCAAGGAATATTTGAATGAAATGTAAACAAGCTCATTTTTGTTTAAATACTATTTATTACAGTCGAAACACAAATTATATTTACAGCACGGTATGCACATGTTAGCGCAGCCGGCATGTTGTCTATTCTCCTCAGAACTCCCTAGTCTTTTTTCTTTTCATCTATATAAGGGAAATAACTCTTACTTCCTTTATTAGAGTTATTCCCCCTTCAGCTTTTGATCGCTATGACAATATATATAAAATATATAAAAGACTGTCTGTCTGTCTCCATATTTTCAAACTCCATCTCCTTCGAAACTAAAGGTCGCAGAGCGGCGCTAGGAGTCTCAAATGAGTTGATTGTTACGGACCATTTTTGATGGGTTTTTAGCCAGTTAAAATAGTTTTTAAAAGGCTCAAAATTAAGTCAAAATTTAAAATATCCTTATTTTTTACATTCAACTTTTATTTTTAATTTTTAATTTTTCATATGTCTATATGCGTGTCACATAGATACAGTGGTCACGTCAACAGCTTTGAATGCTACAGTCTTGCTTTCGGTTTCAATTCTAGCTGATTGCACCCAAATATTTTTTTTTTTTTACATTTGAATTCACGACTCTATAATGATATATTTGAAATATGGACGAATTAAAATGTCATATTTAAGCGTATTTTATGCTCTGGAAAAGCCAGGCGCCCTCACCCCCGTTTTCCCTTCTTTCTCCCAACAACTACAAATTCTAAACCTTTTCCTTCCGATCTACTTTATCATTCTACTTCTTTATTCATTTTCATCAATTTTATTCTCCCACCTTTTTTTTTTTCCATTTTTTCCCCATTTATTTCTAATAAATATTAAAACCATTGTAAATTTCTCATTTTCTAAGTCAGACTAGTTCGCCTCATTTGAAAAGGCCCTAGAGGGGTGAAATACATTTATAGCGAGATTGGACTAAATTTGAGTTGTGTTTTTTTCTTTTAACTCTTATGTATGCTCTGCCTCGCATTGAGCTCTCCCGCTTGATATTTTCTATAGAAATTGCTCTCGCTCTCTCTCTCTCTCTCTCTCTCTCTCTCTCTCTCTCTCTCTCTCTCTCTCTCTCTTTATATATATACATATGCATACATATATGTATATATATATATATATAAATACTCCATTTACTCACATAAATTTAATATACGAAAGTATAGATTTATGCGTAAACTTTAAGTATTTACTTCAAAAGTGCTCAATACGTAGGTAGAGCTAGTTAGTAATGTATAAATATATATGGCGATTAAGCTAGTTCTAAAACAGATCCTTTGTTCGATAAAATGCCTAGTTCTAAAACAGATCCTTTGTTCGATAAAATGCATGCCCATTGGCTGATAGGAAGGGGCGCGGTGGATATTAGAAAGCTGATTGGCTAACTAGAAATCCTCAACATATATAAAAACAAGAAGCAACCACAGAATTCGCGCATAAGCCTGACGAATCCTATAGTGGATGAAACGCAGAATATTCAGTGTAGCTTAATCGCCATATATATTTTATAAATTACTATATATATATATATATATATATATATATATATAGAGAGAGAGAGAGAGAGAGAGAGAGAGAGAGAGAGAGAGAGAGGATGACAAAAAAAAACAAAAGCTAAATGGAGGCCATCTAGAACATATGCTGTAGAACGGAGAAAAAAGCCAAAGACCCTTGTGTTTTGAAGTGATGTTTTGAATATAATAAACTAGTTATGACCAAAGTTTTATTTCATTCGGACAAAACACTAAGAAACTGGGCCTAATTAGAGTTGGGGCCCGTTTTTGGGGGGGTCACCCTGTATATATTATACTTTGTTTACAGAAAATTTTAGATGAGACAAGTCATCGGTACCGTCGGTTTCAAACCCGGTAATTAGGAACCGTTTTAGATACCCATATCAAGCTCTCTGCAGCCAATACTCATCCTGAGTATGAGTAAGTATGATGAGTATTGGCTGAAGAGAGCTTGATATGAGTATATAAAACGGTCTCTAATCATCGGGTTTGGAACCGACGGTACCGATGACTTGTCTCATTTAAAACTTTCTATAAACAAAATGTAAATGATACGCTTGTATTTGTGGATTTTCCTTATAATTGAGCACTCTGCTGGATATTTTTTTCCAAAAAAAGCTCATTATATATATGTATATATATATATATATATATATATATATATGTGTGTATGTGCGTGTGTGTGTGTGTGCGTGTGTATGCGCGCGTGTGTGTGTGTGTAGCTAAATATACAGATCAATGGATGTGTGTCCATGGGTATAAATATTTATTTGTGTATGTATTGGGTATTCTGTACAAATCGAATTTGCCGATAAGTCTTATTAAATTCGATTATCAAACGGCCAATTACACACTTGAAGATTTCGACTCTCCAATGGCGCCTATACGCATGCGTCTCATGTGTCAAAGTTCAATAATGCAAAACGGCCATTGATATTTTGCTCCACAGCGTTTCTATAAGGAATTAGCAGAGATTTTTTTTTTAATGCCTGTAAAGAGAAAGAATAGGTCTTTTATAATGCAACTAGAATTCGCAAATAAAAAATTGCATACTGTCTGTCTATTTCCGAAATTATCTCTTTGTTGAATCATTCCATCGCTCCATAAAATATGTCACTCTCCATTCATTCCTCTTTCTTTCTGTATGAGAGCCCAATATCTATCTATCTATCTATCTATGAATTTATCTATCTATCTATATATCTACCTTCTTCACTCTACTCTATTATTATATAAAAATGTGTGCGTTCGTTCGATTTGGACTCCGAAACGGCTGGGCTGATTTTTATAAAATTCCACACAAGTGTACATTATGTATCTGGCAGCGTTCTTAGGTAGGTTTTGTATCGGAATGACTTCGATATGTATCCAGAATTTATAATAAAAAAAATTCAATGACCAGAGTTAACAATTTACACACTCTAACATCATAATTGCAATTGAGAAGAGTTATTACCGCACAAACAGAAAGGCCTGATATATAAAATCAACAGTATATTCTTTAATATGACAGGGGGCGTTCGAAATAAATGTTTCTGTCAAAAGCATAATTGAACCATGGTATTTGACTTTTTCATTTTAAACTTTAATTCATACCATTTTCACATCACAAGCAGAAAGGTCATGCATATAAAAATCAACAGTGAGTTCTTTGATATGACAGAGGTGCGTTCAAAATGAATGTTTATGTTTACACAACTGGAATATGATACTTGAGTTTTGCATTTTAAACTTAGATTGAAGCCATTAAATACAAAAATAATTTTATGAAATTAATAGCGGGTTCTCTGTAGTAAAATGAAGACTACAATGTGAAGGTTCCTCCCCAACTAGAGCAGATAATCAATTGGTTTGATTGAAAAATGGACGATTTCGCTGACTTTGATGACAATAAAATATGGGAGTGTGAAACATTCGTTGATCCTTCTGACGCATTTCAATGACAAGAGTTGTTTTCTTAGAATCTCACACCGTCAACATCTGCAACAGAGAGACGAAGCTTTCAGGTCATAAACGCATATGTTCAGTCATCATTACAGTGCAAGTAGTCTGTGACAAGGATGGAGCATCCTTGGGACAAATTTTGCGCAAATCTTCCGCATCTTCAGTTCCTTGTGAATAATTGTGTGTATAGTTCTCACGCGGGCATCTGTGCACTTCGATCGATCGATGCCTCCGTTCAGTCTCGAAAGACAAAGGATATCCCTGTAGGGACAGTTGCGTGTGTAATTGTGAGGCAAGGGTCGCGCAATCTCTAACCACACCTCTCCTGAATCGACACTGTTAGGGTCCAGTGGGAAGGAGAAAACCAGGACGATTGGAAACAATGCCGAGATAAGCGGAGAGCACATACAGCACCTGGAAGTCGGTGATCCAGCGGGAACCGGTGTGTTAACGTGATTATGCCGTATGAATTTTGTGCACTTATTATCTCTATAATCGCGTGATAGAGTCGTGAATTCAAATGTAAAAAAAAAAAAGAAAGAATAAAGTTTGGAGAAATAACTAACCCTAAAGCAATCCTTTGATGATACAATTTTAATTTATTCGTGACGTATAGTTAGTGAAATATTTACAATAAAGAGATTGACACTGTTTATATCAGCCGCGCCTGTATCCCCCCTCTCTGTGAGGAAAGCAAGTCGCAAAAGAAAATAACTCAATTAATCACATACCAGATTCATCATCCCGCGCACACCTATACATCCACTACAAGAACAAAGTAAACCAACGCACACACATATACAATGCCACGCTGCCAAACACTCACATATGTATATATTACTTATACGCGCATATTCATTTTGACCTACTCTCTCCTAAACCTTGTGACTATTTACTGAACTTTCTTTACCGAACACTTGTTTGTACTCTGAATATTTTACTAACTGAAAATAAATGTTACATTCTTATATCTTGTATAAAAATGTAGGTGCTTCTTCGTTATAATAGATCAATTCGAAAACCGGAATATTAAATTTCAAGTAAAAACAATGGTGTCTATTTAATTGTAATGTCGCAGTAATGAACATATTCAAAAATTACGAAAAACGACAAGGTAGAATATTAATCATTAATGGATACGGTTCTTGAAAAAAAATAGCGGAAATTGAGTTTTGCTAAAATGGCCTACGATTTTCAAAGTTTTTAGAAAATAATTACTTCCCTTGTTACGATCTGAACTCTTCATTTTTATTTTTATTTTTTTTTTTAGCAAAAACTGAGTTTTTTTTGTTTTTGTTGTTTTTTTTTTTTTTGGCAAAACAAAAAAAGCCTTGACGACGCGCAGTTGGAAAATAGTAAAGTGTGAAAAAAAAGGTGCGCGTTTTTGATTGACGTGACGGCGATAGCTATTCAGCAATAAGCATTTTGTGCGGGACAGTTTTTAATGAGGTCAATAAATCGGTTTGTTTGTTTTTAAAAACCCGCTCCCTCGTCTCGAAATTAAAGCTACCGTCTGATATGACGAAGTCGACATTGACCAAACGTTACTTAGCTCTCTAGAGACCACTGGCTCTTTGTCTGTGATTAGAGTCGAGTTTCGCTTTTTCTTTATACAGAAAACCGAATGTAACGCATGCCGATGAGGGAAATGTGGAATAATTAACGTTTGAAAGTCAATAAAATTTATAGATGATTTAAAAAGTTTTAAGAAGTTGTGAAGCGAGCAAGCGCTTCTCTGAAAGAAGCCTTTTGTGGACATCGAGGAAAAGCGTACATACATACATACATTTTCGCTTTTATATATATAGATTAATTTTCCAGCTCATCATTTTTAGCAATTTTGGGATATGTTTATTACTGCGACATGACAAGTGAATACTTTTGGTTTTTCGAATTTCGTTATTGTAACAAAGAAGTGACAAAATATTTTGTTATAAATTTCACTTTTCTCAGTTTCTCTTTTAGAAAATTCTGTTTGTTTTTTAGATAACACTTCTTAACGTTTCATTTATTACCATTTTTTACATGCACATCTATCCATTTTATTCCTTTGCTGTTCATATTAATTGTCGGGGTGATTTTCGGCTTGATCCAAACACGCTCCAAAATGGCCTCTACAAAGGCCGGTAACTACGTCACAGATCTATTTTAGAGAA
>NC_136513.1:87855475-87860475 GCF_053919585.1 Euprymna scolopes
ATATATATTTATATATATATATATATATATATATATATATATATATATATATATATATATATATATATTATGTATTTTTTGATACTTACACAACTTATTCCAATACAAAAGCTATGTAAGAACACTTCCAGACATATGAAATATATTTGTGTGGAATTTCAAAAGCCCCTGTAACAGAGTGCGTATAGGCGCGTGGAAAAATATCGGCAGGAGCGGTAGGACTGTGAAGATATTAGCAGCAGCAGCCGAAAAAGCACATATGCAAATTGAAGTGTGCCCGTGCTTGCGAGACAAGGAAAAGAAAAATACACCACGCAAAATGCGACCGATGAAGATAGACATGTAAATTCGAAAGCAGAAAATGACTGGCGTATGATCGAGTGGAGAAAGATAAACGCGTTATAGGTGACATGGACGTGTGGCCTCACAGTGATAGCGAGAGACTTTTACGCTGGTTCCGAGACTGTGGGGTTTTGTTAATCTCATGGAAGATTAAATGAACAGTAAAGAAGAAAAAGAAAAAAACAAGAAGCGAACATTGTTTGGAAAGTAGCGGTAAATGTTATTCGTGGCCTAATGGTCAGTTTCCTAACAGCAGTTTCTGTTGAAAAGGTTTCGAGTGGCTCTAAAGTCGTCTGTATTGCAAAACACGTGTCTCTGGATAATCGAATTCTTCGTGTGTATATATATATATATATATATATATATATATATATATATCTATATATATATACACATACATATATACATACATATACATATATATATATATACATACATCATATATATATACATACATTGTATATATATATATATATATATATATATATATATATATATATATATATATATATATATATAATGTTTTCCTTTGTATCTACTTAATGATAGGTTGACCCCTTGGGCCATTCAAGCCGCTAATTATAAGAAATCAGGTAATTATGATAACGTTGATTAATATATGTGCTAATACATACATTTTTTTTTTTTGGCTTATCGCTCATCAAACATACGAAAATGATCGGTCATTAAAAGTAAAAACGAAAATACAAAAAAAAAATGTCTGAATAGAAAAATTTCTTAACGGATAATTAGGTTTAATTCTCATTATCTACTTCTGTCGATGAAGAGGAAAAAATAAAGAAAGAAGTGTGCCGGTGTATAGCGAACGTAATAAAAATCAGTTAAAATAAAAACGCAAGAAATTCAAAGAAAATACGAACAGAAAAAGATATAAGCGACAACCTCATTTTTTTTAACATTTTTTAAACAGTTTATTTTTTATCCAGACAAAGTAAAAATGCTCTACATAATATGACTTCAAATATATTAGCTCTACTTTCAAGAAAGTTTCACTTGTGATTATATATATATATATATATATATATATATATATATAACTACTTAATTTACTCACATGAAATTAATATACGAAAGTATAGATTTATGCGTAAACTTTAAGTATTTACTTCAAAAGTGCTCAATACGTAGGTAGAGCTAGTTAGTAAGTTATAAAATGTATATGGCGATTAAGCTACACTGAATATTCCGCGTTTCATCCACTCTAGGACTCTTCAGGAGGCTTATGCATAAGCCTGAAGAGTCCTAGAGTGGATGAAACGCGGAATATTCAGTGTAGCTTAATCGCCATATACATTTCATAACTTACTATATATATATATATATATATATATATATATATATATAGTAAGTTATGAAATGTATATATATATATATATATATATATATATATATATATATATATATATATATATATATATATATATATATATATATATATATATATATATATATATATATATATATATATATATATATATATATATATATATATATATAGTAAGTATACGGCATAATCACGTTGACACACCGGTTCTCGTCAGATCACCGAAGTTAAGCAACGTTGAGCCTGGCTAATACCAGATGGGTGACTATTTGGGAATTCTAGGCGCTGTATGTGCTCTCCGCTTATCTCGGCATTGTTTCCAGTCGTCTTGTACCTCAACTTGCCACTGGTATGCAACAATGTTGACTCAGGAGAGGCGTGGTTGGAGATTGCGCAACTCTTCCCACACAAATTTCACGCGCATGCACCCTTACAGTGGGTATCCATAGTCTGTCAAGACTGAATGAAGCCTCCATATATATATATATATCAGTGCTTAACCTTTAGATAGGGATCATTATATATATATATATATATATATATATATACATATATATAATGATCTATATATATATATATATAATGATGTATCACAAGTAAAACTTTATATATATGTGTGTGTGTGTGTGTGTATTCATATCAATGCTCAACATTCTCTTGGGTTGAGCATTTGGGAAACAAATTACCATTAGCGTATGATGCGATGCTCTCTGTGTAAATAAATTGAGCTTAGCTATTTGGACAATGCTAAAACACTATTTCCGCATAGCAGCAGCCGTATAGCGCAAAGGTTAGAAGCTCCGACTGTCGTTTGAGTTTCGATCCTTGTTTGATGTTGCTGTTAAGTTGCTTGGAAATCCACACAGATGATTTGTTTATAGTGGTGAAGGCTTTGTGAAGAACCAACCACTCTTTTCAGCTATTACTGCTAAACCTTGTCGGTGCAGACGACTGCCACACGACAAAGCATACCGTACAACGCAGGTTTGTACATCAGAGTTGCTTTCTCCAAAATGCATGGCTTAAATAAGACTGGGGGTGCATCTCTCCCAGTGAGTTAATGCGCCTCCACATACCAATCTGGAAATTTCTACGACTCGGCCCGGTACATACAGCGTTTAGTCTTCCCAAATGGTCATCCATCGGGTTATCAGAAGTGAAGCATATATATATATATTTTTATATATTTTTTTATATATATTTTAATTAAGTAAGATCTATGACTTACTTGTAGTTTCAGTAAATACTTTTATATGCAAAATCCGATCCCGCATTTTGCTAATTCCTGCCCTCTGATGAGAAGGAGAGTATTTCTTCGAAACTCCGCGGATTAAGGACTATCCACTTATCTTGTGCTTCTTTTTTTTTTAAATTAAATGTTTTTAACTCTTTTTCAAGATGTCTTTTAACATGTTTTATTAATCATTTGTTCATATATATATATATATATATACATATATTCTTCAGAATAAACTTATCTATCAACTTGTATGGAAACCTGTGATTATAAGATTTACAAGATATTAATATATATATATATTATCCCGTCTAAATAAGAATTGCTCGATATACAAGATAGAGCAAATAAATCAAATTTTATTCATTCAAGGAATTTGAAAATTTATGACGTGAAATGTTTGAATTTCAAATCAAGAGATTTTTATTATTCTAAGTAAGACAAAGAATACGTTTGAAATATTATAACTCCTTATCCTATAGGATTTCGATGTCTACCACCTCTTCAGAAGAGAAAATATTAGCAAATAGTTATAATGTTTTACACGTTATTTGCTAAAGTCAGTGAGATATGGAAAATCACAATTAAAAGTTGTTCAAGTATTTAAATTTCATAGAGTAAGTGAAGTTAATGAAAAGATATATATATATATATATATATATATTTAATGAATGAATGATAAAAGTCTATATTCCAAAGTTCATGATATTGACTATCTTACAATTTTATTCCTTTAATTCAGTTGACATTTAAAATTCTTGACAGTATCTGTTCGTAGCACAAAATCAATCACTTAATTAGATCAATCAGTGAATCTATTTTGCCCTTAACTCATCAGAAGAAATAGTAAGTAACAATTCATCAAAATGAAATAAAGTGCGTTTTGACATGATTAAAATCCGAAAATTGGAAGAGAAGCTGCAAATACCTTATAATATGTCTACATTACGCCATTTTGAATTAAGAAATAGATGCCGACGTATTTGTGCAGCGCTTCGCTTCATTAATTTCGGCAAAAGGTTATGTCCCGCAGCAAGTGTTTAATTGCTACGAGACAAGCCTTGTTTTTTTTTTTTTTTTTTTTTTTTTTTTTTTAAATGCCACGCAGGACATTCATTACCGCTGAGGAGAAGAAAGCTGATGGGTCACAAGCCCATGAAAGATCGTCTAAGCTTAGCACTGTGTGCAAATGCTAGCGATGACTGCAAATCCACCACTGGTGCATCGTGCAGAGAACCCATATGCATTTAAGATTTATAGTGTGATGTGGAGGAGCAATGAAAAAAAGTGGCTTACCCAGCAGTTCTTCATTGAATGGGCGACTTCAGTGTTTGGCTTCCACATCACATGTAATCTCTTCTAAGACTTTATAAGCCTTAAATACATATGGGTTCTCTGCATGATGCACCAGCGGTGGATTTACTTTGCAGTCATCGGTAGCATTTGCACACAGTGCTAAGTTTAGACGAGTTTTCATTGGCTTGTGACCTGGTAGCTTTCTTCTCCTCATCGGTAATGAATGTTCTGCGTGGCATTCTTTTCCAAAAAAAAAAGTGCGAAGAAATATCCCCACGGTATAAAAGACGACAAAATGGAAGATTTCAAGTCCATCCGGGTACTTTTCCTCTTCCCAAAATTTCCCTCAATCTTCCAGCCCAAAGATTAGCAGATGATCTCAAACTTTAAAAAACTGTACACTAAGCATTTGTTCCAGCGATGTTTTGAAATCATGTACGACACTCAAAATAATCATTCCTGAGTTTCGGAAAGAACATTTCAACATTGCCATAAAATATATATATATAGCTCTAAAAATCATTGATGCCGCATGGCAGGGCATTTCGAATCGCACATTGAATTCTGTCTGGAAGAAATTGTGATCTGATTGCAGCGCTGAAAGAGACTTTGAAAGGTTCGATACCCAATCTGAGTCCGATGTGGTGTTGGACGAGAATGTTTCCTTCGAAAAGTCCATGGAGGTGAGGAGGATATTAACGCGCTTGTGCAGAAACACGTGGAGGAACTGACAACAGAGGAGCTGAAGGAACTACAGGCGATGAAACAGATGGCGGGGTT
>NC_136513.1:87865475-87870475 GCF_053919585.1 Euprymna scolopes
TTTGTTTATTTTCTATTGTCATTGTTAATTTTAAAATTATTTTGTATCGCTATCCTTGAGTAAAGTTTATCCTGTGAACACAGTTGTTTGCTATTTCCCTCCTACAGTTTAATAGATGTTGGGGTTCTTTAAAGTATAGGATAGCAAATTTTTCGTGAAGTCATAGTCTACATGGATCGTCTAGGTCTCTACATGTGTTTGCTAGTCTTACTATTTTCCATTCTACTACCGGCGAACGTCTACTTTCTTTGAGTTCCCAGTATTGGTTTGCTGGTGTTGTTTTCATTCGCAGTCTTTTTTATTATTTTTTAGCGTACTTTTGTGGTCATAATATCGGGTTTGAAATAATTTATCGCCTAACCTCGTAACACTTGTTTTAACCTCGTTAAAATTCATTGGTTACTTAACGTCTAGAAAACAATAACCTCAGATATATATATATATATATATATATATATATATATATATATATATATATATATATGTGTGTGTGTGTGTGTGTGTGTGTATTTCTAAGCTGTATTTCTTTGATTTCCAAAATCCCCGACCTACTTTTCTTACCATTTAAGTATGTGCTATTATTACTAATTATTTGTTATTGTCTATTATTATTAACTAGCGGGTGGTATCCGGCGATGCCCGGGTGTCTTGAGGTAAATCAAAACTCCGGGGGGGGGGTTAAATAATAATAAAAAAATGTTTTGGTAGGTGAGTATGAGAATCGAACCCGTACCCTTGAGTTGGAAATTAATGTGTGAAAAAAAAACGTGCGATATTACCATTGGACAACCGCGACATACAGCGGAGACGTGTTTGAATTTATTTATCTAACTATAACTATAAAAACAGGCGTGCGTAATAAAAGTTAACTTTGCTGCTTCCTTTTGACCTAATTAAGAAGGTCAAATAGAAGTCACGCAGCTTAAGTGTCTGTTCCCGGCGCATTGCCGCGAACACGTCCGTTTGAGTTTAGTTTCATTTTATTTACACTAAAAAGCCCAATCAACACGCGAGAAGCCAAAATAACAATAATTTTGTAAAAATCGACGTAAATAAATCTATACGCTACGCGTTTTCCTAATTCCTAGATATTATGATATAGGACCTATATACACAGTTTTAAGCGATAGTAACGACCCCGGGAGCGCGTGCGAAAGAAGCCTTTTGAAGACATACACGAAACGATCACACACATTTTGCCTTTTATATATATAGATTATTTGTTATTGTCTATTATTATTAATTATTTGTTATTGTCTATTATTATTAATTATTTTTTATTGTCTATTATTACTAACGTTTACTTTTACGGGTCTGTGTGTTCTTATCAATGTTCTTACATGTACGTGTAGGTGTGTGTGTGTGTGTGTGTGTGCTTACGTATAAACGTGTTTTAGTACGTGCAGTCACTGTTATATGTATGTGTGGGTGTGTTTTTGCTATTCCTCTACAGTTTCACAGTTTCTTCTTGCCTTTGGGGAGTTTCCGAGACGTGTATGTGCAACAATATAATACGGACGTACCTGGTTTGCCTTAGCCAGCGCTAGACATCTTCTTGGTCGCTGGTCTTCCATCTTGCTGGGGAGTGGTGCTGCAGACAGATTCATGAATGAACAACAAGATGGAATTGAAGCTTCAATCTTTTTTATTCAAGCCAAGGTTAACATCTCATCTATCTGTTTAAATGTATGTATGTATGTTTGTATGTCTGTCTAAAACTTTCGACAGAGGCGGCGGATTTTCACAAGATCGGTATTCTTTTGAAGCTCGCCTCTTCGGACGACAAATATTGAAAAATTGGCTGAAAACAATAATTCCTTCACCCTCAACTCGGCACTTTTCTACAAGGAGGGGTCGCATTTTTTCCCCAATATTTTCGAAAGTCATCCCTCTATATGATTGACTAGCCTTAAACATACGTCACTTTCGGTTTGGCGATGGAGGCAACAGCAAAGACGTCCCTTTTTTTATTTTTTTATTTTGTTTTTGTTTTTCGTTCTTAGCCTCCTTCGCAGTACGGGTTCGAGTCAGCCTGCCTATTACCACTTATTTATTTTTTTTTGTTTCAACACACAGCTCCAAACACCCGGGCAATGCCGGGCACCCAGGCTAGTATCATATGAATCCGAAGATTTTATTGTTGGCATTGGTTTTCCCGATATTTTTGTAGTCTGAATTTCTTTCTAGAAAGACACCGGGGTACTTACGAGAGTAGCCAAGAAAAAATTGTCAACACGATAATTGAAAGTGATTTGTGTTGAACAAGCTGGGTTCGAACTTGTGACACCTATGTCGTCAGTCCGTTTCGTTAACCACTAAACCATTCATATCTGCTCCAGTCAGAGATGGTGAGAATGAGGAGGAGTAGGAGGAGGAGGGATGAACAACTTTGAATAAAACAAGTGAAGCATGCATGGTCCCCCGTGAGTGCACAGTGGACGAGGCATAAAAAAATGACTAAGTTCAGCATTTGCCCCCCCATTTAGCCCCAAAAGTCCCCAAGGGACGTCAAATCCTGGTGAAAATGAATAAACAGTTCAGTTTTAGGCCTTAACATATGCAAATTTGAGTTCTGCACCATGCAAAAAAAGAAATGACTAAATCCATCATTTGCCCCCTCCCCCTTTTAGACCCAAAAGTCCTCAAGGCCTTAACATATTTAAATTTGAGTTCAGCACCATGCAAAACTGCTAAATAGACATAGACATAAAATTTTGGACAAATACGGTAAAATAGTCCCAAAAATGGAGTGTTTTTATTAGCCCTAAAAGAGCCCCTGGGGCACACCAAAGAGTTATCACGAAGTATAGACAAACAAAATTATATAGAAATAAGTTAGTTACAACTTTTCAGAAAGTTTTATAAGAATCCAAGGCATCATTTTTTTTAATAAGTACAAAAGTGTCAATTTTAGCCATTTTCACCCGAAAGGCACCCTAAGGGGGAAACTAGAGTTTTCCCGGAAAATCCGTTCTGTTGATTTTTTACTCATACCATGCTTAATGTTTGTGCAAAAATTTTAAAAATTCCAAGGCGTAGTTATTGAGAAAAGTGCAGACAGACGAATGGACGAACGGACAAGCGTGAATTTACAAGTTCACCTCCTTTTGTCGGGAGGTGGGGCAAAAAACATTATGACATATGTGGATGAGAGGATGGGTGGAGGTAATCATGGTATAAAGGGTTGGTTCAACATCACTGACAACCATTTCATATGAAAGATTGGCCTTAAAAACATGGGGAAACATGCAAGATTTATTGGTTTATTATAAAAACTGAACTAGTTATGGTTTTAAAACGTAATGGGCAATGTCTTGTAAGTCGAAAATGTTCAACTTCGAAATTTGAAACTTTCCCATACTCCAATTTTGTCCAACTTTTACTGGAATAGAGTCAACCTGATATAAAATATTTTTTTAAAAAAACATTGCAAAATTTTGTGTCAGTCAACAAACGTCCTATGTTTTCCTATCCATGCAAAGTTTCATTTTAAAAATCGCTTTTGCGAATTCACATTTTTGAATTCATACAACACAAAACTCATTATCTTTTTCATTATCGTCTGGTCATACAAAAAAAACACAAACATATAAACATCCATTTTAATACTGTTGACTGCTCTCGTTGAACTTTCGTTCTACAATGAAAACAAATAAATATGGAATCTCTTTAAGAACTCTTAATCTAATGTAATTTTTGTAATTGAGTGAAAATGTTTTGATTACGACTTTTTTTAAGACTCGTGGATAATTTACGGTTATTTTTCATTTTCAATAGTATTTCATTTCGTATTTAAAAAAAAACGGATGTATTAACGTATTCATTGTAATACTCCCCACTGTTTCCAATAAATTTTCTTTTTACAATCATTATTATATTATATCGTATGAATAAGAAAATTCTATTGTGGACATTGGTTTCCCCGATAGGTTTGTTGTAAGTATTTCCTCTAGAATGACACAGAGCACTTACAAGAGGAGCCACGAGAAGATTGCCAATATCCTAAGTGAATATGATTTTTGTGGAACGAACTGGATTCAGACTTGAGACACCGTGATCACCAGTCCATGTCGTTAACCAATAGACCACCGTCACCTGCCTCAGTCTACAATTAAAGAAGATGACATTGATTTTATTTAATAACTTTTAATCAAATATAATTTTTAAAACGGAGTGAGAAAAGATTTGATTGCGACTCTTCAGATCCATGGATATCACGGCCATTAAATGATCAACTCTGACTTCCTCGATATCTCAGCAAAAATCCTCAAAATGCTTACAGCCATTATCTGTTTTCATATCCCCACCCCCACACGTCGGAACAGCGCTCTAACCATAAGCTTCTTCACAAACAAATTAATAGAGGGTTTCGCTTAATAGCTTAAATACGCGTCGGGTGAAAATTGATTTACAAAGTGCTATACCCCAAGAAAGGGGGGTTAATTATCATCCGCATACAGTACTGTTTCGTTGTATCACAACTCATCAGTACGGCTAGATTTACACCTTTCCCCAGCCGTGTATCGAACCTACAACCGTCGCATTGACAGTCAGCGGCTCTCACCATCATGCCACGAATCAGTGCCGTAAATATTTCTTCCTCGAGTGTGTATTAAATCCACACCCGACCGCATATATATATATATATATATATATATATATATATATATATATATATATATATATGTGTGTGTGTGTGTGTATATGTGTGTATATATATGTGTGTATATATATATGTATATATATATATGTGTATATATATGTATATATATGTATATATACATGTGTATATATATATATATATATATATATATATACACTTGTGCCCGATATTATTCATACCCCTCGGATCTTTGAGATTTCTATAAGAATATTGCTCAAACCAGAAGGTAGACAATATTAAAGGGATTTCAAACAATAAATCAAGCATAAGCATTTAATTTAAACTCAACAAATAAATAAATTATGCAAGTTTGAAACATTATACAAAGAAAAACAAT
>NC_136513.1:87875475-87880475 GCF_053919585.1 Euprymna scolopes
TAATTCAAGTAACTTGATTTTGTAGTAGAATTCAATGTGCCGCTTTCAGCCTTAATCACCGCTTGGATCCGGAACAGGGAGCATGCCTTTTCCACAAGCGCTGGCGGGGCTCGGAAGATTGTGGCGATCAGGCTTCCTTCGCTCTTGTGGGAAGTCATGTTGGTGATGTTATCGACGTATGACCAAACGAAGTAGTTCGGCGAGTTGGGGTCGGGGAGAAAGACGGGGGGAGTAAGAGAAAGGTACAAAATCGTAGCACTGGATCTCTTTGGACTTGTGGGCCGGTACCGCTTCCTGATGCCACACCCAGGTTCTGCCAGCGGCCAACTGGTTGCACCTAAGGATCACCACACTCTTCAGCACATCCA
This sequence comes from Euprymna scolopes, assembly GCF_053919585.1. Lineage (NCBI taxonomy): Eukaryota > Metazoa > Mollusca > Cephalopoda > Sepiida > Sepiolidae > Euprymna > Euprymna scolopes. The sequence goes on from NC_136513.1 coordinate 87,875,844, forward strand.
GGTACACTTTGATGTTGACTTTCGAGCCTACTTCAAAAATGTGACGTGGCATGATATTGCCCTTACTTGAAATTGCACCAAAGACCATAATCGTGTCCGGAAACTTTGTTTTCATCACCCTGGACACGATCCTGTTATTCGTAGCAATCCAGCAATGCATTTGATATATATATTGTTATTGTTATTGTTGTTGTTATTATTATTATTATTATTATTATTATTATTATTATTATTATTATTATTATTATTAATATTTCCGACACTACAAAGTTTTCAAATTTCTCATTTAAATTTTATTCAAAATAAGTGTTTTCTAAAAGTGTGTGACAATCTTTTACTTTATACATACATATATACATACATACATACATACATGATGATTGCAACGTCTTGTCAGACGAGAGCCACTCCCTCATTCACTGAAAGTCCATGTGGCCGAAGTTGACTTTTTAGCCCTGCCAGCGACTTGCACATCCTCAAGCAGACATGACACTGAAAACGTTCACTGGTTTGGATGAAACTAACAGCAGCGGAATCTGTATCATCGTGCTCTTTTATATGATTAACAAAACCTGCCTTGGACAACAGAGTCCGATCACACACCTTACAGATCCAGAAATCTCCATGGTTGGGCGGCAAGGTTTGGCATTTCCTACATGCTCTCTTAAGCTTCCCTCGGTCTATTTTGGCTGCTTCAAAGTGTCCTGCGCCCCTATATATCAGTGTTCTCCACTGCTTGCGATCAAACGCTAGGAAATCCCAGCTGTCAACAGGAATATGAAAGCTCACCAGACTCTCTTTGATGCTATCACGAAAACGTTTTTTGGGGCTTGTGCTGTGGTCTTTTTCCAAGAAAGAGCTCACCATAGAACAACTGTTTTGGGAGTCGATAGTCTTCAATCCAGATAAGATGACCCACTGGTTCTTAATAACAATGGTAGCATTACTGGTTGTTTTGGCCTTTTTTAAGACATATGTATCCGGGACAAAGCTATACCACTTTAAACCAAGAATATGTCTAAGGCAGTGCTGATGGAACCTCTCGAGCAATTCTATATGTGACCGGTACAAGATCCAAGTTTCAGATGCATAGAGTAGGAATGGTACTACACGTGCTTGATATACTGAAATTTTAGTTGTCAGAGTTAGATCACCGTCAGACCAGACTCTATCTTGTAACCTTCCAAAAACATCAGATGCCTTGCTGATTCTTTGTCTTATTTCCGCATAAAGAGTGCCATCATTTGATAAGGTGCTCCCAAGGTAGACAAATTTTTTTACGACTTCAAGGCGCTTTCCACAGACGAAGATATCAGGTTCCACATAGAGATCATCAGGAGCTGGAGTGTACATGACTTTAGTTTTCTTAATATTAACTGTCAGTCCGAAGCAGGTACAAGCATTTGTAAAGAGATCCATCACTAGTTGTATCATCAGCATACAACAGTTCCCTAACAAGCCCATCACTCACAAGTGTTTTGGCCTGGAACCTTCTCAGGTTGAACACCTTTCCAGTCGTTCGGAATCTAATAAACACCCATATCGCAATCGTGGAAACCATACCAGAGCACAGCACTCAGACAGAGCTAAAACAATGTTGGTGCAGCTATATCACCCTACTTCACAATATTATCAATGGGGAATTCTTCCGAAAGCCGACCATTGAAGTTGACGCGACCTTTCATACTATGATGAAGTTGCTTGAACTTGTCTGTAAAAGCAGGTGTACAGCCAAATTTTTCCTGCACTTTCGAGAGAGCCTTACGGTTGACTGCGTCAAACGCCTTGGTTAAGTCCACAAATACCTGGCAAAGAGGCATACGCTGTTCAATACATTTTGCCAAGAGCTGTCTAGCAGAAAACACCATATCCACAGTTCCTCGCCCACCTCTAAAACCAGACTGGGATTCCGGAAGGATATCAGGACATACATACTTTTCCAATCGGTTTAGCAAGAGCCGTGCAATTACCTTTCCAACCGCACTCAGCAGCAAGATACCTCGATAATTTCTACAATCAGACCTTATGCCCTTTCCTTTGTACAATATAACCAAGATGGTATTTACCCAATCTTGGACAACCTGGTCACCCTGCCATACTGACAGTATCAAAGAGTGGACCACACAATTTACATTGACACCACCATGTATCAGCAGCTCAACAGGGATGCCATCCAACCCAGGAGTTTATCTGTTTTATGCAGTCAACTGTTTCCACGAGAGTCGGTTCACCATCAAGTTCCGGACAAAAGGAACATTGAGGGATACTTTCTATTGCAGCAACATCAACATTGGATGGGTTATGAAAAAGATCATGAAAGTGTTCATGCCATCGATGCATAACTTCATCTGAGGTTTTCAGAAAGGTTTTCCCGTCCTTCGCAAGGAGAGGTGTAGTTAAAAAGGATTTCGGACCATAAGCCTGGTGAAGCAAAGTGTAGAATGTCTTGACATCTCTATGATCGTAGGCAGTTTGTACACACACACACACACATATATATATATATATATATATATATATATATATAGGTAGCAAAAATATTTGGTACATTGTTTTTTTTTTCGTATTTCTCAATAAATATCAATTTAATTTGAGTGAAATTTACACTCAATGTTTGAATAAATATTATCTATTTAAAAATAAAACAGAAATGAAGATACACTTAGTTGACAAATATTTATTAACAAATTATCAAATTACCTAAATTGCTAAAGTATTTAATACATTTCATTCTTAAGCAGTCATTTAATCTTGCTATGATATTTCAACCAATCAGAAGGCACTCCAGGGTTTTGGCTCCTTATAATTCAGTTAATAACAACCCTCAGACACTGCGCAGGTTGCCTCTTTTATTACTGTTTTAAAATGGTTAAAGCAAAGAAATTGACTAATGATATGCGCCAGGAAATCATAGCAAGGTATAAAGATGGAAACGGGTACAGGAAAATAGCGTCAAAACTAAATTTGGTGGTGAGTACAGTTGGGGGTGTACGAAGTGATTGGCCACGTAAACCAAATGATGTTACTCCTCCTTACATTGCTCGTTACATTGCTCGTTACATAGAGTAAAAACCACTTCCGACTCGTTCTGAAATTCAGAAGGATTTGCAGGAAGCAGGTATTGAAGTAAGCAAGAACAAAAATCAACAGATCCTTGAATCGTACAGGCCTGTATTCTAGATCACCGGGAATGACTCCATTGTTGAGTCGCAGACATGTGAAAGATCATTTGAAATTTGTTTATAAATATCAGTGTGACTCGGATGACGTCTAGAACAAGAAGTTTTTTCGTCAGATTAAATTAAAATTGAGTTTTTTTCAGATGAAACATGCGTACCTGTGTATGAAGGAAAACGGGCACAGAGTTTAAACCATCTAATACCATTCCCATCTGTAAAATTTGGAGATGCTTTGGGGCTGCTTTTCTGCAAATGGAATTGGGGGAACTGTAAACATAGAAGGGAAAATGAACGCAGCAATATACACAAAGATTTTATCAACGCATCTGTTCAAGGGCGCCGCAGATTTAGGATTGGGCCGTGGTTTTTATCTTCCAGAACGACAATGATCTCAAGCACTAGGCTAAAATAACTATAAAATAGTATACGGATAATGGGATTAGTGTTCTACAGTTGCCTAGCCAGTCACCCGACCTAAATCCAATCGAAAATCTGTGGAAAACTTTGAAGTTAAGGGTGCAAAAGATCCTAAGAACATCAAGGAATTTGTTATACCGGCCTTCCTTGAACAGAGGAATTTACACCGATTAGCACTATAAATAGCGCTAGTAATTCCAACACCAGTGAGAGAGATGCGACTGCACTTCAATTACTAGCCGAGCGCCCAGCAGATATACACGCTTTCCTATCTTTGTAGATTATTGTTAATACACTTGTTCCTTAACCGAACCTCGGCTTGATTGTTCTTATTTTCACTGTTGCTCCACGACGCAATAGAATTGAAGAAAGTTTGCGAAGAATGGCCGAAACTACCAGTAAGAACTTGTAAGAAACTAGTACGCAATTATGGAAAGCGTTTGGAGGCTGTAAAGCTGAACAGATAATATACAACTAATATAAATGAATGTGTTAAATACTTTTGAATATGAGTAATTTGATTTTTCATCAATTAACATTTGTCAACTAAACATATATTAATTTACCTTTTATTTTTAGATAGATAATATTTCTTGAGAGAGTGTAAATTTCATTCAAATAAACTTAATATATTTGAGAAATGTAAAATAAACTAATGTACTAAATACTTTTGCTACCCACTATATATATATATATATATATATATATATATATATATATATATATATATATAATTATTTACTATTATAATTATCTACAGGGACTAGTGTTTCATCCTTTCGGAAATCATCAGTGCAAGGCAGGGTATTACGATTAACACCGGTTGAGCGATTCGAACCCGGCAACGAAGCTATTTCTGACTCCATTAGCAAGAAACAAATCCATTCAGCCACCGTTAACCGCGAGAAATACTGCTGAATTTTAAACATTTATTTGTAAAATATTTTTAACGTCTGTCATAGTGATCTAATCATTATATGATGATCTGTGCATGCGAGCTTAATTGACCGACTTTATTTCAACTGAAAGTGCTCAG
>NC_136513.1:87885475-87895475 GCF_053919585.1 Euprymna scolopes
TGGGTGGTTTCCGTGTTTAAGATTTTCCTTTTGAGTCCAGTTGTTTTCATCAGTGACGTTCGTTGTGTGGTTTCAAGATTTCGTTTTATTCCAATTCCTTACATTTTTTACAAGGGAGTCACCACTTATCAAGGCCCGAAGTTGTAGCTAGTCAATTTTTTTGTGAAAGATAGAGCAGAAACAGACTCACGAAGTTTTTTTAGTGGAAAGAGGCTACAGGAAAGATAAAAGTGTATTACCTACTAGGTTTCGAAACTGGTTTTGAACTCTATCGAGGCAGGATAGGGTGCACTGAGTAGTTCCTTCCCAGATGTGGCAAGAGTACTCCATTTTAGGATGTACGTGGCTCTTATACAAATAGAGGAATGAATCGGCAGTCGGCAGTGAGATAACTACTGGAGCATTAGAATTCTCTAACAATTTTTCCAGCGCTCTTAATGTATGTGTTCCAGTTCAGGTCAGGATTGAAAATCAATCTTAGAAGACATGGTGCTTTCCAAATACGAGGGGCATTCATTTCAATTGGGACCAGATAGCGGTCAGAACGATTCTGATAAAAAGAGAGAAGTTCGTATTTTGATGCTTTTAAATTAACTAGCCACCTTTTCCCCATTGCACCATGTGCTCAAGATCAAAAGAGAGAATCAAAAAGATCTTGGTCATTGATGGTCTTGTAAGTGTTGCCATAGATTATGGTGTCGTCTGCATAAATCTTTACAAATGATCTAAGAATGTGATTTGGGAGATCATTTATGAACACCAGGAAAAAAGTTGGGCGCAGGTTGAAATCCTGAGGTACGCCAGAGTTGATACTATAAGCTTCTGATTTCCGCCCATCAACGACTAATTTTAAGTCTATCAGAGATAAAGGGTTTAATAATTGAGAAAATATTTTCAACTAATCCATAGCTGGTAATCTTGTGAAGTAGACCTTTATGCCATACCCTATCAAAAGCTTTTGATATGTCAAGAGATATTGCCTCAGAAACAAAGCCTTCATTGAGAGATTCACTAATTCTATGTGGTATTACAGTTAGTACATCAGCTGTACATCCAGCAGAATGGAAACCATATTGCATGTCATTGAGTAGGCTATTTTTGCTGAGATAGTTGATAACTTTTTTGTCAGGAGAGTAGGGAGGATGGAGGAGGATTTCATAACCACATGCCCGTGCTTCTGATCTGGCGACCTACGAGTTGTGGACCGGAGCGTTGTCCAGCAGGAGGAGGGTACCTTTGCTGATCTTCCCCCGCCTTTTGATTTTGATAGCTTCCCTTAATTTCCTCGAAAGTTAATCATAATAGGCTCCTGTAATTGTGGTACCCTCTGCCAGGAAATCTGTCATCACTACTCCGTCCTGGTCCCAGAAGACTGTGAGCATGACCTTGACAGCGGAGGGCTGCAACCTTGCCTTCTTTTGAGGTGGTGAGTCCAAGTGCTTCCACTGCATTGACTGGGCTTTGGTCTCTGGATCATAGTGATGGGCCCAGGTTTCATCCTATGTAATCAGTCTTTTAAAGACTTTGACTCATCTTCTTGGCACATCTTCAAATTCATCCTCGAGCACTCGACGTGTTCTCGCTTTTGAAATGGTGTGAGCAACCTGGGAATCCATCTGGCAGACACCTTATGCATATGTAAATGGTCATGAATGATAGTTTCCACAGACCCTGTACTAATCTTGACATGGTGGGCTATTTGGCCAATAGTAATTCGCCGATCTTCCAAAATGGCAGCCTCAACTTGAGGGACAGATGCCTCATCAATGGCAGAAGGGGGGCGACCAAGTCTGGGAGCTGTTTCCACAGACTTCCGGCCATGTTTGAATTCACGATGCCAGCGTTTTACAAGGTCATATGATGGGCCATTATCACCATAAGTTTCTTTCATTTCATCAAAAGTCTCCTGTGGTGGGCGTCCTTTCAAATACAAAAACCCGAACACTGTTCGACATTCAACAGGCTCCATTTCACTCCTGACTCAGTTCAAACACCTGTAAAACAGAAACCACAATTAGTTCAGAGCTGTAATTTACCACATAACCCGTAGAGATATAAATCATTGCACATGCAAAATGTCAGCTCGATCAGACAACTGGAAGTGGGTCAGGGACATTACTTATTGAAGGCCCCTCGTACATGCCACTGGGGACTGCTTGTGAATTTCATACTCTCATGAAACTTCCTCTTTCGTGGGAAGATGGTTCAACTCGGATAGGGTGAGTGTCGCATCAGTACAGTAAAGACATGTTTTAGTTCTTTACCTTTTGAGCTAAAATAAAGTGTAGTATCTGTGAACTAATCCTTCTAGACTGAGGTGATATTTATTTCGGTCCTAATCAAGGTTGCCGCTTTTGAAGGTGTCCGCATTTTCTTCACATTAAAAACTACCTTGTGTTTAAAACTGCCCTCAGAGTGTGGCAAGAAAATAGGAACTTTGAGCAGGTTGTAGTAGTAGTAGTAGTAGTAGTAGTAGTAGTAGTAGTAGTAGAGCCAGGTACGGCCAATGATGGAGTGCTGTTATTACATCTGGGCAGGAGCTACTAGAAGCAGCTTATCCTGCCTTGACAGAGTTCAAAATAGATTTCGTAGTTTAGTGAGGGGGATGCCCTTTTCTCTTCCATACAACCTCTTTCCCACATAGGAGACGTTACGAGCCTGTCTCTGCTTTATCGTTATTTTCATGGCAAGTGCTCGTCTGAGCTTCAATCTATTGTTCCCCCTCGCCAAACTTTCACGAGAAAAACACACGTCTAGCCAAAACCACTATCAACAGTTTCCCACACTCTTTATCTGTGCCTAAACCTAAACATAGATTCCATGAACAAAGTTTCTTTCTTAGAACTGCACGCCTGTGGAACTCTGTTTGCCTGCTTTCCAGCTGACTACAATCTGATTGTCTTCAAGTCCAATGTAAACAAGTTCTTAATGAACTGTCCCCCTAAGTAATCCAATTTACAAAATTTCCACTACTTATGTTTACTACACTATAATCCCATTTACTAATGTATACCCATTAACCCTTGTCCTCGAGTGGCCTTTGTTAAAAAAAGCAACTACATGCTTCGTTTAACTTTTAGTTGATTTTTGCTTTACGTCGCCATTATTCAAGCTTGTTCTTGGCCTGAACAGCCAGCAGGAAATCCGATCAAATTTCCTTATGTTTCGGATTTATCCACAACGATTCTGTCGAGTGGGGCGATGTCCGAATTTTACGAAAGACTGAAATTAATTTTTCAGATTTGCAGTTTCTATCTATCATCATTTAACACTTAACTTTACGAAACACAAAAGTCATTATTTACTTTTATATCTTGTTTCGTGTATCATGATATAACAAAGCATAAAATAGAAACTTGCTTTAACACAAGACAAACTATGAACATTTAAGGTTTTGAATAACTTTTATCAACAATAAAAGACTAAATTGATTGTGCGTGTTCAACAAGTTCATTTTCATGTGCCATCACCTTGCAACATAATACAAAGTAAAATATTAGAAGAGACGGAGGAAAACAAAGAGGAGTGTTCATAAAGAGTACTTATTCCTTCTTCCTTTTCGTTGGTCGAATAACGGTCACAAAGAGGAGTGTTTTCCGCTTTAAATGAAAGCGGGGTAACTTCTCGCTCAACTGAGCTCCAATTTCACAACAGATCTCGTCCAGCTATAGCTATTGTTGATTATTTCCATTACTCTCTATCTGTATTTAAAACTAATCGGAACGTTCATGAACAGTTTCTTTCCTAGAGCTACACGTATGTGGAAAACAATTCTGCTGAGCTACTTCCCAGTTAATTATAACAAGGTTGTTTTCAAGTCCAAAATAAACAAATTCTTGGTGAACCATCCTATCGTCATTTTCATAGCTAGTACTCGTTTGCGCTTCAATCTATCGTGCACCTCCACATCAAACTTTCACAAAAAACTACTTTTTCTTTCAGACTCCATGAACAAAGTTTCTTTCCTAGAACTGCTTGCCTGTGGAACTCGGTTCTGCTGGCATGCTTTCCAGCTGACTATCACATAGTCGTCTCCAAGTTCAATATAAACAGGTGTTTGATGTCTTGCCCCCTTAAATAATCAAACTCTACCCAATCCTTCACCACCAACAACCACTAAGCTGTTGCCTCAGTGACCACCTTGTATTCATTAACTCTTATCCCCGAGTGGCTTTCGGAGCTTGATAAGCGGTGACTCTTTTATAAAAATACGTAAAATTTTGGCCAATTTCAACTATCATTATTAATCATAACGGCGTTGTCCAAACGTCCGCCTAACAAACTCCTTAATTTTTATCCTCGAGTGGCTTTTGGGCTTTAATAAAGCGGTGATCCATCAGTAAAAAAAGGACATGATACATTTTTGCCTTCAATAATGTGGAGAAAGCATTTCAAGATGATGATGATGATGATGATGATGATGATGATGATGATGATGATGATGAGGATGATGATTGTTGTCTTTTTGGAGCACAATTCATTTATTTCATTTAGGCTGAATTCGATGATTCTGTTTTTGACAACAGTTTTATTTACTTGCCTCCCCACGAGAGCAGAGCTAGATACCAATTCGGTTTTGTATGTGAGAGAAAATTCAGCTCCCTAAAAGGGGGGGGGGCACTCTACATAGGAACAAAAACAAAAAATTGTCTCAGTCATGAAGAACTTCTTCTCCACTTACTAAGGACAGAAAAGGTGATATTAGCACAGATACTACACTGTCATCTTGGCCCACATCGGTTACCCCGATTAGTAAGAATTTTCTTTTTTTCCAGAAATACATCGGGTAATTACGTGAAGGAAAACGTGAAGGTTGCCAACATCTCTCAGTGAAAGAGTTTCTATGGAACGAATGGATTCGAACTTGGTTCACCCAGGTTGTCAGTTCGTGTCGTTTACCACTTAGACATCGTCACCTTCCTAATGATGATGATGATGATGATGATGATGATGATGATGATGGTTTCTCTTCTGTCATCGTTCTTTGTCATCGTTCGCTTTGATTTTCCTTTTTCTTTTTTAATCGACCCTAGCGGAATCTGTGGAAATTCCGCAGTGGACTCATTCATATGTAATATATTGATGTTGACATTCTGTGGCTGTCCAGCGTAAATGGAGATGCCGATCGTAAAGTACGCTTAAATATGATATTTTAATTCTTGCAGATTTCGTATATATTATTATAGAGTTAATGTTCTATCAATTCTTATATATTATAAAGTTGCAATTTCAAAAATAAAAAAATATATCCGTATGATTTGGTGGCATCAGCTTGAATCTAAACCAACCCAAAACTTATGAAAATCATATGCATATATATATATATATATATAACTTGAGTTCCCTCAGCTATAATCGAAACTGAAACCAAAACTTATATAAGAATTCTTGATAAAATTATTTATTAAAAAAAATATAAATGACTTGAGTGCCATTAGCTATAATCGAAACCAAAACTTAAAGAAGAATTTTTAGGAATTTTTTATATAAAAAAAATAGATGACTTGAATGCTATCAGCTATAATCGAAACTGGAACCAAAATTTATGAAGAATTCTTGGGAAAATTATTTATTACAAGAAATGGAAGCCCATCTTCTATAATATAAATCTCACCTGTCTGTTTAAATGTATGGATGTATGTATGTATGTCTGCATAAAACTTTCGACAGAGGCGGTGGATTTTCACGAGATCGGTAGTGTTTTGAAGATCGGCCCTTCGGACGACAAATATAAAAAATAGGGAAAAATATAAATTCTTTCATCCTCATCTGGGCACTTTTCTACAGGTAGGGGTCGCTATTTTCGGCGATATTTTCGAAAGTCATCGTCTCTTTTCGATTGGCTAGCCTTAATTTAAGCCTACGTCACTTCAGGTTTGCGATGGGCGCAACAATAAAAGCGTTACGTTTTGTTTTTTTTGTTTCGTTTTGTTTTGTTTTTTTTTTCACGTTCTTTTCCTCCTTCGCGATACGGGTTCGAGCCTGCCTGCCTTCTACCACTTTTTTTTTTTTTTTGCTCAACACACACCTCCAAATACCCGGGCAACGCGGACACCCAGGCTAGTAATTATTAAACGATAGTAACTCAGATGTAAGCGTGGCACACAAAATACATAACACACACGCTATCGTATTAATATATAGATTCTCCCGTTTTTTTATCATGTTTTGTTTCATCCATTTTTGTCGTTTTTGCCTGTTCTCTGGTTTATTATTTTTTATCGCTCGGCCTTTTTTTTTTAAACTCTTTTTTTAATTCTGTTATTATTGCCTTTCTTTCTTCTTTCCCTTTTAAGGTTGTTCTTCAGTTTTTTTTTTCTTCAGTTTTTTTTCCTTTCTTATTTCTTTCTTTCCTTTCGCTGTGTTTTTCGCCATTTCCTTATCCTTTCAATAGACATATCTGTTTGCCCTTGATAACACTGTTCGTATATTTAATCCGCCACTAAGCTTTAAGAGAGCAAATATACCAATATCCAGATCTAAGTGGGGTAATGTATTTCCACACTCTTCCCCCTTCTCTCTCTCTCTCTCTCTCTCTCTCTCTCGCTCTTAATATATCTATCTCTTTCTTTCTCTCCCTCTGTCTCTTTCTATCTTTCACTTTCTCTCTATTTCTCTCTCTTTCTCTACCTTTCTATCTATCTATCACTTTCTCTCTTTCACTTACTCACCCACTCTCTCTCTCTATTTCTATCTTTCTATCTCTCTCATTCTCTCTCTGTCTATCTATCTATCTATCTATCACTGTCTCTCTTTTTCTCTCTCTCATATACTTACCCACTCTCTCTCTCTCTATTTCTCGTTTTCACTCTCTCTCATTCTCTCTCTTTCTATCTATTTAACTATCACTTTCTCTTTCTCTCTCACTTACTCGCCCCCTCTCTCTCTCTCTATTTCTCTCTTTATCTCTCTCTCTCTCTCTCTCTCTCTATCTATCTATCTATCCATCACTTTCCCTCTTTCACTTACTAACCCATTCTCTCTATTTTTCTCTATTTCTTTCGCGTACTCATTCACTCTCGCTGTTCCTCACTTTCCCTCCTTTTCTCTTTTCCCCGGTTATCTTTCTATCTATCTATCTATCTATCTATCTATCTACGAGGTGCCTTCAATAAGTTTCCAGACTTTTTTCGCACGGGCACTTTTATTGATAATGCACGCATGAAACTCTAGTCCTCTTCGAAGTAATCTCCTCCGGCTGCAATGTATTGTAGTGCCGTTCCAACATTTTCTGAAAGGACCAATGGAAGTTCTCTTGTGTGAGCGTGTGTCAATAACCTTCATTACAGCCTAATAAGGGAAGATAATGCTATAAAGATCCGCAGCCTAAGAAACAGATTGGAAACAGCTCTCCAAATCCAATAACAGTGAGATCTTGGTAAAACGTGCTCTCTTTCTACTGTCAAGAAAAGATTAAAGGAATTTGATTTGCAAGGATATGTTGCAAGGCGCAAAACAATGATTTCTGTAAAGAACAGAAAGCGCCGTCTGGACTTCGTCAGATGCAATGAAGATCATGACTTTTCATATTTGTTAAAAGTGCTTTTTAGCGACGAAAGCAAGTCCAATAGGCTAGGCAGTGATGGTAGGCAGTACGACCGTCGGGGGAAAGACGAAGAATTTAATTCTAGGTGCTCAGTTTCAACGCTGCAAGATGGTGGTGGTTCAGTTTTGGCGAGGGGCATTATTAGCACCAATGGTCCAGGGCCTATAGTTCGCTTGCAAGGTCGAATTAATTCGACACAGTACATTAATATGTTGACTGGGCATTTTCTACCCTACTTTGGTCGGAATTTGGATGATAATCCCATCCTCGTGCAGGATAATGCTCCCATTCACACAGCTAGCAATGTCAAGAGGTTCCTGGAAGAGCATGTTTGAATTAGTCTGCACAATCTCCAGACCTTGATTCTATCGAAAACGTATGGCATTATATCAAGCAACAGTTAATAAAATTTAAAATTTGGAAGAACTTTGGACAAAAATTAAAGAAAAGTGGAATGTCCTTTCTCCGGAGTATTGCTGCAGTCTAATTCAAGAAATTCACAAAAGATTGCAGGCTGTCAAATTGCAGAAGGGCTATGCTACTAAATATTAACTAGTTCATTGTATTCCTGTTGTATTTGTGTTGCATTAATGTCCTAAAGTTAATCTAAATACCTGTGTAATATGTACATACGTTAGTGCTAACATAAAATTACACCTGTGGATAATAAGGATCTATAAATTTCAGTTCAAAATATGTAAATATGTATAATTTCATTAATAGGACCAGCAATAGAAAAGTAAATTTTAAACAAACGTAAAGATTAAACAATTAAAAGCATCGTTTTCGGCATCGGAAAATATGCAATAAAATTTCGATTCTCATACCAATTCCGATACCCCCAAAAGTTCCGATTTTTCCGATTCCCGATTCCAATTCCGATTAATCGTACCAACACTAATATATATATATATATATATATATATATATATATATATATATATATATATATATATATATATATATACTAGTAGGGCGACCCGACGTTGCTCGGGATTTAAAGAGGATCAACAAATGTTCCACACTTCTAATACTTTTATTGTCATCGAAATTGGCGAATCGTCCATTCGTTAATCAAATCAATTGAACTCACCGCTGCGTACTGGGAAGAAGCTTCACGTGTCTCCCCGTAGTGACTTAGTCCACAATTCATTGTAGTCTGCATTACACTGTAGAGAACCTACTGTTGATTTTATGAAATTATTTTTGATTTTATAAAATGACTTGAATTAAGTTTAAAATGCAAAAGTCAAGTACAATGGTCAAATTATACTCTAAACAGAAGCATTCATTTTGAACGCGCCTCTGTCTTATCAAAGAACCTACTGTTGATTTTATAGGCCGAGCCATTCTGCTTGTGTGGTGATAAAACTTCTTGAATGCAATTTATGTTGATAGGCTGCATAAAAGTATTAACTTTTACAAAAATTGGACTGTTTCTTCTTTAATCAGATTTCTTCGATCATCGATTTTGATACTTATCGGAGGTATTCCGATACAAAATCTATCTAAAAACACTCCCAAGTACATAAGGTACTTGTGTGTGAATTTTTTTTAATCGGCACAGTATTTTGGAGCCTATAGGGAACGAACTCACACATACACACAGACAAATTACCTTTTATATATAAGTAGATAGATAGATAAGAAATAAACTTCTTTCCAGTTAACGAAAAAAAAACATTAAGAAATTTACGTGCGGAGATTAACCTACGGACAACGCCATGCAAAAGAAACAAAACAAAACAAGAATAAAACACGTTATCAACTTGCCCACACTAGAATTTTCACGGCCCGTTGTTCTCATAGTTGCTAAGCGATGGCATGGATAAAATGGCTTTACCGATGATAGATAAATTAAAATAATGGTTTCGATTATCGGTAATTATCTGGAGTATTCTGAGACAAAACTTAACTAAGATCACTCCCAGACTTATACAATAAAATTTAAAGAAAATCTGCTCAGCCGTATCGGAGTCTATAAGAAACGAACTCACACACACACACACACACGCGCGCGCGCACACACACACACACACAAAAGTTGCATGCATATATGTGTGTGTGTGTGCGTGTGCGTGTGTGTGTGTGTGTGTCTATATGCGTGTGTATGTGTGTGTGTTTGTATGTGTATGCACGCCGTGTTTGCGCGGGTGTGTATTATTTTGATTAACCTCTCACATTTTTCCGCCATTTTCCTAACGCCGTCCATCAAATACGATTCAAGCATGCGCAAATTCACTCTTTTCTTCATCTCCTTGCTCTTTTTTCTTTATTCATTTACATGTGATTATTTCAAAAAAGATGGTTTCTTTCATTCTCTCTCTTCAGCTTTCTCTCTCTCTCTCTTTTCTCTATATACGTCACTCCTCCCCTTTCTCTTTCTTTTTTCTCTTTTTATGTGTACGTATATATAAATATATGGCCGTTGTGAATATGTATACTTGAGTCTAT
>NC_136513.1:87900475-87905475 GCF_053919585.1 Euprymna scolopes
TCCATGATCTGAACCACAGGACGACACAGCGCTATTAAAACGCATTTGTGTAACCTTTGTTTATCTGTTTAATTTTTTTTTTTTTTTTTAATCAAATTTAATTCAAATCTGTTTCAATCTTTTTGAGCATTCCTTGAATTCGTCTGAAATGGCATCTCACTTCTCTTTAATTTTTGTCCAAAGTTATTCCAGATTTGAAATTTTATCATTGCGTAGCGGTTGCTTGATATAATGTCATATGTGTTTGATAGGATTTATGTCTGGATTTTGTGCAGGCCAATCCAAACACGAAATCTTATGCTCTTCCAGGAACCTCTTGATATTGTCAGCTGTGTGAATGGGAGCATTTTTCTGCAAGAAGATGGGATTATCATCCAAATTCCGACCAAAGTAGGGTACAAAATGCTCATCAACATATTTATGTACTTAATCGAATTGATTCGACCTTGCACGCTAACTATAGGCCCTGGACCATTGGTGCTAATAATGCCCCACACACAAAACTGAACCTCTAACTATCTTTCAGCGTACTACTTATCATCACTGAACTATTGAACTTGCTTTTGTCGCAAAAATCACTTTTAACCAATATAAAGAGTCATGGGCTTCATCGCATCTGACGAAGTCCAGACGGATATTTTAAGCTGGTTTTAAGCTTATTTGTTGCTGCGGACTTTCTTTCTGCCTCCACGATTTGAAGGTATTTTTTATAACTGACGTGAACACATGGATAGTTCAATTAAAAGTCAAATATGAACAGGTAAAATTATAGAGGAATAAAGAGTGAATCAAATGAGGTATAGGTTGTTTAAACATTTACATTTTAATTTAGCTTAAATTTCTTGGGTTTTTTTAAACAATTGCGTTCTTTTTGGCGCTACTGTATGTTAATTGTTCTTAGCACTTTTCAGGGATGTTACTCTCGCCAAAATGCACTACATGGAGCCAGGAGCTGCGCTACAAGACGACACAGCACCATTAGAATGTGTTTGTCTAACTTTTCTTTATCCGTCTAATATTTTGTTTTTTATTTATTTGATTAGGTCCATGTATTAGCGTACAACAGTGACCTGTACGAGAACTTCACCCATGCCGTACACTCGCCTCATGGTCTTGCTATCGTAGCCATTTTTGCCACGGTAAGTTTTTTTCCAATTGGATTACTTTGTTCTAAAAACTGACTCGGAGTATTTTTTTGGAGATTTCCAACAATATGGTTAATTCCGAAATCCAACAGGAGCTCACAAAACCTCTAAGCGTAAATGTCTTCTAATCTCATATATATAAAGTAATCTCGCTTTTTCCCGTGTAAATTCAGTCGTTAAAAGAAAATAACTGAACACTTCCTATGCACATTTTTCCACGTAACACCATCACCATTTCCTTCAAAATATTATTATTTATTACAAAATTTAATATATTTATTCCGAGATTTCTACCTCTCCTAGGAACGTCTTGGAAATAGAGGGAAGCAATCATATTTCCTCCCTATGAATATACTACTCACACATCACTCCTCTACACCAGTCCATTTGTTTATAAAGGCACCGAACTGTTACTGGAAATATCTACAAATACGCCACCCACAATCACCTAATCAATCTTATTCAGAATGTTACTCTTTTTTAATTATTTATTAATAACTTAGTTCCTAAGACTGCTGCTTAGCTTTCTGACAGGAGCAAAGTGTAGTATCAATGCACGTCATATTTTCTCTCCGTGAATATTAAGGCGGCGATAATTTTAGACTAATGCTTTCGCAATATTTATTTGCACAAAATATAAAAATACATAATGAACAAATTAGGCGCAAGGCGATTCAAAAGTGTTGGAGACAATGGGTGTCGTTAGTCATCTTTTGTCTTAAATATACATAACTCCTTCATATATATATATATATATATATATATATATATATATATATATATATATATATATATATTAGTGGTAGTATTGTTTAGTTATTTAAACAAAAGCAAAAGAACACAGTGTGTCTACCAAAGAGTGCTCAATGTTTAGACAGAGCAATAGCAGGGTGGTCAGTGAAACATATTTGCATATGTATAGCCACTAGTTTTCATATTCAACATATATATATATATATATATATATATATATATATATATATATATGAAAGATGAGGAATAAAACTTATATATAATTTTTATCATTGAATTCTCCCTATATATATATATATATATATATATATATATATATATATATGTATAATTGACTATCCGACTCTCAACTAATACTTTAATCACCACAATACCACATTCATTCCAGGGTCTGTCCTACTTAAGTTAAAACTAAATTTTACACTAATTACATTACTTTTGCGAAATTACGTCAACTTTGCTCTCGTTGAAAAGCAAGTAAAAATACTAAAATATAAATTGTAGAGTATCCATCGATTTTAATATTTAATCCTATGTCGATATAATTTTTGGAACACATTGATCTACATAACTGCACACACCTGCATACACAAACATATATATACATATATACATATCATCAACATAGCACACGCTTATACATATATACACATATATCTATACGCACATACATACACACAGTGGTATAGACTATGTTCATATATCTTTAACCCCTAGCCTATTTTTAAACTAAAGCTATTCAAGAAAGGCATTAGAATGTAGTTTAACCAAATAATATATATGTGTGTGCGTGTGTGTATGTGTGTGTGTAACAAAAATATAAAAACGTTAATTTAAAAAATATAAAAACATTAATTCATCAGCATGATTTAAATCGTCTGCAATCAAAATTAAAAATGTTAAACATAAGAAAATTATGAAAATTTAAAGAAAATAAAATTGAAATAAATATTAAAAATGTAAAGCGTATTTCCATGCTAGAGAAGGGATTGGAAGTAGGGTCATTTTATTCTTTATCGGTAACTATTACTTGTTGTTTAAAATCTTCTCGGTGTATATTTTTTAAAATATTTCATATAAGCGTTTTTTCTTGTCTCTAATGTTTAATCTTATAATGTCTAGTTTTTCATTAAGACATAAAAAGCAAGGTTAGTTAAAGGATATCCCTGCCTTAGCTTTTTACTTTCCATTATTTTATTACATATGCATATATGTAGATATAGTATCAATAAAAAAGAAAATGACAATATAAAATATATACAAATTTATATAGATTTATTAATTTATTCAATGATAGGGATGCGACATCTAGTAACAGTTACATTAGAAGTGTAATAATTCTGAAGTGGGCGATAAAAATATCGCTAGACGCCGTATCCCTATATTGTTACCTAGGATCTTGTCTCCTCTTCTGATGAAAAGCATTAGGCTTCGAAATACTATGGTATAAAGAGTTCTTACTTATCCTATACCCCTAATTGATGTAACATCCTTATTGAATAAATGAATGCATCTATATACATTAGTATATATTTTTATATTGTCCTTTTCTTAGTTTATTGACACTCTATATAAGCTCCGAAATAATTTGTTGAGTTTTGTATTAAGGCTCCTCTTAAAAAATCGATCGCATACTTATTTTTAACTTCCCTGTATATATATATATATATATATATATATATATATATATATATATATATATATATATATATATATATATACGTTAATATGTACGTTAACTTTTCATGACTCACTCCGAGATAGAAGAACGATCAACTATGCCAGCAAAATTACCGATCACCTCAAAGCTTAAACGGCACCCTTACATAATGTGTCCTCCTTTCATCTCCTGCAACCTTCCTCCACCGTACACACGCATCCGCTTTCATTATATTGAGGAAAACCGGAAGTACGGTTGAAATTCTGTTCTTTTAGAAAAATAATTTTTTCGAATGCGTATTAACGTATATGTGTGTGTGTGTGTGTTTGTGAGAGAGAATGAGTGTGTGTGGTAAAGGGGGTTAATATTTTGAAAATTACAATCTAAAACATTTATTATTCGAACAAGGGATACAAAATAAAGATAATTATTTTCTTATCCCATGGAATTTCAAAGAACGACACTTATCCTTAGAGGAAAAATAGTTAGTAAAATAACTTTATTATATAGATATTTATACAGATCAATCCACCTCAATGTCCACGTATGAGAATGTATATTTATATATTATATTTGAGTTATTGCGTAGGGAAATGTACACCGACAGCCACACAGACACACGCACACAGACACGTTCACTCTTATAGATATATAGATTCATTAATCTAATTAAAAAAAAGAGATGGATTCTTTCAGCATTCGGACATTCTCGGTCCCAACCCGTTCAGTCTAGTTATCCAGACTTGTACTGACATGCAGAAGTTCAAGATTAGCGTGAACCGACATCTTGCTGGCAAACTCCCCACATAGTACCCATGTAGCTTATGTCCCTGATAGTAGCCTCCTACATCAAAGTGGCAATGATCCTTGTTTGGGGTGAAAATGTAATAAAAAATATATATATAGGCAGTAACAAAATCCAAACAACAAAGTTGTTTGCAACTTGAGTAACATCAGTAAATCATATCCTATAAGCTTGGAACATTCAGACATCATAGATCTATAGTTCTTGCTTGAAAAATCTTGCAGTGTATAAATTATAGTTCTGAAAAGGGTTTAATAAATATAAATAACTCATTGTTGTTTGATCTGATTTGCATATCAATGAGGCTAGACACTGGAATGAAGAATATATAGCCAGCAGTCGAGATGGCGGAAGTGGAGTTCTGAAGAACTGAACGGAACGGGTCGGTACTGAGAATGCGCGAATGCTGACAAGAATCCATTTTTTTTTTTAAATTATAAGCTATTTCGGCCTTTTTTTACATAGGCATCACCACATTATCAAGGCCCAGAGGCCACTCAAGGATAAGGGTTAAAGAGTGTACAGTAGAAATCGGACAATATAGTAATCATTAGTAATGAAAATTTGGTAAATTTGATAACTTATATGGAACGGCTCATCAAGAACTTATTTACTTTAGACTTGAACACAACCATAT
>NC_136513.1:87910475-87977975 GCF_053919585.1 Euprymna scolopes
CTTTATTCTTAATAACTGCCTGTAACCGTTTTGGATATTTATCAACAAGGTTTTTACAAGCATCAACACTGATTTTTGACCATTCTTCAATGCCGTAGTTCTCCAAATCCCTCAAATTTCTAGGTTTCCGCTTTTTAACCTCAGTTTTCAATATGTGCCAGAGGTTTTCGATAGGGTTCAGGTCGGGACTCTAGCTAGGCCATTCCAAAACATTAATGTGATTATCCTCAAACCATTTCTTGACTATTTTGGCAGTATGTTTTGGATCATTATCCTGTTGAAGGACCCAGTTTGGTCCTAAATGGAGCTTCTCCGCATCCTGTCTAATGTTTTTCTGGAGTATCTCCAAATATTGCTCCTTCTTCATGGTTCCATCTATCTTGACCAAACTACCTGGACCACTAGCCGAAAAGGAGCCCCAAAACATTAGGCTACCACCACCATGTTTCACCGTGGGTATGGTGTTCTTTGGGTTTTAAGCTTCTCCTTTCTTCCTCCAAACGTAAGAAGCATCCATATGGCCAAACAATTCAATTTTTGTTTCGTGAGTCCACAAAATACTTGAGAAAACGGACTCTGGAGAATTCACATGGTTCCTAGTAAACTTTAGACGTGCTGCAAGGTGTTTTCCGGTGTGAAATGGAGTCCTTCTTGGTCTTCTTCCTTTCAGACCATTTTCATGCAGAGTCCTTTGCAATGTTTGCCTTGATATTTTTATGCCAGAAGACTCCAGATTTTCTAAAATGTCCTTAGTAGTGGTGATTGGATTTGCATTAACACTTCTTACAATATTCCTGGTGGCTCTAGCAGACAGTTTCCTTTTCCTTCCTCTACCAATCAAGTTGTTTGTTGTGTGGTGGCTCTGGAATTTTTTGATGATGCTCTGTACTGTTGCTGTAGGGACCTCAAATTTCTTGGAAATTGACTTTTAACCTAAACTATCCTTATGTGAATTCGCAATTTTAGCTCTAAGATCATTACTAAGCTCTTTTTTCTTCCCCATTCTAATAATTTTTATTCTTTTATTGGTTTTCAGTTGATATCATTTTAATTTCTGAAAAATGCAAAAAACGAAATGAAATTAATCAAAGGTTGTATAAAAGCATTCAAAATAAGAATAAAACAGGAAACAAACAGTCAGAAACTCGATTAATACTGAAAAAAATAAGGGGGTATGATTATTTTTGAACATTGCAGATTTTATAAATAGCTGTATATTTCTTTTATTACAAGTATCCCGAGATTTTAAAATGACGAAAATGATCAGAAGAGGTTTATTAAGAATATGTATCAATATGGACGTAAACAATAAATTCTAACAAAGTTACACCTAATAAACTCAATTTTCAAGGGGGGGTATGAATAATATCGGGCACAACTGTATATATGGAGACAGAGAGAAAGAAAGAGAAAGTTTTAATGACAGGAAAGAGTGGTGGAAGAAAAGAAGAAAAGAGGAAATAGAAATGAGAGGAAGAGATAGAGAAGTAGGGATGGATTTAGAACAAATGTAGAAATAGAGGAAAAGAAAGAGAGAGAGAGAGTAAGACAGAGATAGAGAGAGGCATAATTCTTCTTTCTTTTTAACAAAAAAAAACGAGAATATATTAAACCTAAATAATAATAATTACAAAAACAACAATATTCTATGCTTCATACACGTGTAAACATCCTTATATATATATATATATATATATATATACATATATATATATATATATATTTATTTATTTATATATATATATATATATTATTATTATTATTATTATTATTATTATTATTATTATTATTAAATGAACTAATATATATATATATATATTATTATGATTAACTGAACTTATATATGTATATATATGTATTATTATTACATTTTCTATCCCAAACAAGACACATTGCCACTTTGATGCAGGGGTCTATTATCAGGGATCTAAGTTGCAAGGGTACTATGTAGGGAGTTTAGCAGCAAGATGTCTGTTCACATTACACTTGAACTTCTGCATGTCAGTACAGTTGGGGAAGCAGGAAACCGGAAGAGAATTCCAAAGTCCCGCAGTCCTGGTGAAGAAGCAATTTGAGTAAAAGCCTTTCTTACATCCAAGGATCTCAACTGTGTAGGGGTGGGACTTCGCTGCTTGTCGGGTTTGTCGGGGGTATTTTCGTCGAGGGGGTTACAAGTGCATCCAACATTAAAATACTTGTAAAACAGGCAGAGGGATGCAGCATTTCGTCGGTGGGACAGGGGCTGAAGTTTAGATGACATTTCGGGACCTATTAGGTTGACGATTCTCTTTTGGAGCCCGTCCAGGACCGAGAGAGAGAGAATTTTTTACTTGAAAATCTAGATTTTTTTGGAGAGAAAGGGCTGGATAGACGAAGTTCTGCTCGATTATGAGAAGCAGGTATAAGAGTAGATAGGGAGATAATAATTAGTTAGATTAGACATTTATTACATTATCATGCTAATAAGAATGGGGTGATTACAATGAGTAAAGGGGGAATCAGAGGAGAAACCTCTTTAGGACATGGCATTTCAAAGCTAAATGATTCTCATCAGAACAGGAGAAAAAAGACAGCATTATACAAGGGTAAGTGTAATGACCACAACACTGATTTTAATCCTTTATTTAATCCCTCGCTATAATCCGCACGTCTTCCTCTTATTAATACTCCCGGCGCGCAAAACCTCTCATACCAAATATCTCCTCACGTTCGCCTTTGGACTTATGTGATCCCACTCCTCTTTCTGTTTAATTACTTTTCTCCCTGAACTTTCCCATTTGTAATCTTAAATGCATTTAAAATAGGTGTGTGTGTGTGTGTGTGTGTGTGTGCGCATATGAATTCGGACAAGTCACAACCGGATAATTAAACATTTGAGAGACAGTTCTTTAACGGGACAAATCAACATCTTTGGCTGCGTGACACTAGACAAAGGAAGAACATACCTTCTTCATAGTTGCAACACATCGAACTGAAAGAGACATACCTTCTTCTGAGTCGCAGTTCTTTGACATCACACAACGAGGTCAGGCCTGATTCCAGGTCATTATCTTGATAACTATTAAATATTTTATATTAACTAAACATTGGCCATTGCAACCGCCTACGCTTCGATTAGGTAAACTAGTGTTTTCTGCGATAGCAATATTCAACACTCTCTTAGATCGGCACTTCTTGATTACAGTGACAAGACAAGCTCAGATAAGCGGAGAGCACATACAGCACCTGGTATTCCAAAATTGTCACCCACTTCAGTACTGATCAGGTTCAACTATGCTTAACTTCGGTGTCAGCGTAATTATGTTGGACGAAATTCACCAGCTGTTACAATCGGGTTTTAGTAGAGTGTATTCCAATTCTTGCTGTAGTTGGCCATTTGAACCTGAAAGCATAGAAATTGGTCAGTCATCTCATGAAATGTATAGCAATAACGTACTAAATTTTCAAACCCGAAGCGACGTTTTTTAAATTAAGGCTAGACAATCTAAAGGAAAGGATAACTTTCAAAAATATCGGCGAAAAAAGTTACCCCCCCGTAGAAAAGATGAAAAAGCTTGTGCTATCTCTGAATACCCTTTATGTAAAATTTCAAATGTTTAGACTAGAAATTGTCTGAGTAATTTGGAAGGGACCGCAGAGGTCAATTTTTTTTAACTTTGACCCCTATTATAACCCTTTAACATATATTGTTTGGGGCTTAAATCAAGTTATTAAGTTAGATCCATGTCCAAGGAACCTATATCTAAAATTTGAAGTGTTTAGACCTAAAATTGTCCGAGGAGTTTGGTAGAGTTCTCAAAGGTCAAATCGTTGAACTTTGACCCCTTAACTGTCAAAATTCCGGCCGAAAACCGATCCAAAAGATTTCTCCAAATCTCAGTACCCTGTATATCAAATTTCGTGTCTGTAGACTAAAAACTGACAAAGTTATTGCGTAGGTAAATGTATACATACACACAGCAAGACAGACACGATCACTTTCATAGATATATATATAGATAGATAGATAGATAGATAGACTAATAGATTAAACAAAAATATATACATATACATAAATATATATGGAAACAATTTTGTGTTTGCTGTAATCTTTTTACGCAAATATTATTCAAGTATAAATCATGTAGAATATCTGCACAAATATAATTACACGTAATAGTTAACTAAAAATGATCATCCCATAAGAAAACCGAAAAGGCTAATAGAGAATTAATTAAAATGAATGTTTAAAAGAATATGAAAATTAGCTAGATCTTTTGCTAGTGATTGCAATTCCACAAACAATATATTAGAAAATTGTATTTTCTTTTTAAATAAATAGAAAAGATAGTTTTTAATATGAATATCAATACACACAAAAGAAAAACGAATTTATAGAAGATATAGATAGACTAGCATGGGTGCCCGGCGTTGCCTGGGTGTTTGGAGGTGTATTCTGAGAAAATAGGGTTAATTGTTTTAACTTTGACCCCTATTATGACCCCTTAACATATATTGTTTTGGGCTCAAATCAAATTATTAAGTTAGATCCACGTCTAAGGAATCTATATCTAAAATTTCAATTGTTTAGACCCAAAATTGTCGGAGAAGTTTGTTAGAGTTCTCAAAGATCCAATCGTTGAACCTTGACCCCTTAGCAGCCAAATTTTTGGCCGAAAATTGATCACATCGATTTTCCCACATCTCAGTACCTTGTATATCAAATTTCGAGTCTGTAGACTTAAAATTGACAGAATTATTGCGTAGGGAAATGTACACAGACAGACAGGCACACAGATACACAGACAGACAGATACACAGACACGTTCACTTTTATAGGTATAATATATATATATATATATATATATATATATA
Organism: Euprymna scolopes; assembly: GCF_053919585.1. Lineage (NCBI taxonomy): Eukaryota > Metazoa > Mollusca > Cephalopoda > Sepiida > Sepiolidae > Euprymna > Euprymna scolopes. Next base: position 87,915,330 of record NC_136513.1, read on the forward strand.
TATATATATAATCCAAAAAAAATGCGACGTTAAACGTTATTTATAGAATGCTGAAACAGTTACTATTATGAACTATCTTCATCATCGTCAGCAGCAGAAGAAGCTGCATCATCATCATCATCATCATCATCACCACTGTGCCATGACAACATTAATATGAATGCAATTTTGTTCTCGTTAGCTAATGGGAAATGCCCTTGCTACCATGTTATGGCTTCTAAATGTCCGACATATGTGTTTTCCATTTCAGGCCAGAGTAGAAATATATCCAAAATTTTGTTAGCGGATCTACTTCCTCAGACAGAACTCTACATGACATACGAGGGATCACTTACTCAACCTGGTTGCCAGGAAACGGTCACGTGGATTCTATTAAATAAACCATTGTACGTTATGAAGGAGCAGGTAAGAAACAACGTTTACTTTTTTATTGAAAGCAAAATCCCACCCCTTCACTGTTGCGGTCCCCTGAATGCTAGAAACCTTCTACTCTATTACCATTATCGTAAAAATTGTAATTAAATAAAGAATTCCATTTAAATACAATATAATTTCTTCCGCGGCAGATTTGGTGGCTCAAATAATTTTTACGAATATCGTCTTTCTTTGTATTCATATGCTTATTCCATGTTTTATAGCATTATATAGCACTTGTGCTTCCTCACACTCCTGACTGACCGGACAAGCTGCAAAATCCCACCTTTATACTATTGAGGTCCCTAGATGCTGAAAGAGATTTCTACTTTAGTAGTTTCTTCTCTCGATCCTTAAGATATTGGAATTCCCTCCCTGTTTCCATTTTCCGTGACTGTACTAGCATGCAAAAGATAAATGTAACGCGAACAGACATTTTGCAGCTCAACTCCCCACATAGTCCCCTGTCAGAGACAATCCCAAATAGCAACCCCTTACGTTCCAAGTCGTAATATGTCTTTTGGTGATTGAAAAAGAGTAAAACGTATGAAACTTTTTATAATGATAAACTACTGCGTAGTGTATGGTTAGGGTTAGGGTTAGACTACCTGCCTTCCTTGAATCTCTTATGTCAGTCAGAAACTGATGTTCGATTCATGAAAGATTACGCAAAAACGGCCTGGAACATTCTATACGTTTCTATGACATTTTTTCCACGTTTCAAACAGAATTTTATTGCATATCGTTCTTCTAAAGTGTCCTCGCATCCAGATTGCATATTTAAAATTCACCAGCTGTTGCAATCAGGCTTTAGTAAGGTGTATTCCAATGTCCTGCTGTAGCTGTTCATTTGAAACTTAAATCATAAAAATTGGTCAGTCATCTCTTAAGATGTATAGCAATAATATACTGAATTTTCAAAGGTCTACGACAATTTTAAATGCTCGTACAAAAAGTCTGGAAACTTATTGAAGACATCTCGTACATGTGCGTTGGCTAGAATATTTTCATTCTAAATACTAAGCAATTAGGCACAAAGTAGAAAAGTATGGAAACTTATTAAAGACACCTAAGAGATTTTTCTTTGTGATAGACTACTGCGTAGTGTATGGTGTCTTTCTTTTTAGAAGTATATTTCGTCTCTTCATTATTAAAAAAAACATTTTAATTACATGCGTCAAGTAATTGTATCTTACGATGAAGCCAAATACAGCCATTCTGAAGAATAAGACTGATATCTTATAAATGTAAGATATGAACGCATAGCCAACTGTTTACACAAAGGAAACTTCAAACAATTCGAAACTTTTAGCAATTCACAATTAATTAAATTGATTAAATAAATTCAGCCCGTCATAAATTCGCAAATTCAAGTACCATAGCAACACCCACTTTAGTGTAGTCCTGCTAGATATAATAAATTCTAAAGTTTAAAGGCCCACCCTAAAACTAAATTGTAGAAATAAAATAACAAACAACAGAATAAAACTTTAGTTTAGGATAGGAAGAAAAATAAAATAATCAGATGAAAGAATTAATATAATCCCACACCTAAAACCCTATTGTACTCTACTAAAGCGACACTCGCCCGATGTCGGTTGAACCGATTTCCTCTGGAGGACAAAGTTTCGTGGGAATATGAAATCTACAAGCAGTCCGGAGTTGAATCTATATCGCTGTCAGAGGAGATAACAACGTAAGGTTTTTGCAGCTCTTGCAAGATGTCGGCGCCTGCTTTTCTAAATGGTCACTCGTCTGGTACGGACCAGGCTCAACGTTGCTTTCGGCGATCCAACGAGAACCGGTGTGTCAATGAGGTTTTGAAATTGAAAATAAAAACAGAACTCCAAACAGCACGTACGGGTTAAAAAGAGATCATGAATTAATCAAACACATTCACTCATATAATAAAAGAATAGAAGAAAAAAGGAGAGAAGTAAAAGTCAGTCTCTAAGCATACTAGATTAAACACCACGAGTATATATATAAATATATATATATATATTTCGATACGTTTTGTAAGAAATATAAATGTGAAATATAAACATAAAATATTAAACACAAAATGTAACATCGTTTTCATGCTTATATTATATAAAATAATATATATAATATAATATATATAATATAATATATATAATATATATAATATAATATATATAATATAATATATATAATATATGTATAATATAATATATAATACATATATAATATATATATAATATAATATAATATATATAATATAATATATATATGTATAATATATATAATATAATATATATAATATGTATAATATACATAATATAATATAATATATATATAATATGTATAATATATATAATATAATATATAATATAAGATATAATATATATATAATATATATAATATAATATATAATATATATAATATATATAATATAATATATATAATATATATAATATATAATATATATAATATATATGATATATATATAATATATAATATAATATATATCATATGTAATATAATATATAATATAATATATTATATATATAATATACATAATATAATATATAATATATATAATATAATATATATATAATATATAATACATATATAAATATATATAATACAAATATAAATATATATAATACATATATAAATATATATAATACATATATATATTATATATATTATATATATAATATATATAATACATATATATATAATACATATATAAATATATATAATACATATATATATAATACACATATAAATATATATAATACACATATAAATATATATATACTAGCGGGGGTACCCGGCGTTGCCCGAGTGTTTGTTTCCGGGACGGGGGGGAGTTTTAAAAAATGGAATGGTAGGTAAGTAGGAAGGATCAAACCCGGAGTCATGAGTACAAGTAGGAAAATTAAGTGTGAAAAAAAAAACATCTGCAACGTTAACAGTTCGGCCACCAAGAAAAGTCCATTCCAGTTGTTTAGGAAAAAAAAAACGACTACGGTAGGGAGCCACAGAGCACTGCAGCTTAGTTTAGTGATTTTAAATAACTTCACATGAAAGAACTACGAAGCCAAACCGGTGTTCTCTTCTCAACTGTTCCTTGTGAACGATCCCCAAACGGTGTTAAGTGGTGGCAGGGGGAGGAGGAATTTATTAGAGAGAAAATATTTTACCACTTCCATTGATCTTAACCGATTTTGGCCGTGACTTCTCAGCAGAAAAAGTATAGAAATATAAGATTATCGAGGAATTTGAGAAATAATAAGCCTATAACACACCTCAGATATTGTTCTGCCGTTTGTGCATATTATATTTGCATGAAATATCTTGATTTTTAATCCTATTAATGTCAAAATCAGACGGGAAAAAATTAGTTCATTTTATTTATATAGATAGAAATAGAAGAGAAGAGATTATATATATATATATATATTATATATATATTATATATATATATATATATATATGTATATATATACATATATATATATATATATGATAAATATATATATACATTGCATAATCGCGTTGACACACCAGATCATCGAAGTTTAGCAAGTGTAGTATCTTCTTTAGATGCGGCACTTCTATTTCTCGTTCTCATTCAGTGGAGGAGAAATCATTTACGACTGAGACAATTTTGTATTTTTGTACCTTTTCTCCACGTTAAAAAACGACCCTGGTGTTTAACTCTGTCCGGTGGGGAGGCATTGTAAATAGGTACAGATGAGCGACCATTCTTTTGGAATTCTGGGCGCTGTAGGTGTTCTATGTTTATCTCGTCATTTTTCCAGTCTTCCTGAACATACACTTAACTTGCCACTGGTATATAACAATGTCTACTCAGGAGAGATGTGGTTGGAGATTGCGCACCTCCTACCACAAAAATTTCACGTGCAGGCATCACTACGTGAGTATCCAGAGTCTGTCAAAGACTAAAAGAGCCTTATATATATATATATATATATATATATATATATATATATATATATATATATATATATATATATATATATATATAGGAAATTTATTATTACACTGAGTCCAGAAGGAGTTTACAAATTGCTTCAGCTAGAGGAAAATCCAACTAGCATCGTCAGAATTCATAGATGGACTAAGTTATAAAATCAAATAAGAATGGAAACATCATAGATGAAGGGGAGTTAGAAAAGAAGGGGGAGTGGTAGGGAGAGGACGTTGGAATTTAAAGTAGTAGGAGTGTATACAATAAGAGAGGGGTTTATAATTAAATATTAATTATGTGTAAATTGTTATATACGTTTTTTTTAGTTTATAACGGTTTAAAATTAAAAGACGCTACTTTTATTTATAACGGCATAAGTAACAGTTAATTTAAAGGATCACCATGGCAACAGGTTGGAGAGTGAATGTTAGTGAAGGAACGGGTTGAAAATGGGGTTTAAAGTGATTTATATATATATATATATATATATATATATATATATATATATAAGTTCTAAATTTAAAGGAAAAATATTAAACCATATCTTAACTCTTTCTAACTAACATGTTGCAAATATATTTGCTTCCACTGCACGAACTTTTACTCATCCCCTCCTCCAGTAACAATGAAATAGCAATGTCCCTTAATCTCTTTGAGGAATGTAATTTCTCAGTAGACATAACATTTACATACTAACCCAGTAGCTTTAACTACCCACGCGGGGTCGCAGAAATGCCTGGATTAGGATCCAGGCGCGGGGTAAACCATCTCGGTGCTGATGGACTCGTATATCTACCCAGGCCATCCGTCTAGGAGAAGGAAAACTCTGAAGCTAAACCTAAGGGGAGGGAGGCCTCTCCATTCTTGGATGACATCCTTTCTAGAGCTGATGACTCGAACAAATTACCGCTGCAAACCTAAACTGCTTAAGGAGCAGATAGGCACTGTCTATAGCCCCACTTCCGTACTCCTTCTTTGCGTATTAGCCAGGCGTAGAGGTCGAAGCACAGGGATTCGGCAGAAACACTCAGTGGTCGATCTTGTTTCCTGACTAGAGCAATGAACGCCAATTTCCCCCTCTCCCGACACATCCAATCCCCCTCTAAACTGAGCAGTTGGGAATGTTTGAACATCATAATGCCAGTACAAGTAGATTGGGTCGACCATCGTCTGATGGGTTGAGGGTACCGGATTGACAGTTCCTGGCTGCTGTTCCCGACTGGTAGTAGAGGTGCCCTAACTCTTTGGTAGGGCTTAGAGCGGCTGCTCCATCGACAGTTGAATAATATCGGGATGTTTGTAGTGCATTGTCGCGCATGGAAAGGGACCCTGCAGTAGGCTTTCCTGAGGCCACAGTCCTAGTAGATCGAAGGTCAGCTGATGGTCTACTTGTGTTGCATGCCTGGTGTTCTGCATAACCAATTGTTCAGCACCCCTTACCTAACTGAAACTTTTTAAAAAATCACAGTACAAGCTAAAAATACGCTTAAACCAGGACAAAACTCAAACAAAGCCAAATTGGCTCCTCCCTTTAGGCTTGCATTTACTAACATCCGTGGGCTTAGAACTAATTTAAATGATATTGAAGCATTTCTCCTAATAAACATCCCGGATATCTTAGCACTAAGTGAGACTAACCTATACTCCTCCATCCCCTCTAACTACTTTAACATACCTGGATATCTCCCACTCTGCCGTAAGGACTCTGACAGACATATGCACGGGCTTAGAGTCTCCCTCTGACTAGAGAAACAAAACTAGAATCGAACTATCAAGCCTCTATGTGCTTTAGACTTAAGATGCAACATAATATTAGTTACTTTTATTTTCTCTACCGCTCTCCCTCGACCCAGTACTGTACCCTAATAAACAAAGTCTCTGACAGCATAGATACGGCACTTTCCCTCGACACTAGCGCACAAGTTCATGTATTTGGTGACTTAATGTCCACCACAGTAACTGGCTTGGATTCTCTAATTACACAGACGCAGCTGGTACCACAACACATAGGTTCTCTATATCTCATTCTCTTTCACAGACGGTTACGTTTCCAACTCGTTTCCCTGACCAGCAATAGCAACACGCATCACTCTTAGATCTGTTTCTGACCACAGTTCCTGATGATTGTGATACGAACGCCCACAGCCCACTTGGGAATGCTAATCATGTAGTAATGTAATAGTTGAAATCGCTCTTAACTCTAGAGCCAAAATGGAAGAGCCATTGCTCAAAACAACATGATATTATAAAAAGGCCGACTGAATGGCTCAAAACGGCAATTGAAGCACATGTCCCCACGCGGAAATTTTATAGCAAGCTCCACTCTCCCCAATGGTTTACTTCCACATGTGCAGCTGCCATCACACAGAGGCAGCACGCGTACCACAGATTTAACCGACATAAATCCAGTTCAAACAGACAGAAGTATATAGAAGCTAGAAGAAACTGTAAGAAAGAAATAGCGACAGCCAAGAGAGAATTTACTAAAACCACCCAAAAATGCATCGAAGCTCAGAAATTAGGAACCCGTGACTTCTGGAAAATCTACAACTGTGTAGTAAATAATGGGTAATCAACAATTCCCCATCATCCAACAACCATGAAGTTGTTTGCTCAGCAACCGAGAAAGCTAACATGCTTACCAGTCGGTTTGCCTCCAACTCCACACTAGACCCTGCTAACCACCCTATCCCAGACTTTCCTTTGCGGACAGACGCCACACTTGACGATCTTGAAATCACCCCTTCTCTGGTGCATGCCATTATAAAAAATCTTGACACTTCAAAAGCATGTGGACCTGATCTCATCCCGGATGTGCTATTAAAAAAGTGCTCCGCCGAAGTAGCTCCAATCCTCTCCAAACTTTACAACAAATGCCTTAATGAATCTTGCTTTCCTGCCTGCTGGAAAACTGCTTCTGTGGTACCAGTTTTCATGAATTCTGACGAAAGAACTGACCCAGCAAATTACCGCCCCATTAGCCTCCTCCCTCTTTTTGCCCAAATATTTGAGTCCATAATTAACCAAGCTCTAGTCCCTCACCTTACAGATACAAAACTTTTTACCGACCAACAATATGGATTTAGGCAAGCCCGTTCCACAGCAGACATTCTAACTGTAATCTCTGAGCGTATATACCATTCACTTGACAAAGCAGGGGAGGGTAGAGCGATAGCTCTAGATATATCTTAGGCTTTTGACAGGGTATGGCATGAAGGTCTTTTCAGGAAAACCAGATCATACGGTATCACTGGAAGAATACTTAACATAATTAAATCCTTCTTAGATAAGAGAAAAATCCAGGTTGTCCTCGATGGCTGTACATCTAAACAATATGATATAAATGCGGGAGTGTCTCAGGGGTCTATCCTTGGACCTTTATTATTCCTAATATTCATAAATTACCTCCCTGACAAAATTGTCTGTGAGATGGGTATATATGCTGATGACACCACACTCTATAACAGACACGACAGGAAAACAAATGAACACATATCTAAAGAAATGGCAGAAACAATAGAGAATGACCTCCAATCTGTAGTGGAATGGGGACAAAATGGATGGTCACATTCAATGCTGCCAAGACTAAACTTGTTTCCTTCAATAACTACAAGAAACCTTCTCTACCACCTATAGCAATGGCCGAAGACTCTTTATCTGAAAGTACATCTTTTAAGCTCCTCGGCCTAACGTTCACAGGAAACATGAGTTGGTACAATTACATTGAGAGCATTGCCAGGACCGCTGCGAACAATGTAGGTTCTCTCTACCGTGCTAGAAAGCACTGAAAGTCCTGTACCTCTATAAGGCCACCATTCGCCCATGTATGGAGTATTGTTGCCATATTTGAGCCAGTGCATCTACTAGTAGTCTCTCACTCCTAGACAAGGTTCAAAAGAGAGTCGCCAACCTAATAGGTCCTGAACTATCATCCAAACTTCAGTCTCTGTCCCATCGACGCAATGTAGCATCCCTCTGCCTGTTCTACAAGTACTTTAACGGTGTATGTTCCGACGAGCTGCAAGCACTTGTACCCCCTCTACGTAAATACCCCCGACAAACCCGACAAGCAGTACAATCCCACCCCTTCAAAGTAGAGATCCCTAGATGTAAGAGAGCCTTCTGCTTCAGTAGTTTCTTCCCCAGACTTCGCTAGACTTTGGAACTCCCTGCCAGGTTCCTGCTTCCCCAACTGTACTGACATGCAGAAGTTCAAGTGTAACGTGAACCGACATCTTGCTGCCCAACTCCCCACCTAGTACCCCTGTAGCCTATGTCCCTAATAGTAGCCCCCTACATCAAAGTGCCTTGTTTGGGGGAAAAATGTAATATATATATATATATATATATATATATATATATATATATATATATATATATATATATATATATAAGTAAATAGTTTACGCATAAAATTATACTTTCGTATGTTAATTTATGTGATTAAATGAAGTAGTCATTATATATATATATATATATATATATATATATATATATATATATATATATAAAACACGTTAACTAACGTCACCTATTTATTTGAAAAAACAGTGTGTAAAATTCCTAAATAAAACAAAACAAGTAAAAGTGAAGTAAATTATTTTTTAAGAAGTCCTGTAATTGGCCAATGAAAACATCAATCCATGCGCGGAAATAACAATGAATCTGATTGGTTAAAATAAGCGCAAATTTTCTCGTTCTTTTTCTTTTTTTCACTCCTACTCTCACTTTCTTTTTCCTATACCCCACTCTCTCTTTATCTCTTTTTTATTTGTCTCTCTCTTAATCTCACTCTCTGTTATCTCTTTCTTTCTCTTGGGAATTTTGTAAATTGGATTACTTAGGGGGACAGTTCATCAAGAACTTGTTTACGTTGGACTTGAAGACAGTCAGATTGTAGTCAGCTGAAAAGCAGGCAATCGGGAAAGAGTTCTACAGGCGTGTAGTTCTAAGAAAGAAACTTTGTTCATGGAATCTACATTTAAGTTTAGGCACAGATAAAGAGTGTGGGAAATTATTGATAGTGGTTTTGGCTAGACGAGTGTTTTTCGTGAAAGTTTGCGAGGGGGGACCATAGATTGAAGCTCAGCTGAACATTTGCATGAAAAAACGATAAAGCAGAGACAGGCTCGCAATGTCTCATTTGTGAGAAAGAGGTTGCAAGGAAAAGAAAAGAGCATCCCCCAGTAAGTTACGAACTACTATTTTGAACTCTGTCAAGGCAGGATAACCTACTTCTAGCAGCTCCTGTCCAGATGTGGCAACAATACTTCATCATTGGCCAATACCTGGCTTTTATATAGGTAGAGAATTGCATCAGGAGTGATATATCTGTTGGAACAATAGAAGGATTCCACCACTTTTCCAGCCACCTTGGCAATGGATTTGATATACGTATTCCATTTCAGGTCAGGAGTAAATGTCAAGCCCAGAAGCTTGTCAAAACATGAAGCCTCCTAAAGACGAGAGCCATTCATTTTAAGTGACTACTTCTTTATTTAACACAGATTCCAGTAGCTTACTCATGATGCAGAGGAGACGTATTGGTCTGTACTGAGAGGGAGATGAGCGATTATCTGAGTTCTTAAATACATGCGATTTCCAAGGTGTTGGGAAGCATTTCTCATTAAGACAACGCTTTCGAAAAAAGATAGAGTTTAAAAATATGTAGACAGGCAGATGGAACGATAGACAGAGAGACATATAGCCGTTTATATATTAGATTTTCTTTCGCGTTCTCTTTCTTGCCCTTATACAGGCACTTTCTTTCTTTTTATTTTTCTCTTTCTTTTTCTCTCTTAATTCCACTTTCTTCTTTCTCTTTTTCTTCCTCATTATTTCTCTTTTTATTTCTCTTTCTTCCCCCCCCCCTCTCTCTCTCTCTCTCTCTCTCTCTCTCTCTCTCTCTCTCTCTGTCATTTTCTTTTTCTCTGTTTCTGATTATTCTTATCTTTTTTCTCTCTTTTTCCATCATTTCTTTCTTTATATTTGTTTTCTTCTCCATTTTCACTTCTTTCATTTCTATCTCCTTCTTTTCCATTTTCTTTCTTTTTTCTTTTCCTTCTCTACTTATTTTACTTTTCTCATTTTCTTTCTATTTTTTTCCTTGATTCCTTCTGCCTCTCTTTCTTTATTTCTATTTTTCTTTCTTTTTTTTTCTTCTGAACGTTTGTCTGTAACTGCTCAAATTTCTTTTTTCCCCTCACTTTCTTTCTCTTCCCTTAACCCCCTCTCTCTCTCTCTCTCTCTCTCTCTCTCTCTTTCTCTCTCTCTCTTTCTCTCTCTCTCTATCGATCGATCTATCTCTCTCGTCCTCCCTCTTTCCTTATCTGTCTCTTTCTCTCTGAAACACTCTCTCATTCTCTCCCTGTACATTTCTTTCTCTGTTTTTCCCTCTATTCGTTCTCATCATATCCCTGTCTCTCTCTTTCTCTTGTTTTCTCCACACTCTCTTTCTCTCTTCCCCTTCTGTTCCCCCTCTCTCTCTCTTTCTCTCTCTCTCTCTCATCCTCCTTGTCGCTCTCTCTCCTTTTGTAGAGATTAAAAATGCATGTTCAACGACAGATATGAAATGAGAAAGAATCAAGATTATTTCTATTTACAACCATGTAATTTATTTAAGGATGAAGAAACACTTATACATTTTTTTACAGACAATAGCTTTTGGTGAAGAATACATAAGATATATGTGTGCGTGCGTACGTGCGTGTTGTTGATCTTTGCCGATCAAGTGTGGACTGAAATTAATATTTTGTTTAAAGTTGTTACCGAGGTAATTCATGCTTGCAGAGTTTGTTTGTTCATACTTTGCAATGTTTAGAGCTTACCTCGATAAGGTTGGAATGTCGCGAAAGTTCATCGCATTTCAGTATTGGTTTGTGTGTGTAAGACACACTTGGGACGCATGGCGCATGTGTCCTAATCGCCTGCTACTCGAGCAAAAATGAGGAAGGAAAAAATGGAAATAAAGAGAGAGAGAGAGAAGGAAAGAGGAAATTAGTGTCGCCCCCTGTCTGCCAGAGACGAGGTCAAAAGGGGCGATAATTGCCTATTGTTTCCCTTCTACAATTTGTGTCTGTGTGTTCGCTTTACGCGAGCATTTAAACTGGTATATCTCTATACTTTTCGCTATTTTATCTCGTTTTCTATTTCACACACTTTTTTCTAATATATATATATATATATATATATATATATATATATATATATATATATATGTAATTATATAGAGACGAATATTGGCTGAAGAGAGCTTGATAAGGATACCTTAAACGGGCCTTATTATCGGGCTTGAAACCGACGGTACCAATGACCTGTCTCAACTAACAACTTTCTGTACACAATATATATATATATATATATATATATATATATATATATATATATAAGAAAAGAGAAAATATATATATATATATATATTTCCTCTTTTCTTTTTCCTTTCCTCCTCTTCTTCCTCCCTCTCCTTCGTTCTTTTAACTCTCTCTCTCTCGCCCTCTTTCTTTCTGAACTTTCCTTTTGCCGTCTCTCCCTCTCGTTCCATTTCTCATTTTCTCTTTTCTTTATCTGTCTCTTTCTCTTTTCTCTCTATCTCCTTTTTTCGTTTTAGTTCTTGTTCTCCCTCTGGCTCTCTTTCGCTCTGTTTGTCTTTTACCCTCTATCTTATTGTCTTTCTCTCTGTATTCTCTTTCCTCCTACTCCCCTCTATCTCTCTTTTCCTCCCTCTCGGTCTCGCCTCTATATCTCTCCCTGCATTTATCTATATGTTTCTATCCTTCAATTATATCTTTCCTTTCCCTTTCCAAACATCGCCTCTATTTCCCCTCTCTTTCTCTCTCTCTCTCTCTCTCTCTCTCTCTCTCTTTCTCTCTCTCTCTTTCACACATCGGCTTTCGTCTACCTTCTCTCAACAGTTTCGACCCGTCCAGAGTGAGGGGTTATCGATTTTGGCCTTACCGTATCTATGACATGATCTGCTTTTCCAAGCGGAAAGCAACGCTCAATTTCTCACGCAGGAACTTTTTGTCTTCGGAGTCGCAGAGAAAGCGGCCGAAAATGGCATCCATTCCTTTTTTTAGACCCAGAAACAATGACATGGCGCTGAACCCAAAGTTATGATGAAATTGCCAAGCGGGGAAGCTGAAAACCTACCCGGCCTAAACCCGCATCTATTCAGAGAATAAAAGAAGAATAAGGACCACGGGGTGGAGATGGGTCAATACCGGAAGTGTTATTTACATAGACTATTGGTAAATATCAAAAAAGAAATTTTAAAAAAAACGCCAAAAAAAATAATACGCACTCATAATTGTATAATACTGTTTAAACAAAACTAACATGGCTACCCAGCGTTATCCAGTTAAGGAAGAGTTGCTTTCCTAAGTATAAAACGAAAAAGTCAGTTGTTTTTTTATCTTTTGCTTATCCAAGAAAATGCTTCACATGAGTTATTAGCGCAATTATGTTCTTTCTCCATTCTAGAAAATTATGATTTTCGTCCATTCTAGAAAATTATGATTTTTATCCATTCTAGAAAATTATGATTTTTGTCTATTTTAGAAAATTATGATTTTTATCCATGCTAGTAAAATTATCATTTTTGTCTATGCTAAAAACCTATTATTTTTATCAATTCTAGAAAATTATGATTTTTGTCCAATATAGAAAATTATGATTTTTGTCCATATTAGAAAATTATGATTTTTGTCCAATATAGAAAATTATGATTTTTGTCCAATATAGAAAATTATGATTTTTGTCCATTCTAGAAAATTATTAAATTTATACATGCTAGAAAATTGTTATATTTATACATTCTAGAAAATAATGATTTTTTCCATTCTAGAAAATTGTTATATTTATACATTCTAGAAAATAATGAGTTTTTTTCCATTCTAGAAAATTATTATATTTATAAATTCTAGAAAATAATGATTTTTTCCATTCTAGAAAATGGTTATATTCATACATTCTAGAAAATTGTTGTATTTATACATTTTAGAAAATTGTTGTATTTATACATTCTAGAAAATTGTTATATTTATACATTCTAGAAAATTATTATATTTATACATTCTAGAAAATAATGAGTTTTTCCATTCTAGAAAATTGTTATATTTATACATTCTAGAAAATAATGAGTTTTTTTCCATTCTAGAAAATTGTTGTATTTATACATTCTAGAAAATTGTTATATTTATACATTCTAGAAAATTGTTATATTTATACATTCTAGAAAATTGTTATATTTATACATTCTAGAAAATTGTTGTATTTATACATTCTAGAAAATTGTTATATTTATACATTCTAGAAAATAATGATTTTTTCCATTCTAAAAAATTGTTGTATTTATACATTCTAGAAAATTATTATATTTATACATTCTAGAAAATAATGAGTTTTTTCCATTCTAGAAAATTGTTATATTTATACATTCTAGAAAATTGTTATATTTATACATTCTAGAAAATTGTTATATTTATACATTCTAGAAAATTGTTATATTTATACATTCTAGAAAATTATTATATTTATACATTCTAGAAAATAATGAGTTTTTTCCATTCTAGAAAATTGTTGTATTTATACATTCTAGAAAATTATTATATTTATACATTCTAGAAAATAATGAGTTTTTTTCCATTCTAGAAAATTGTTATATTTATACATTCTAGAAAATTGTTATATTTATACATTCTAGAAAATTGTTGTATTTATACATTCTGGAAAATTGTTATATTTATACATTCTAGAAAATTATTATATTTATACATTTTAGAAAATTGTTATATTTATACATTCTAGAAAATTGTTATATTTATACATTTTAGAAAATAATGATTTTCGTCTATGCTAGAAAATTATCATTTTTGTCCATGTTTATTTTTTTTTATTTAGATTCATCTATAAATGAGTGAACGAATATCGGTTATATCACACTGACTTTTGCTCCTTTCTTGTTAGGATGTCTGTCCGTGAAACCCCTTTTTACTTCTCGATCACAACAATGAACCTGCTAAATAAGCTTTGTGTACGTCATCTTATTTGAGCTTGTTTAGATAATATTTTTATTGATTGGCATTTTCTACTATGGATAAAAAAATGTTTGTGTTTTGTTTATTTTTTTCGAAAAAAATTTTTTTTTTTTTTTTTTTTTTTATTTATTTTGACCTCATAACCGTAATCCGTCTTCTAGACCTGTGTTTAGGGTTTGGGTTAGGGTTTAGACGATTAATCGGAATCGGTATACGGAATCTGAAAAATCTTAAGATTGAGAGATATTGGCATTGGAAAATCTGTGTTTAGTTTATGATGTCAAAAACGATTCTTTTAATTGTTTTTTTGTTTGTTTTTGTTTTTGTTTTTGTTTCAATTTTCTATTGTTGGTATTAATAAAAGAATGATAATTATTTTTATTATAATCATAATGTTTTAGAATGGACGAAAATAATAATTTTCTAGCATGCACAAAAATCATAAACTAGAATGAAACCAAGTGTATTTCGCATTTGCGAAAATAGATGCACATGACTTTTTACGATAATCTGAAAATTAAATAAAAGCCACACAAATAGCTAAATATTTAAACGCTTTAAAAGAATTGGAATCGGAATCGGAAATTGTATCGGAATCGGGAATTTAAAATAGAATCTGTAATTGTATCGTAATCAGGTAAAAATATTGGAATCGTCGGATCACTACTAGTATAACGTTACACTCACGTTTACACACGCGTTAACATGTAGACAGTCGGGATCCAACACGTTGTAGACTCAGGCGCAAAGGAGACAAAGAATAAAAAAAAAAGCTTCAACTCATTGTTTCAGTTTTTCAGAAAAGACCATTTATTCCTCATTCTCCCGTCACGTGTGACTTCTCATTAAGGTTGTTACGTCACCCACATCTCTAACACGTACTTTTTATAGTCGTTTTCTTTTTCCTTGTTCAGGGTCTATGTACTGTTCATAACTTTATGTGCACACACACATTATATATATATATATATATATATATATATATATATATATATATATATATATATATATATATAATTTAACTCGTATCTAGGTAACTTACATTTTCAAGTGTTTGACCCAAAATTGGTGGAGAGTTATATATATATATATATATACATACATACATACATATATACATATATGTGTGTGTGTGTGTGTGTGTGTGTGTGTGTGTGTGTGTGTGTGTGTGTGTTAAATGAGAAAATTTGAAAATCTAAAAATATTTTGAAATGATAAAATCATTTATATTTACATTTTTATGTTGTTGTCCGAACTTGGCTTTATCAAGATGTCAGTCCGATTAAGTTTGTCTTTTTTCTTCTTTATAAGAATGTAAAAAGAGGTCGAAGCCTCCCGAAGAGAGAGAAAAAAAAAGCCTTGTTTCGGTGCTGTTTAAATCCGTGTGTGTGTGGGGGGGGTGTTGTGTGTGTGTGTGTGTGTGTGTGTGTGTGTGTGTGTGTGTGTGTGTGTGTGTGTGTGTGTGTGTGTGTGTGTGTGCTCGCTTGGTTTAAGCGCGAAATTTAAGCATTTATTTACACTTTAGAAAACATTGTGTGTGTGTGTGTGTGTGTGTGTGTGTGTGTGTGTGTGTGTGTGTGTGTGTGTGTGTGTGTGTGTGTGTGTGTGTGTGTGTGCGTGTGTGTGTGTGTGCTCGCTTGGTTTAAGCGCGAAATTTAAGCATTTATTTACACTTTAGAAAACATTTTAATTTGGAATTCACATGAGAAAATTTGACAACTTGAAAATGTTGGGACATGATAAAATCATTTTTATTTACGTTTTTTTATGTTTTTGTTAAAGTCCGAATTTTAGTCAATAACCTGGCTTTATCAAGCAGATGGCACAGATAGATAGTGGGGGAAATTGTTGATAGTGGCTGTAATTAGACGAGTGCTTTTTCTAAAAGAGTGGTAAGGGAGGGCATGAAGATCAGACTGCTTTGACCATTTTTTTACAGTGACTCGGGATTCTCCGTCGATACTAAAGAATGACTGCATAAGTATTAAAATCCTCAAGATCACCTTTCATTACAAATACAGAATTTAGTTTAAAATTTATTTAAACTTAATATGAATGTAATGCGACAAACAAAATATAAAACTGGAAAGTCACCCATTTTAGAAAACATTTTTTTATGAATTTACATGAGAAAATTTGAAAACTTTAAAATGTTGTGACATGATAAAATCATTTTTATTTACGTTTTTTTATGTTTTTGTTAAAGTCCGAATTTTCGTCAATAACCTGGCTTTATCAAGGAGATGTCAGCCCGAAAGATTTTTTTTCTCTTCTTCATAATGGTGTAATAAAAGGTCCAAGCCCCTCGAATAGAAAATACGTCTGGATTTTATCATTTCACATTTTCAGGTTTTCAAATTTTCTCATTTAAATTTATATCAAAAATCTTTTTTGAAATGTGTGACTTTACATTGCTTATATATATATATATATATATATATATATATATATATATATATATATATGCATATATATGTATGCATATATATATATATTTATAAAAAAAAAATATATATATATATATATATATATGCATATATATGTATGCATATATATATATATTTATATATAAATATATATATATATATATATATATTTAGTGGAGATGGTAATTAATAAAAACTGAAGAAAGCGCTCAATACTGTTGTAGAGCAAATATGCGTTTTATTTTTTATTACCGTATCTTTCTGTTAAGTTACATTATTGTTTCGGCTACACGGCCGTTTTTTTTTTTTTTTTTTTGCCGTTCTGTAAAAATCTGAGGACGCTACAGACGGCCAAAAAAACGGTCATGTAGCCGAAACAATAATGTAACTTAACAGAAAGATACGGTAATAAAAATAAAATGTATATATATATATATATATATATATATATATACAGTATAACTCCTATAGTTTGAACATCCGCTTCGTTTAAATTAGAGGATGCTGTTCAAGTTTCGTGATAAAAAAATGTGCTGCAGTTAACTTTAAATTTTCTAAGGATTAAGAAATAGTAAATAAAATTCATTGCTATATGATACTTCAAGTATATATTAAGTTGAGTTTACAATATATTGCAAGTAAGAATTGTTAAATATTGTTACCAGGAAAATAAATGAAATCTACTCTTACTTGTTAGGTATTTGTTACCTAAGTTATCATCTACAGAAATCATACATTTATGTAAAATACAGTTTTTTTAGTTCTTCATTGAAGGAGTCTCGTTGCAGTTTCTATTTTCGTCGATTGAGCTCTCGGGCGCTGCCATTGTATTCCGTAAGCGATCACGAAAATCTACAATTTCTTTGTTCTGTAGCTTCTTTATTGACTTTTTGGAGTGACATTGCTTGCAAAACATAGTTGTCACTAAAGTAAGAACTTTTTTCTAGAAATTTTATAACCGTCTCCATAGACTTTTCTGCATCATCCCATGATATTGCTTCCTCAGAGTGTTCTTGGTTATTTACATTAGGGTCAAGAGAATGGGAGCTGTTGCTATTTTCATTACCATTACTGCCTTCAGGATATTGATCAGTAGTTTCCTCATCTTGTTGCACCCACATTTCAACATCATTTGCATTAAGTGATTTTAGAACAGTGTGGTTGGTCGGTAACCGTTTGGTTTCAAGATTTTTTTCTAGACCAGATGTATTCTCTGATTCTTTCAGTTCAGAAGCCTTTGGCGCTGGGCATAATTTATTCCATGCTTTTGTTAATGTGCTTGCTCAAACTTGATTCCATGCACTTGCGAGAGAAAATATGGCATCTTTTAAAATGGCGCTGAAAATCGCTTATACTCACGGTACTATTTATCATAATCATCATGAAATCATTTCTGTAGAAACATTTTTAAGTTCCAAATAATCCCTTGATCCATAGGTTGGATGAGAGAAGTCACATTAGGTGGTAAGTAGCACACAAAAATATTCCCGCAAGATGACACTAGTTCTGATTCAGGAGGATGTGCTCTACAACAGAGGCAAGCACTTTGAATCAGGTTTACCTAATTCAAGAAAACGCCTCTGGACAACTGGCACAAATTCCTGCAAAAACCATTTTTTTAAGAACTTAAATTCATCCATCCATTTCGTGAAGAATAATAGGATACTGGCAAAGGCGAAACTCCTTTCAATGTTCGGGGTCACTTTGATTTGCCGATGACAAGAAGCTTAAGTTTATGAGTTCCAGAAGCAATAGCGCATACCATCACTGTTAGTCTTTCTTTATTTAATTTGAATCCTTTTATTTTCTGCTCCTCGGATCCGGCTAATGTTTTTGTAGGTAAGCACTTCCAATTTACGCCACTTTCATCAGCGTTGTAAACATTCTCTGGTGTTAAACCATAATCGACAATAATCGTCTTGAATTTGTCACAATAATTTGATGCTGAGTGTGTATCAGCAGACCGTTGTTCGCCTGACATTGTTAATTGTCTTATACCATGTCTACTCTTAAAGCTCCTAAACCAGCCTTCATTGAATTTCATATCTTCTGCGATATTCAACTTTTCCTTAAGAGATTTTGCTTTAGCAATTAACATCGACCCAGGTATTGCTACACCTTCATTCCGTTTTATTGCAAACCACTCATGGAATATTCAACTTGCTTTGGTCTGCGAAGAGTCCTTTTGGATGTAAACCAGTGTAATTATTCCAATCTTATAATCTCTCAATATAACGCTATTTTCAACTCCAGCATCTAATTTTTCTATAATTTGACGTTTTTCGAGTAAAGTCAGTGTCACTTATTTTCTTTTAGAGTTGCAAGCCATTGTGATGGGTTGTTTTACACTATTTTAAATATAGCAATCTGAAAAAAACAAATTTGCAGTTAGTGTAAATTAATTGTCAATAGCTAATCAACATTAATTACATAGTACCAATATTAACATTTCTGCGCAATGTCTGACTAAACCATGTAAACAGATTTACTGCAACTCCGCATCAAATATACTAATACAATTTCAATGACGAGACAGTTCAAGTTTAGAGAAAGTCCAGGTTTAGAATAAGTCCAAATAAGAGGAAGTCCAACTTTAGAGGAAGTTCAAATTAAAGGTGTTTTACTGTATAGATTTCTGTAGACAATTTTAGTTAATTTATGAATCTTCTACCAAAGTCTTCTATTTAATAATTAGTAAATTTATTCATTCTAATTTGTATATACATATGAAAATAATATCAACAAATTATAAACTATTATACATGTTTGTATATACGAAACTAAACTAAGCTAAAAAAAAAAACGATTGATCATTACGGTCGGTTATCATAATCAATCAATGTACTTGAATTGAAAGCCATACATAATTCAATTCTCTTAGCTATTATAATCAAGCTTATTAATCATTACAATTATAATTTTTGAAATCATACAATTCAAAAAACTATACTTACGTTTTGTTAAGTTTAAATATAATCTGAAAACCCCTTTATATCTTAATCATAAATAATTAAATTTACTTAATAAAGTGAGGCAGAGTTACCTCCCTTGGAAAAAATCCAACGAAATATTAACTTCGCCTATATCTATTTATTTAACCAACTCGTAGATATCCATATTCAACTAATAAGTCATTTTAACATAGTTTTAATGTCTTTACCTTAATTCTATTTTTAAAAAATTAAAACGATTGATATTATAAATTAATTCACTAATATTTAATATATAAAATGTCAGTATTAAAAATAATTTCAATCTATAGTCATAAGTTATCAAGTTTTTTGTCATTTATTCTCTCTCTCTCTTTCTCTCTCTCTCTATCTCTCTCTCTCTCTCTCTCTCTCTCTCTATATATATATATATATATATATATATATATATATATATATATATATATATATGTGTGTGTATATATATATATTTCTGTAGAAATATATGTTTTTATAATATATATCAATCCTTATTTAAGAAGCTCAATGTAATTACAGAGCAATATAGAGAATAAATGACAAAAAGTTATATTCCAAAATTCATGATGTTGACCATCTTATAATTTATTTCTTTAATTCAGTTGACTTATACAATTCTTGACAGTATCTGTTTCCTAGCGCAAAATCAATCACTTAATTATTATATCGATCAGTGAATCTTTCATGCCCTTAACTCATCATCTTCTGATGATGAGTTAAGGCTATAATATATTATTATAGCCTTAACTCATCATCTTCTGATGATGAGTTAAGGCTATAATAGAAAGATAAAATAAATACTTATTAGATACGTTTGAATCCAAAACAACGCATTATTACAAAATAAACAATAAAATACGTATTTATTTTATTCAAACCCAACCAGCGCTTCTATTCAATGAACACAAACTCTAACGAGAATTCCGCGTAACCAACGCACCGTTCCGACATTTGAAAAAAAACTACCGCAAAAACAACAAACGGGCTTCTATTAATTCTATGTGTCAAACAACAACATGGCAAAAAAAGAAAGAAAAACATACTGAAGATGAAGTCTTACTTCGAAATATATTTATAAATTTCAATATATATTTTAAACAAAATAAATATCTGTTTATTTTGTAATAATGCGTTATTTTGGCTTCAAACGTATCTAATACATATTTCTTTTATATATATATATATATATATATATATCTTCTATAATATAAAGCTGAACGTGTGTGTGTGTGTGTGTGTGTGTGTGTGTGTGTGTGTGTGTGTGTGTGTGTGTGTGGTCACGAATAGGCTCCTATATGGTTGACTATTTTAAAAAACTGATTACATATAACGATAGAAGATGTATCGAGGATCAGGAATGGATATGTTTGATCTGGCAGAACGATGGTTCATAAAAGGTGTGGGATCTTCGTTCGCGCCTGGCGCCCAAAGTATGGGAATAAAAAATGAAAAAAAACGTTTGCAAGGGTTTTTGATATAGATGTACATAAGAATACTTTGATAAGTATGTATTAACTTAAATAGGGATGGTATAATAAAATTGTGGGGTCTGCGTTCGCGTCTGGCCTCCATAGAATGGAAATAGGCACAAACTTTAATAAAGACTTTTCATATCTATCTGCGTAAGTATACTTTGATAATTATGTTTGAGTTTGAAGAAATATGGTATAATAAAATTATGGGGTGTTCGTTCGCGCCTGACCTCCATAGAATGAAAATATATCACAAAGTTTAACAAGGTTTTTTAATATAGATACACAAAATATTGTGATAAGTGTTTCAGTGTGAACAGGTATGGTATAATAAATTATGGGGTTTATCTATTTTATTTTTACTATCATCATATTTTGCTTTGGTTTTGATACCCCCAAATTCGAAGCTATCTCTTTACAACCCTTCCTTTTCATAACCTATCAAACTTTTATAAATCAGAGTCCATTTTCTGTTGGCTGGTTTTGAACCCAGTCAACGACGGGTACTTTTGCTAGTATATATACATTTGCTGTATACGTGAATTTGTTATTTTTTTTATGTATATTTGTAACTTGTGTCTTTATTGACTTTTAACAGATGCGAGCGTTACGGGGGCTCAGTCAAATGGATATCCCAAATAAGTTTCTAGGCGATAATGTCAGACCAACACGACCTCTAAACCGGAGAACAATTAGGACCAATATCAATCCGCACGATAAAGTAGGTCTTTTCATCCCTTCTTTTCTTTCCGTTTGCTTTTCAAGTGTGTTTCTTTAATTATTTTTTAAACTCAAAATTTGCCTTTACGATTCTTCTGCTGAGCTTGTAGAATAATCAACATATTGATATGCCGTTCAGCATTTGGTAACAATATTATTGAATATAGAAGTTCTGTTCTTCTTTTCGTTATTGCAGCGAAATTCGATAATTGAAATATTGAATTTCAAGTGAAAGCAATGGTATTGAATGACTTGGCATGTCACAGTAATACACATATCCAAAAATTACGGAAAACGGTGTGGTAGAAAAAAAAGATTACCGGAGCGTTTTAATCGTACCAAAACGAAGATACATGTTTTGTGGCCGATTTGCCGTTTTAACGTACAAATAGCCTCAAACTATGTAATCATTAAAAGGGACTTGTCCGTTTGACACCGGTATGTCGCGTAATGTAAATAGAAGTTTGTTTATGTAAAAATTAATTTAAATTAACCACGTTGTTTAACAAATGAAAATAGAATTTATGCAAGCTAAAGTTTTAAAATAATTTACGTTTACGTGATTATTGAAAATTAATGATGGGATTAAGCTTTAATTTAACTTAACCACATTGTTTAACGAATGTAAAAAGAAATAATGCCAGATGAAGTTTTAAAATAAGTAAATGTGTTTTATTTTATAACTGGCGAGGGGTACACGGCGTTGCCCGGGTGTTTGGGGGGGGGGTAAAAAGTAAGTATGAGGATTGAACCCAAGCCCTTGAGGCAAAGTTGTAAATTAAAGTGTGAGAAAAAAAACGTGCGATGTTAACCATTGCCCCACCGCGAGATACTGACGGAAACACGTTTGAATTTATTTAATTACTTGGATTTAGCAGGTGCTCGTTTTAATGAGGTCAAGTTTGACTGCGAGATGGTATTCATTTACTGCTGAACGCTTTTTTCCCCCACCCCCAAGATGTTATAGGAAAAAGACTAACCCACATGCGGCGAGCGACAAATATTGAATATTTATCTTCCCATAATCGACCAAATTAAATAGACAGGCGAGCTTCGTTGTTAACTGTGAGATATTACGATTTATATGTGATATAAAAAGACCGCTTCTCTGAAAAAAGCCTTTTGTAGACACACAGAAAAAGCGAACACACATACATACATACATACATACATACACACATGCATACATACATACACATATACATACATACAAAGATACATACATACATACAAACACACATACAAACTTACATACATACATACACACAAACATACATACCTACACACATACATACACACATACATACAAACACACATACATACATACACACATACATACATACACACATACATGATGATGATTGCAATGTCTTGTCAGACGAGTGCCACTCCCTCAGACATTTAAAATCCATGAGCCCAAAATGCCTGAGGGAGTATCTATACAAAGATGATGTTACAGAGTCATAGCTTTGTACGACAGCTAAGTCTCTCTCTCGGTTCAAAATGTTGAGATCCAGCAACAAGCAAGAGCAAGATAGCCAGCAACAAATTAAACTGCAGACCAGCTTAATACATACATACATACATACATACATACATACATACATACATTTTCGCTTTTATATTTATAGATTTAAAAGTAAAAACATTAAACAATAAAAATAAAATTTTGGTTTCATTTTACAGTAGATATTGTTTTTCCGGGTGCATATAATGATGCAGAAACCCTTTTTCCTTGTTCCTGCGTCTCCACAAGAATTCTACCATGTACCTCCCAAAATTATCTTTCGATCGCACCCTCCTCACTTTATTCTTGGAATGTGCCCATAAACCTTCTATGGTTTGTATGCGTGTTGTTGGATCTTGTGAATCCCTGGAGTTTTTCTTCGTGGATCACAACATCATGGTCATATACGCTATGATCGAAATGATCAAGACCTTGATATGCTGCCCAGTCGTCTAAAATGATTCGCCTACCGGGACGAATCCACGTGTTCCTTATTGGGAATAGCGTGTCTCAATCCCTACTATGTCCATAAATATAAACAAACTTCTGTTTACATTAATCAGCTTTTATCATTAAATTACTATCAGTTTAGCCAGACTTTGTTCTTAACTTTATGTGCATATTTATATATATAATAAAAAGTTTGACTCGTGTCCAGGTAGCCTACATCTAAAATTTCAAGTGTTTGGACCCAAAATTGACGGAGGAGTTTGGTAGAGTCTGCAAAGGTCAACTTTTTCAACTTTGACGTCTTGGCAGGCAAATTTTCTCCCAGAAACTGATTAAAAAGCTTGCTACATGTCTGAATACTCTTTATGTAAAATTTAAAATGTTTAGACGAAAAATTGGCTGAATAGTTTGCTAGAGACCGCAAAGGTAAAATTTTTTCAACTTTGACCCCTTGGCAGCTCAAATTTTCGGCCAAAAACCGATTAAAAAGCTTGCCATATGTCTGAATACACTTTATGTAAAATTTCAAATGTTTACACCAAAAATTGGCTGAGTAATTTAGTAGAGACCGCAGGTCAATTTTTTTAAGTTTGACTCCAGTGTTGACCCCTTAACATTTATTGTTTTGGGCTCCTATCAAATTTAAAAAGTTGACCGATGTCCAAGTAACCTACATCTAAAATTTCAAGTGTTTAGACCAAAATTGGCGGAGGAGTTTGGTAGAGTTTTCAAAGGTCAAATCGTTGAACTTTGACCCCTTGACAGCCAAATTTCCGGCCGAAAACCGATTAAAACGATTTCTGAAATCTCTATACCCCTTATGTCAAATCTCGAGACTCTAAACTGAAAACTGACGGAGTAGTTTGGTAGAGAAATATATACACACAGACACACACACAGACAGACAATTTCACTTATACAGATATATAGATAAAATAAAACACGTTTAATCATTTTAAAGCTTCATCTGGCATTATTTTTATTTTTATTTGTTAAACAACGTGGTTAATTTAAATTAAATTTTACGTACACAAACTTCTGTTTACATTAAACGATATACAGGTGTCGACCGGACTAGTCCCTTTTAGTGATTATATGATTCGAGGCTATTTGTACAATTAAACGGCAAATCTGCCTATTTTGTGACAACTGTAAATTTTTGGTCACTTTACCTCAACTGAACTTTACTCAAATCTGCGACAACCAACCACGTACTAACTGATTGTCCAAGAGTCCACACTCAACTATTACCTGATCATACCCACTACGATGTCCGATCCTCCAACCCAAACCATGCATTACGAATCGGGGGAGATGAAAAAAAGACTGAGTCAATTTTTATTTCTGTTCCTATCCAGAGTGCTCCTTTTTGGGGTCTGGATTTTACCGCACATTAAAACCTTGTGTCTCACTCGTAGGGGGGGGCAAGTAAATATCAACTGGTTGACATTCACGCAGAATTGTTTGATTTGCGACACTTGAAAAGGGGTGTGTTCAGTCGTTTCTGTTTCATCGTTTCGCAGCGCGGACAATAAAGGCCTGACCGAAGGCTAACGTAATAATTTATTGGGAATTTCCCAACTATAGACGGTAGCAAAAATAAAGTGACGTCGACAATAAGGAAGAAACACAACACAAATGTAGTTCTTTTAAGAAAAGGCCCTGTCGGTGGGGCATTAGAATACTCCGACTTCCCCCCTGCAGAAGGTAAAAGTCCCTCAATGGGGGTCCTGGATATGACCTTAAACTATATCCGATGGTGAGGCGGGCTCTGGGGAGTGTGGAGCCACCCTTTAATTGCCATTGCTCCCAGGTCCACTCTGACCCGGAGTGGTAGTACCTGTTAGGGTCCAACTATAGGTTAAATAGAAACTGACTTGCAAAAACCAAATATATTCTATTAAAACATCGTTCTTCAAAATCACCGGATTCGGCATTAAATAACCTGAAAAGGGTTGATATGCCGTAAAACAAAAACAACCAACCAACCAATCTTATAAGAAAACTTGTATTAATAGGAAAGAGAAGAAGGAAGAAAGTTTCTTTGCAAAAGCAGTCGCTTTGCGGAACTTGACTATTGTTCGTCCTTTTAACGCTGTTTGTTTCCTGTTGAGATAAAAAAAAAAAAAAAAAAAAAAGACGGAAGCCTTGTATTCTTTGTGCTGCAGTTACTGTTGAAACTTCTCTCTCGTGTCCGGTATTAATAGCGGAGAAGATTAAAAAACACGTGTTGTCTTCAGGGGGTCAACAAGCAAAAGAGAAAGAGAATTCGAAATAACCGCTCTCGAGAGGTTGGGAAGAATCTAAAAAGGAAGGTCTGTGATTGGTTGTTTTTTCAACCAATCACAGGGCACCCCGTTAGTGACTCCTTAATAATTCCAATAAATTAGGGCTATGACAACAGAATATTCTTTTCATTATTTTGACTCTCGAGTGTATATCCGACACAGTAAGACACAATTAATTAACCGAGAACCACATCCGTCTATATAAAAACATATAAGATATTAACAGATATATACTCAAGAGTCAAAACCATGAAAAGAATATGCTGTTGTCACAGCCCTAGTAATAAGGTCGTTGTTTTTATGTTATGTTGGAGAAAATCTGTGTGTGTGTGTGTGTGTGTGTGTGTGTGTGTGTGTGTGTGTGTGTGTGTGTGTGTGTGTGTGTGGATAGTTATATTAATATACTATTTGATTCGTAATTACTTTCTTATTTTCTATTTCTTCTCAGTTCGAAGACTGCACAATAAAAAGGGAAATGTTTTATCAAGGTAAGAATCAAAGGTTTGAATTGGGATTTGATGGGATTTGGCGGAAGTGACGTCATTACGTTTCTTCTTCTTCTTCTTCTTCTTCTTCTTCTTCTTAGTCTTCTTTTTATTCGCCTTTTGTCTTATTTTCTTTCTTTTTTCTATTCTTTCGTTTTTATTTTTATTTTAGTGGATTTTTCTTATTTCTTCTTTTTTTCTTCCTCCTCTCCCTTTTCATTTATTTTTCTTCGTCGTCTTTTTTCTTCCTTTTCTTCTTTTTATTATTCGTTTTCCTTCTTTTTTTTGTGCTCATTTTCCTTATTTATTTTCTTCGTTTGCGTTTCTTTTTATTTTTGTTATCCCCCCACCATTTTCTTTCCCCCTCCTCTAGTTGTCGTTTTCTTCTTTTTCGCCTTCATTTTTGTTGTTTTTTTTATTTGTTTTTTTTTTTGCTTTGTTTTGTTTTTATCTTCAAATTTTTTGCTCCTATTCTTTTTCCCACATTCTTTTCTTGTCTTTCATTTTCTTTTTTTTTTCGTTCGTTCGTTGGTTATTATTATTATTATTATTATTATTATTATTATTATTATTGCGAATGCCATCCTCCGTTTTTTGTTTTTTTTTTTTACTTAATTTCTATTTTTCTTCTTATTTTTTTCTTTTTTCATTTCTGCTCTTTCTTTTTCTTTATTTACAGTTATTTTCTTCGTTTTCTTTTTTTTTCTTTTCTATCCATTATAATTATTTTATTAACTTTCTTCTTCTTCTTCTTCTTCTTAATTTTATTATTATTATTATTATTATTATTATTATTATTATTATTATTATTATTATTATTATCCTTTATTATTTTTTTATTAACTCTCTTCTTACTATTATTATTATTATCATCATTATTATTATTATTATTATTATTATTATTATTAAATTATCATTTTCATTCTCACATTCTAGCCATGTTAAGCATATAATATATACCTATCTTTTTCCCTTTCTTTTCTTCTATTTGTCCACCTCCCGCTCTTCCTCGTATAAAATTAAATAAGAATAAAAATCCGGCGTAATCCTAATCCATATGATCCAAGAGTTCTTCCTAAAATCCGATATTTCGATCTTTAGTTGAATTCTTCTGATTATTGCCTCGAAGATCTCACATCATTTGTTAGTGATTTCTTATTGATAAAATCTGAGCGCTTTCCATGGAACCTGAGTGACGCAAAGCCTTCCAGATGAAAGGGTAATATTCTGTGCTAAACGGGTTTGTCGGAGATATGTACGTTGAGGGGGGAACAAGTGCAACGAATTCATCAGAACACATTCCATTAAAATACTTGTGAAACAGCCACAGGGAAGCAACAGTGCGGTGATGTGACAGGGTTTGGAACTTGGTGGATAGCGCGGGACCTATTAGATTTGAGACATTTTTCTTGAACCCTGTCTAAGAGCGAGAGGTTAGTGACGGATGCACGAGCCCAGATGCAGCAACAAGACTCCATGGCTTTGTAGAGATACGAGATATTCTCAGGTGTGAGAAATTTTCTAGCACGGTAAAGAGAACCCACCTTCTTTGCAGCATCCTTTGCAATGTATTTGTTCATACATCGTAGTGGTTATCTTTTAAAACATGTTTTCTATAGACTTGAACAACGTGGACTGAATTTTGTAAGTATCTTAGCAAATCTTAAACTGAATTCATTTTTAACAAAAAAGTTCGACAAAGTTTACTTTCAAAAATCTCATTAGAAGTCAACATGGGTCACGTGATACGTTTAATACCTTCACTTTCGGTATTGTCATAGTTCTTGGCTAACCCCACCCTTTTTGAATTTTTGAAATGTGGATTGATTTTTCGTATCATTTGAATTCTTTGGATAACTATTCTCACTTTGAGTGTTATTTTCACAATGTTTCAGTCGATATAACCTTTGGCCTTCTTTAGGTGTATTATTTTCGAACTCGGGAATCGGAACGGAATTTCGAACAGAAGTCTTTGCTTAATCCATGACTGCGTAAAATTCGCAATTGTATTTATTTATTTTATTTATTTTATTTATTTATTTTTTTACACAGTGATCACCACTTATCAAGGCCCGGAAGCCACTCAGGGATAAGGGTGATTGCAAGTACATTACGTTAGTGTGGAGATTTGATGAAGTGTTTACTTAAGGGGGCGGTTCATTAGGAATTTGTTAACGTTGGACTTGAACACATCCAAGTTGTAGTCCGGTGGGAAGCAAGCAGACGGAACAGAGTTCCACAGGCGTGCAGTTCTAAGAAAGAAGCTTTGTTCATGGAATCCGCGTTTTGATTTAGGCACAGATATAGAGTGAGGGAAATTTTTCACGGTGGATTCAGCTAGACGGGTGTTTTTCGTGAACGATTGGCGAGGGGGGCCAGAGATTTTCCTTGTATTTGATTGAAAAAAGATCAATTTTTATATTAAAACAAAACCAGATGGTATCAGTTCGTCGTCAGTGTACAACATGCTACTTGAAAGTTTTCTATAAACACTTGAAAATAGTTGACGATTGGTAGACAAAATGAGAAAACGATGTAAGAACAAAATATTTGACAACGTCTCCTTTCATTGTTAGGAACGAATTTATAAATAATAATGTTGCTATTTAGAAATCAATTTTTAGCATGGGGTGGGGCGTGGACTTTGTTCACTATTCTGTGCTTTCTCTCTATGAATTAAGTTAAAGTTTTATTTTAATGACTAGCGGGGGTACCCGGCGTTGCCCGAGTGTTTGTTGCCGGGACGGGGGGGGGGAGTTTTAAAAAATGTTATGGTAGGTAAGTAGGAAGGATCAAACCTGGAGTCATGAGTAAAAGTAGGAAAATAAAGTGTGAAAAAAAAAACATCTGCAACGTTAACAGTTCGGCCACCAAGAAAAGTCCATTCCAGTTGTTTAGGAAAAAAAAAACGACTACGGTAGGTCGGCGCGAACGTGAAAATATAATGTGAATTGTCCAGCACGCTAACCACTACGCCACAGAGCACTGCAGCTTAGTTTAGTGATTTTAAATAACTTCACATGAAAGAACTACGAAGCCAAACCGATGTTCTCTTCTCAACTGTTCCTTGTGAACGATCCCCAAACGGTGTTAAGTGGTGGCAGGGGGAGGAGGAATTTATTAGAGAGAAAATATTTTACCACTTCCATTGATCTTAACCGATTTTGGCCGTGACTTCTCAGCAGAAAAAGTATAGAAATCTAAGATTATCGAGGAATTTGAGAAATAATAAGCCTATAGCACACCTCAGATATTGTTCTGCCGTTTGTGCATATTATATTTGCATGAAATATCTTGATTTTTAAGGTCAAAATCAGACGGGAAAAAATGAGTTCATTTTATTTATATAGAAGAATAGAAGAGAAGAGAAGATAAAAATTTGGTGGGTTATTAAATTAATTTGTTTACTGTAAAAAAAACAAACAAAAACGAGATGTTCATTAAATTAGCAATTATATCGACATTTAAACTCATACATAAACTCATACCCCAAAAAGAGGAATAGGATTGGGACATTTATTACTGTAAGTACAAAAAAAAGAAAAGAAATGAAAAATAAATATGCAACAAATAAATGTTATCAAAGGTAAAACTCTTCTACATACCTGAATAGATTTTATTGTGTTTAAACTTCTTTTCAAATGTGTTTTTAGTTAAAAAAAAAAAAAATAGTGTCTCCTCTTTGAGTTAGAATTTAAAACAATAAGCCCGACAGAAGGATCAATTGATAACTGCTCAAAATTGAAAATTAAACAAACGCTGGTAGAAACACATAAATAAATGTTAAAAATCGAACGATAATATTACGCTGTACGAGTATGTTGTTTAATTTTCGATTTTTGAACGATTTTGCAAGAATGGTTCGTAAGTGAGTATCATTTTACTTTAGTTTTATGTGCAAAACGGTTTTCCTACGCGAAATTTTAAAATAATAGTTTTTTCTTTTCGTCACATAATCTACCGGCGAATGTCCGCTTTCTTTGAGTTCCCAGTATTTATTCGCTAGTGTTGTTTTTATACGGTGTTTTTTTTTTTTTTTTTTTTCGTAGTCGAATGGAAAATAATGAGACAAGCTACCACGTGCAGACATTTAGACGACCCATGTAAATTATGCCTCCATGAAAAATTTGCTATCCTGTACTTTAAAGAACCTCAAAATCTATTAAACTGTAGACGAGAAATAGCAAACAACTGTGTTCACAAAATAAAACTTACTCTAGGATAGCGATACAAAATAGCTTTAAAACTAACAATAACAATAGAAAACAAACAAATAAATAAATTAAATAAACATGAATATACATAGAGGATCACACATATATGTATATATATATGTATATACATGTGCATGTATGTGTGTACACATAGGTATATTTATATATATATATATATATATATATAAAAAGGAAGGAAAAGATCTACCTTAAACCACTAACCTAGTTCTAAAACAGATCCTTTGTTCGATAAAATTCATGCCCATTGGCTGATAGGAGGGGGCGCGGTGGATACTAGAAAGCTGATTGGCTAACTAGAAATCCTCAACATATATAAAAACAAGAAGCAACCACAAAATTCGCGCATAAGCCTGACGAATCCTATAGTGGATGAAACGCAAAATATTAATCGCCATATATATTTTATAAATTACTATATATATATATATATATATATATATATATATATATATATATATATATATATATATATATATATAAATGAGGAATAAGTGTTGATAGACAATATAAATTGATTTCTTTTTAGTTCTCCCACAGCCTCAATATTTCATCTCACAGCACAATTATTTCGTTCCTAGTGTAACTATCGCTAGACGTTGCATCCATATTATGTTAACTAGCGTCTTCTCTACTCTTTTGATGAGAAGCATTCGGCTTCAAAATAGCACGGTATAAAGAGTTCTCACTTACCCTACACCCCAAATAAATCGATCAACCCTATTGAATAAATAAATAAATCTATCTATATTAGTATATATTTTTATATCGTCATTTTCTGTATTTATTGATCTCTTTCATTCCTTCTCTCTCTCTCTCTCTCTCTCTCTCTCTCTCTCTCTCTCTCTCTCTCTCTCTCTCTCTCTCTGTTTCTCTATTCATATATATATATAAATATATATATATAAATTAATATATATATAAATATTATATAAATATATATATATATAAATAAATATTATATAAATAAATATATACAAATATAAATATATATAAATGTAAATATATAGATATATATATAAATATATACATATATAAATATATATATATATAAATAAAATATATATATATAAATATATATAAATATCTATATATAGATATATATAAATATATATTTATAAATATGTACATATAAATATATATATATAAATAATTAACTATATATATATAAATATACGTATAAATATATGTATATATATATGTATAAATATAAATAAAAATATATAAATATATGTATATATAGAAATATATTAATATATATATATATATATATGTTTATATATAAATATATTAATATATACATAAATATATGTTTATATATAAATATATTAATGTATATAAATATATGTATATATATTTATATGTACATATTTATATATATATATATTTATATATATCTATATATAGATATATATAAATATATATATATAAATATGTACATATAAATATATATATATAAATAATTAACTATATATATATAAATATACGTATAAATATATGTATGTATATGTATAAATATAAATAAAAATATATAAATATATGTATATATAGAAATATATTAATATATATATAAATATATGTTTATATATAAAGATGTTAATATATACATAAATATATGTTTATATATAAATATATTAATGTATATAAATATATGTATATATATATATATATATAATACATATGCGTGTGTGTGTGTGTTTTTATAATATTTGTTGTGAATATGAAGCTTTCAGAAAAAGAAACCCAATATAGAATAGGAATTGGGGTTATAAGTAACGATTTCCCAAGGACTTTTAGAAGAAACAAGAAAAGGAGTAAAAAAACAGCTTTAGATCAATCGAATTGCATAAATTAATCACGATCAGCTTTTAACATATTAAACACTTATACACGTGGACCCGTCTGAGAATTACTACACACACACACACACACACACACACACACACATACATCTGCACAATAGCACGGAGACCCGACGTTGCATGGGATTAGCTCATGACCAATGAATGTCTCACACTCCCAAATTTTTATTTTCACCGAAATCGGTGAAATTGCTTTTTTGCAATTAAATCTATTAATTGCCTGCTCTAGTTGGGAACCCATCGTGGTGCACCGGGAAGAAGCTTCACATACCTCCCCGCAGTGACTTAGTCCAGAATACATTGTAGTCTACATTGCCATGTACAGAACCTACTTTTGAGTTCATTAGATTATTTTTTTAACACGTTGCTTTAATTAAAGTTTAAAATGCAAAAGTCAAGTATTATGCTTTAATTGTGCACTAAACAGAAGCATTCATTTCGAACGCGCCCCTGTCATATCAAAGAACATACTGTTGATTTCATACGCCTCACATTACTGCTTGTGCAATGATAATGGCTTGAAATTAAGAGACAATTGTGCTTTAAACAGAAACGTTTATTTCGAATGCGCTTCTGTCATATCAAAGAACCTACTGTTGATTTTATATGTCGGACCTTTCAGCTTTTGTGGTAATAAAACTCCTGAAATGTGCTTGTGATATTAGGCCGCATAAGGTGTTAAATGTCTGTTTCTTCTTTCATCGGATTATTTCGATTATCGATTATCGAAATTTTTCGAAGACATTCCCATACAAAACATATTTAAAAACACTGCCAGCTACATAAAGTAATTTTGGGTTATATTCTATAAAAATCGGATCCCCAATCATGTTTCTTTTATCCTTGAAACCGTAAAAAACAACTAACGGGACCAGATGTGTTCTTACCCCTTTTATTTTTTTCATTTTTCTTAAACTTTTTCTTCTAGGGGATGGGACATCCAACCAGATGTCTGACATTTACCCCTATTTTAGTGAGTCCAACCAAGAGATCTTTTCAGGATTCTAGCCGTCCCTTTCGGTGCAATCGTTTGTATTTCACTTGCACTTGGTTCACCGGGTATGCTTGCTATGTACTTTTTAAAGTTCTTTTTCATAAGCCCAGTTGCTCCTATGATGACTGGTATAATTGAAACGGATTGCACACCAATATGATTGGTATTATCATTTCTTGTGCTCCTTACAAAGGAAAAACAGTTCTACTGCCAAAGATCTCCTTAAGCTCAATCTACTTCCATTTAAATTCCGGAGGCTCCAGTTTCCTGTGAAGGTGTGTTATGCAATAAGCATGAATAAAAGTCAAGGTCAGGCATTTAAAACCATTGGCGTAGACTTGACATCAGACTGCTTCAGTCACGGCATCTTCTATGTCTTCATCATCCGGACAGGAAGTTCAGAAAACTGCATTCTGGCTCCAAATAAAAGCAACAGAAATGTAGTCTACCATGAAGCTCCTCAATGAAAAGTTATAGAATGAGATATGATGAGAAATGATATGATCTTCATTCTGATACGTTTTACGTATCTAATGTGTTAGATAAAATTTAAGCAATGAATTCAAATGTACTTCCATAAAAAATTTATCATGTGATATCATAAAGTAACCTTCATCTTTGATAAAAATGTGTTTGTGATACTAAACAAGTTTTAACCATTGTGTTTCTTTGTAATTGTTTCAATTTTTATGTGTAGCAATATCAGTGTCAACTTTGATATAACCTATATGCTTTAAAGTTCCTGGTTGGATTTCAGTCACTTGAAGAGGTAGTTAAAGAATTTTAAACACCTTAGGCAATAGTTGCTCTTAAAACATCTACTTACTGAAAGGATGCCCACGAAGCAGGTGCCCGAGTGTAGAGCAAAGACCCGCGCGGCGTGCGGGTAATTTTGCTAGTACTCCAATAAATTTGCTTTCTTTGTGTATTTATATTCATATTAAAATCGCATTTTTCTATTTATTTAAAAAGAAAATACAACTTCCAACGTTCATATAATTGGTAAACGTGTTTTCTCTGTGGAAATATTGTTAACTAACACTGATACTGTATAATAAATTGCGAATAGACGGGCTTACCTGACAAACGCTCGAGGTGTGCATTCTGCAAAGCGGGTACGTCCAAAGAAAAATGGCAAGATGGCGGCGGCCGATTAATATTGCCAAGTAATCACGCAAAATCTCGTGTTCTCTCGCACACACGAGAGTTCAGCTTAGCATAAAAACGGGTCACTGTGAGCAAGAAGCGAGAAGGAAAAACGTAGTCAAGAAAAGACGACGCTTCTGACGACTGAGAAGAAAAAAGAAGAGAAAGAGCAAGAAGTAGAAGAGGAAGAAGAGAACGATACATGAGAAGACGAGGTGTGTGCGGTTTTGAGTAAATCGAAACAGACACAAAAAAAAAACTCTGATTACAGATACGAGGTGCCTTCAATAAGTTTCTTGACTTTTGCTGTACGAGCATGTTAAATTGTCGTAGACTCTTGAAAATTCAGTATGTTATTGCTGTACATCTTATGAGATGACTGACCAATTTTTTTTTTATTTCAAGTTTAACTGAACAGCTACAACAGGAATTGGAATACACCTTACTAAAGCCTGATAGTCACGGCTAGTGAATTTCACAAATGCAATCTGGACAAGTTGGAAGAACGATATGCAATAAAATTATGTTTTACACTTGGGAAAATGCCACAGAGATGTATAGAATGCTTCAGACTGCTTTTGGACTATCTTGCATGAATCACGCATCAGTTTTTGAGTGGCATAAGAGATTCAAGAAAGGGAGGGGTCTGTAAACAATAATGAGATATGTTGGAGGTGTAAGGAAGTCAGAACACTAGAGTTGATTGGTCAAATAGAGACAATATGTGCACAGTTGGATGTCAATGTTTGAACTGTATACACAATTATTCACGAGGAACTGAAGATGCTGAAGATTTGCGCGAAATTTTTCCCAAGAGTGCTCAGCGAAGATCAGAAAGAAAGACGTTGAAATGAGCATCAAGATCATTCCTCATCCCCCATAGTCCAGACTTTGCTCCCTGTGACTTTGGGCTATTCGCTAAGCTGAAGGGAAGCCTTAGAGGCTGTCGTTATGAGACAATTGAGGAGGTGAAAGCGGCTGTGACGAGGGCCATTGAAACGCTCACACAAGAGGATTTCATGGGCCTTTCAAAAGTTATTAAAACGGTACAAGTGCATTGCAGCCGGAGGAGGTTACTTCGAAGGGGGCTAGAGTTTCATGTGTGTACTATAAATAAAAGCATTTATACAAAAAAAAGTCTGGAAACTTATTTAACACACCTCGTATACTGCAAACACAATCCTAGACTTTCCAACGGCAAATCAATGTTGGCTTTAAATGTTACATTAAAAGCTAACTCTTTTTTCTCTTTCCCTTTCTCCCCTCATCCTAGGCAGAACAGAACAACATTCTTACTCTGCTGACTCTTCGTAGAGTTGACTGTAATCATCAAAGAAGCAAATACCCATGTGTGTGTGCCTTGTGTGGCTATACGACTTACCATCAGATGGGATCTGAGAGAAAGAGAGAGAGAGAGAGAGAGAGAGAGAGAGAGAGAGATTAAAGATGGCGGATGTGGCTACAAGGTGTGGTCTCGTGGAATCGTACGAGATCACACCGTCCACTGCACACATATGCAAATGAAATGCAGTCAGTTTTTCTTTTAATAAAAACGCCTGTTGGCAGATGTTAAGAGGAAAGACGCGTGCTGGGAATTGAGGGAGAAAGTTATGAGGAGGAAATACAGTGACGAATTCTATCCGTAAACTTTTGTGGGGGGTTTTCTTCTTCTTTTTTTCTCTCAAAATACCAGCCCATTTAACTGCACTCTTCTAGGTGTGAAAGTGCTCGCCTGCGCTTCAATCTATCATCTACTTTTCATATCTTCCACAAAAAGCACTCGACTAGCTACAACCACTATGATTTCCTCCACTCTCTATCTGAGCTTAAATCTAAACACAAATTCCATTAACAAAGCTTATTTCCTAGAACTGCCCGCCAGTAGTACTCTGTTCCACTGGCCTGCTTTCCACCTTACTACAATCTGGTCTAATTCTTGTCCAATGTAAATAAGTCGTTAAATAATTAAATTCTACTCAACTTCCACCAATAACGATCGCTACACTTCTCTCAATGATCACTGTATACTCATTAACACTTATCCTCGAGTGGCCTTCAGATCTTGATAAATAGTGACTCCCTTGTAAAGTAAAATTAAAGAGATCGCCATACACTAGTTACATGTAAACATCTATTCATTTGATTGACTAACACTCCTCGCACATATCGCTCTTTACAATGAAGCTCGTCTGAGCTCCAATCCCTCGTCCCCCCTCGCCAATCTTTCACGAGAAACACGCGTCTGGCTGAAACTACTGTCAATAATTTTCCCCACTCTTTATCTGTGCCTAAATCCAAACGTAGATTCCATGAACAAAGCTTCTTTATTAGAACTGTACGCCAGTGGAACTCTCTGCCGCTTACCTGTTTCCCATCTGACTACAACTTGGACGTCTTCAAGTCCAACATAAACAAACTCCTGACAAACCGCCCCCTTAAGTAAGACACTCTATCAAAACCCCCAATACTAATGATTACTACAATACTATTTCATTGATTACTGTACACGCAATAACCCTTATCCCTGAGTGGCCTTCGGGCCTTGATAAGTGGTGACCCCCATGTTACAAAAAACGTCTTAGGAAGCGGAAAGAAAATTATTTTGTTTCAGATATTTTTAAACGAAAACTTGTATTCCTATAAATTTTAAAAAGACATTCTGTATTCTTATAAAAAAATTTAAAGACATTTCGTATTCCTATAATTTTTTTAAAATACATTTTATCTTTCTATAAAAATGTTTAAAAGACATTTTGTGTTGCTATTAATTTTTAAAAGACATTTTGTATTCCTATAAAAATATTTACAAGATATTTTTATTCCCAGAAAAAAAATTTAAACGACATTTTCTATCCCTATTAAATTTTTTAAGACATTTTATATTCCTATAAAAATAATTGTTTAAGTCTTTTTTTTTTCATTTTATGAGTCGCTGATAATTTAATTGGATTTTTAAACGCCTTTAATAGGAAAATCCATGGCAATGAAACCATGGTACGTCTCTGAAATGTGTAATATATAGTTTTTTAAATCAATAAATTGTATTCTAGCTCCAACAATCGCGATCGAGCAATTTATTGATTTCTTTTACACACATCTATATATATATATATATATATATATATATATATATATATATATATATATATAAGTAAGATAATATATATATAGTATAGTAAGATATATATATATATATATATATATATATATATATATATATGTATATATATATATATATATATATATATATATATATATATATATATATATATATATATATATATATATATATATATATATATATATATATATATATATATATATATGGAATAATCGCGTTGACACACCGGTTCTCATCAGATCACCGAAGTTAAGCAACGCTGAGCCTGGTTAAAAACAGATGGGTGACAATTTGGGAATTCTAGGCGCTGTATGTGCTCTCCGCTTATCTCGGCATTTGTTTCCAGCCATCGTGTACATACACTTCACTTGCCACTGGTATTTAACAATGTCGACTCAGGAGAAGTGTGGTTGGTAATTGCGCAACTCTTGCCACAAAAAAAATCACGCGCAGGCACCCTTACAGTGGGTATCCATACTCTGTCAAGACTGAAGGAAATATATATATATATATATATATATATATATATATATATATATATATATATATATCTGTGGGAATATTTTTATTCACTTTTATTTCATTTTTATATATCCCAGTTCGTATTTAAGAAGCTCAATGTAATTACAGAGCATATAATGAATGTATGACAAAAGACTATATTCCAAATTTCATGCTGTTGACCATCTTACAATTTATTCCTTTAATTCAGTTGACACTTACAATTCTTAACAGTATCTGTTTCGTAGCACAAAATCAATCAATTATTATATTAATCAGTGAATATATTTTCCCGTAACTCATCAGAAGAAATAGTATCAATCAATCAAACAAAAGTAAATAAAATGCGTTTAGACATGATTAAAAAATCCGAAAATTTGAAGAGAAGCAGGTAATACCTGATATTTTTCTTTCATTACGCCATTTTATATCTATATATAGTGGCGTAATGTTATGTCTCGGAAGTAGAGTGAAAAGCACATCTTATTTTTTCTTTTATTAATATTATTTTTTTCCTTGTACACATTTTTGTGAATTATTCCATGGATTTCTGCCTTTGGATTATTATGGACCATCTTCTTCCAATTACAGGATGTCTTTGTATTTTACTTGTACAAATGGAAATTCTTTTACCTTTCTTGAAGTTTTACATTTGGATTTTACCGTCACTGGATTTTTTATCTTCCACCAGACTATACATTCATGTGTAATCACCTTTTTCTTTACCATATTCCCTCTGCTTAACTTATTTTGTTTTCAAGTAAGATCTTTGACTTACTTGTTGTTTCATCAAATACTTCTGCATGCAAAATCCGATCCCGCATTTTGCTAATTCCTACCCTCTGATGAGAAGGAGAGTATTTCTTCGAAACTCCGCGGATTAAGGACTATCCATTCATCTAGTGTTTCCTTTTCAGATTAAATATGTTTTTAACTCATTTCAAAGTGTTTTTAACATATTTTATTAACTGTTTGCTCATATACATATATATATATATATATATATATATATATATATATATATATATATATATATATATATATATATATAAGAACAAGTAGTTAATAAAAATGTTAAAAAACACTTTGAAAAAGAGTCAAAAACATATTTAATTTTAAAAAGGAAGCACAAAACACAAAATAAGTGGATAGTCCTTAATCCGCGGAGGTTCGAAGAAATACTTTCCTTTTCATTCGAGGATAGGGATTAGCAAAATGTGGGATCGGATTTTGCTTGCAAAAGTATTTAATGAAACTACAAGTAAGTCATAGATTTTACTTGGTAAAAAACAGTGAAGCGGAGGGAATAAGGGGATTTCACGTGAATGGATGGTCTGGTGAAAGGTAAAATATCCAATAACGGTAAAATCCAAAAAAGTTGTTAAATTCAAAAGAATCGCATTAATGAAAGATGGTTCAAAGTAATCCAAATGACAGAATTCCATGGAATAATTCACAAATGTGTACAAGAAAAAAGGGAATGAGTTCAAATAATATTATTAAACGAAAGATGAATTTTGCATAGAAAGAAAAAATGGAGAGATTTTAAAACACGGCTATCATGGCTTATTTAAGAAGAATATATATATATATATATATATATATATATATATATATATATATATATATATATATATATATATATATATATATATATAACTTTGTTCCATGCCAGTCATGACTAAGTTTATATCCTCTAAAACTGGAAAATTGGAAATGGTCCTGAACCTTTTTTTAATTTTTGAATTTTGAATTTTTCTTGCTTGAGATCTATTACGATCGAAACGGTCTGCAAGATATGAATGTATTTACATAAAGAATAATATATATATATATATAATTTGCTCTATATATAAATATGTGTGTGTGTGTGTGTGTGTGTGTGTGTGTGTGTGTGTGTGTGTGTGTGTGTGTGTGTGTGGTCTATTTTACTTCGTTAGAAGCCTTGATTAATAGATTTTACGAGTAGTAGAGAGAGAGATGTACAATGTGGCCTTGGGTTTCTCATCCGAAGATATCCATAAATCTAAATCACAATTGTGGAATATTCTCCTTTTCCCTTTTTTTAAGCTTTTCCAGCAATACCGAAATATGTAGATGGCAGCTTTCAAAATATGAATTTCTATTAGAAAAATTACAAATTTAATTCGGAAATTTTTTAAAAATTCATGTTTCTGATCCAGCTGTGGCAATCAAAAGCCTCAAAGATATTTTTCGATATGTCTTTCTTTTCTCTTTCACGAATGCGATTTTAGTTCTCACTTCTTCGGCGTATCAACCCTATTTCCGTAAGATATTACTTTAAGCACTCTTTCTTGTGTTGACAAAATATAGGCCGATGTAACCTCCGACCCACTACAGGTGTATCTTTCGAACTCGAGAATCTTTTGGTCGAACTCGGGAATCTTATGGTCGAACTCGGAAATCTGATGGTCGAATTCGGGAAGCTTTTGGTCGAATTTAGGGATCTCTCGGTCGAACTCAGGAATCATTGTCGAATTTGGAAATCTGCACGGAATTTCGAATGGAACCCTTTATTTAATCCACGGGCGCAGCATGCTCTAGTCCCGTCAGCCATGACTGTGTATAAGTCACAAGTAATTCGCAAGGAGACTTTTTATGTCGCCCGTACTGAGGAATAAACCTTCACCCTCCAGAAGTGTGTAACTTACAACTGAATTTTATCAAATACTCTAACCACTATGCCACTGATCCTTTCAGAACAAGAGCACCCTACACTTGTGGATTAAATAAAAGGTTCCGTTTGGAATTCAGTGCAGATTCCCGAGTTCGACGTTAAGATTCCCGAGTTCGAAAAAGTACATCGGAAGAACGTCAAAGGTTACATCGACCAAAATGTTATAAAAATAACACTCAAGATGATATCCGTAGTCCAAAGAATCTAAATAATACGAATATTCTTTTCTGTTTCAAGATTTCGATTTTAGTTGAAATTTTTACGGCATATCAACCCTATTTTAGTGAAATGCCGTTCAGAACACTATTTCGTTTATTGACAAAGCATGCGATCTTATCTTTGCATGGATTGTAAAGTCACCTCCTTGTGTAATAAAAATGTCGTCAAATGAAAGAAAAACGAAGCCCTTTTATAAATCTACAACAGGCCGATTGACGTTGCGCGGTCATAAAATACGCATAAATATTATATTTTAATTCACACAGCAACTGAGACATGTGCATGCGAGTATTATGTTTTTTCTAAACAGTTCACTTCTTGTAAGTAAAATAAAATACTCGAAGATTGAAACCAAAACCTAAATACAGTGGGTCAAGTCACGGCCACCGAGAGTAAGAAGGCCTGTTAACTGAAAAATGTCTGCAGGCAATGTAGGTAAGATTTTTCAGACTGTCAGTACTATATGAGGGACATTTCAAAAAGAGTAATAAAACATTTTAAAAAGGAAAAGGAACACAGTTCGATTACTACTTAAACTGAACTTTATTCAATCAAATATAAACATTATCTATGTAAAATTAAGTAATTTTAAAGCAATACACAATTTAATAGTGATAAAACTGAATTATGAATTTAGGGAACAAACAATTAAAGAAACATTAAACAAATATTTTTTGGCCTTCGGAACAAGATCCGTGTAGTATCTGTTTTGATGCTACACTTTACCTTTTCTGTTTTGGGTCGGTGAAGGAGAAATCTTTCATGACTGAGATTATTTTTGTTCCTATTCAGAGTGCCCCTTATTGGGAAGCTAGATTTTCTCCACAAGATTATATGTTGAAATATTTAAATAACTATAACTTTAAATACAGAAATTATATTTAAATTTTTGGTTTTCTGTTCTTCTATGTCCATTTTCCCCCCATGTTTTTCATCAAAATGTGTAGCGTATTAGTTGTCTCACAGGCCATCATCAGTTATTGCTCATTGGCTGCAACCTGTGGTGTTCCCTGGAGACCAAGTGACAAGTCTCCCCAGATTGCCAGTGTTCTCCACCTTTTGACCACTTGTGCAGATGATTGCATGTTATCGCAACAGCTGTTGTCACTGATTTCTCGTTGGCATCGGCCATTGGTGTTTCCTTGGGTTTGGGTGACAAAATGCCTCCCCAAGGTACCAGATTTTAACTGCACACTTCCAGTGGAGATTTCGTCAGTACTCTCTCACCTCGGTCTTTCCATCCTCCCGGACCCTTCACAACTAGTTGGTGTGGTGTGGCGCCAGTCGATGTCATCTACACCAGTTTTTTTTATTATTATTACTATTATTATTATGATAATAATAATAAAGGTTGCTTGTGCAGTGTACGCACGTGTATTTAAAATATTATTTTCAAGTTAAATTAATTTTTATGTTTGTATTACTGTACACATAGATTCGAAAAAGTTGTCAAAAAACAGATATACCACAAATAAATGTTATCAAAGGCAAGATAAGTTACTCTTCTACCTATCTGGAAAGGTTTTTAGTGGTTTTACTCACTTTAAAACGTGTAATCGCTTCGAAAATCATACAATGTTTATCAATATATTTTAAAAAGAAAAATGTCGGCATGTGTGTAACTTATCTTGCCTTTGATAACATTTATTTGTTATATATTTGTATTTTGACAACTTTTTCGAATCTATGTATACAGTAAAACAAACTCGTTATGTAAATTATTTACAGTTAAAATGTTATAAAAAACAAAAAATTGAAGTTTTAAATATATTTCAAAGAAATGAATTACGCCTAGTTATAAAATATTGATAATTCACCAATCGTAAAAAAAAAAGAAACAGTGCCGTGAAAAATTCTTACTTTAAAATAGTTGAAAATACTCAGTGAAAAGTTTTATTTATTATTAAAAGAATGGACTGAAAAATATTATATAAAAATTGTACACCGATTCGAAAAAGTTGTCAAAAAACAAATATATAACAAATGTTATCAAAGGCAAGATAAGTTACTTTTCTACCTAACTGGATATGTTTTCAGTGTTTTTATTTAATGTAACGTGTTTATTCAGTTCGAAAAACATACATTGTTTACCGATTATTGGAAAATTCAAAATGGCGCCCGACTCTCTCTTTAACACGGTAAGTTAGGGAAAGGGTGCTATAAATATAAGACTAGACAAAATACCCTAAGAAACCCGTTCAATATATATTCCCGTGACATAGGTTGACATATATTTGGATGAAAACCGATTAAAAAGTTTTCCACATGTCTGAATACTCTATATACTAAATTTCATATCTATAGATCAAATATTCGTTGAGTATATAGGTTGAGAATTATTCTCACACTCACACACACACACATACATACACATACACACACACATGCACACATACAGCAACTGGTCTGATCAAAAGAAAACCAGACTTCTACTACGAAAATTGGGAACGGCTGAGCATGATAAATTCGTGGATTACATCTTGCCTCGGAAAACAGCAGATTTATCATTCAATGAGACGGTAAATTTGTTAACAGAACTTTTCTCGCCGAAAACATCTCTTTTCCATAAGGGTTGGAGATGTTTGAATGTGGTAAAAGACGATAATGACGATTTTGCCACCTACGCAGCTGTAGTGAACAAACACTGATGACTTTAAGTTGTCTGAACTAACAGCAGACAATTTAAAATGTCTTGTGTTTGCGCAAGAGTTAACCTCGGGAAAAGATGCGGAAATCAGGCGCAGAGTCCTTACAAAATTAGAAAATGAACCGAACTTAACACTTCAAAAATTGGCTGAGGATTGTCAAAAAGTAGAAATTATTAAAAAAAAAAAAAAAAAAAAAAAAGATGCAAGAAATATCGAAGCAGGCATCGCGAATATAAAAAGAGTAACTAAGAAAAAACCGTCGAAATGGCACACAGAAACTAACCACCGAAACTCAGAAAAACTAAAAGCACCAAGCGCTTGTTTCAGATGTGGTGGAATACATCGGGTAAGGGATTGCCCATTTTTAACAAAAAGATGCCATTTATGCAATAAGATCAGTGATAAAAGTTCGCACTGTAGGAAAACTCAGAATAGAAGCCTTGTACGTCAAACCAGAACTAAGGACGTCGTAGATGAAAATCTACGCAAATATGTAACGGTTAACATTTTCGGCAAGGCTATTAAATT
This sequence comes from Euprymna scolopes, assembly GCF_053919585.1. Classification (NCBI taxonomy): domain Eukaryota; kingdom Metazoa; phylum Mollusca; class Cephalopoda; order Sepiida; family Sepiolidae; genus Euprymna; species Euprymna scolopes. Next base: position 87,960,008 of record NC_136513.1, read on the forward strand.
CCAGTTAGACAGTGGATAATATATATATATATATATATATATATATATATATATATATATATATATATATATATATATAAGCTAAAATGTATTATGTATGTATGTATGTATGTATGTATGTATGTATGTATGTTTGGATGTCTGCTAAAAACTTTCGACAGACGCGACGAAAATTCACAAACTCGGTATCACATCGAAGCTCCATCCTTTGCTCGAAAAATATCGAAAAATTGGCCAAAAACGTTAACTTTTTTCACCCCGAAATCGACAATTTTCGACAGGGGGGGTCAACAAAAACGGTCCTCTCGTGACAATGACCAATTCTACGCATGCGTCAGATGACGTCGTGACCTGATTTACTTTAAATAGTTGAAAACCCGAACAAATTTCATGTACATCGCGTTAGCTCAGTTGTTTAAGGCCTTGGTTCATTATCTAAACGTATTGGTGTGAGATGGGATTTTTTTTCGATTTTTTAAATTTAAATAATGAACCAGTGTTATTTAAGCCATTTTTTACGTAACGTTCGTTTTTCTGCTTTTTTTTTTTTTTTACTTCGCTTATTCTTAGCGACACCCAAAAACACCCGGTTACCCACCGATTTTTTTAATTTTAATATTGAAACAGGCTTATTTAATCCATTTTTCACGTGTTCGTTTTTCTGTTTTTATCGTTCGTTTGCCTTACGTTAGTTTTTTTGTGTTTTATTTTATTGTTTCATCACCGCGTAGCGGGGAAAACAGAAACTGGCTTCCGCAACTTGACGTTGTCGTACCTGCTAATTTCGGTTTATAAACGTCGACTTAACACACAATTAATCTGTTCCCGTGGTCGAGATGGTTAGGTCGCAGGGTTTTTTTTTTTTTTCATTTTCTTTCCACCTCCGCGTCAAATATTCGTGGTTCAAGCCTACCTTTATACTAAAACTATTTTTTCTTTTACACCTCCAAACAACCGGCCAACGTTTTTTTTTAACAGGGTTGTTTTAATCTACCCCTCACCACCACCACAACATACACCTCCAAACACCCGGGCAACGCCGGCTACCCCCGCTAGTCTATATATATAAAAGCGAAAATGTGTGTATGTATGTCTCGCAAACACTTTCGACACGGGTCACGAACTTTCACGAAATCAGTATCATTTTAAACTTCCAACCTTCGCCCGACAAATATCGAAAAATTGGCCAAAAACATTAATTTCTTCACCCTAAAATCATCAGTTTTCTACAGCGAGGGGTCAGCAAAAACCGTCCTCTCACGACACGTTCGCTTCTACGCATGCGTCATACGACGTCGGAACACGACCAAATTTCGTCGACGTCGTCTTAGCTCAGTTGCTTAGAGCGCAGCCTCATTATCTAAAGGTTTTGGGTTCGAATCGTGGTGTGAGGTGTCTTTTTTTATTTTAATGGTGAAACAGGGTTATTTAAGTCATTTTTCACGTGTTTTTGGGGGGTGGGGTATTTTTAGATCTTTTAACGAAGTTTTAACGTTCGTTTTTCTGTTTCGCGTTTTCTTCTTTCCCCCCCCCCCCCATTTTTACATTTAACATCGTTCGTTTGCCTTACATTAGTTTTTTGTGTTTTTTTTTAATATTTACTTCGCTTATTCTTATGTTTTGATTAAGACCCTTACCCTAACCCCCGCCCGAGCACACACACCTCGAAACACCCGGGCAACGCCGGGTACCACCCGCTAGTTCAATAATAAATCTCAAAACTTGGAAAATATTACGAAATCCGACTATGTTAAAAACTAACAGAACGGCGACGGCCGTTAATGGTACAAAAATTCATTTTGAAGGTGAATTAATTACAAACGTCACTTTACTGGGGAAAACAAAAAAACTAAGATTGTATGTGCTTAAAGATAGTGAGAACCTGTTCGGTTCTGACAGCATGGATGAGTTTGGTCTCTGGGATCTCCCTATATCCACATTCTGCAAGAAAATAGATACCCGCCCAGCAGAAACGGAGAAACTTATAACTTATTTTAAAAAAGAATTCACATACGTATTTATTCCTGGCGTGGGGAGATGTACAAAAATGGCCGCAGATTTTAAGTTGAAATCTGGCACACAACCGGTGTTTAAAAAGAAACGTAATGTCCCGTTCGCTTCCCTGAACAAAATAAATCAGGAACTAGACAGGTTAGAAAGCATCGGTATACCGACTAAAATTGAATATAGTGAGTGGGCTGCTCTGGCAGTTTACGTAAAGAAAAGGTCCGGGGATATTCGCGTTTGCGCCGACTTCGCGACCGGACTCAACGGGTCCTTAGAAGATTTTCACTATCCATTACCTAGCCCAGAAGAAGTGTTCACGAAATTAAATGGCGGCAACTTTTTTTCTAAGATCGACCTAAGCGACGCTTACCTACAGATTCCGGTAAACGACAAAAGCGCTAACCCCCTCTGTATTAACACTCATCGGGGTTTTTACAGATACGAAAGATTCGCGTTTGGTATCAAGGTAGCACGCACAATATTCCAGCAAGTAATGGATACTATGCTGTCCGTCTTGGACGCCGCAATCGTATATCTTGATGACATTATCATAGCGAGCAAAAGCAGGGAGGAACATAAAAAACATATCAGACAAGTAATCAGTCGAATACAAGATTATGGATTTAAGATCAAAGCCAATAAATGCGATTTCTTTTTACAAACTATTAAATACCTGGGTCAAATAATCGATAAAGATGGCAGACGCCCAGGCCCAGACAGGGCAACCGCTATTAAAGAAATGCCGGCACCAGTAAACATAACTCAATTGCAGAGTTTTTTAGGTTTGGCAAATTATTACCAGGGGTTCATCCCAAATATGCACAAATTGCACGCACCACTTAATGAATTGCTGAAAAAGGATAAGGCTTGGGAGTGGACAGAAGATTGGCAGACATGATTCCAAGAAATAAAAAGAATCCTGATCTCAAAACTATTCCTAGCGCACTTCAACCCGCAGTTGAACATAATAGTAGCTAGCGACGTTAGTCGATATGGCGTCGGGGCGTGCATGCTACATCGAATGCCGGGTGGCTCGAAACAGTCTATTGCTTTCGCATCACGAACTCTCTTGCCAGCGGAAAAGAATTATTCTCAGATCGAGAAAGAGGCTCTAGGAATTATATTTGCAGTTTCAAAATTCCACCGGTTCTTGTACGGAAGACATTTTTTCTACAAACTGACCATAAGCCGTTGATATCCATTTTTGGATCAAAAAAAGGTCTTCCAGCATTCACTGCGAACCGACTATTAAGATGGGGAACTATTCTGCTGAACTATAATTTTACAATTTAATTTCTCCCCTCAAAACAACTAGCCCATGCAAACGGTCTACTGAGACTGATTCCTGCCAAAATGGAACCTCTTGAAGATTCAGTAATCGCGGCACTACGTAGTGATGTAAAAACGGTGAAAGGGTTGTCATCCCCCAAACCCTTCAAAAAAGAATTCTCAAGGATTTTCACATGGGGCATCCAGGAATAAACAGAATGAAAAGCCTAATGAGAAGTTTTGTTTATTGGCCAGCTATGGACCAAGATATTACCGACATGGTGAATAGAGACAAAGGCTGTGCTTTGGCTGCAAAAGCACCAACGATAATATATAAACCTTGGCCTAAGGCTGAACAACCATGGTCGAGGATCCACATCGATTATGCGGGACCTGTGGAGGATTTTTACTACCTGATAGTAGTTGACCAGAGGTACTAAGATGCAACAAAACGACCACGGCAATAAGGACAAATTTTTTATTGGAATTGTTTGCTTGGTTTGGGGTTGTAGACTGTCTGGTTAGCGACAACGCTACACAGTTCACCTCGACAGAGTTCAGAGAATTCTGCGAGACGTATCAAGTCAAGCATATTACAACACCCCAGTACCACACCAGTAGCAACGGCCAGGCCGAACGCTTTGTCGATACGCTTAAAAGGGCATTAAAAGAGGCGTCCGGTACACCGACATAAAAGGGCATTCAGCAATTTCTGCAGGTTTAGAGAATCACGAGAAATCCGAACAAACCAGATGTGGGATCTCCAGCAGAAATAATGTTTGGACGGAAAATAAAATCCGTATTTGATAAACTGCTACACAAACACATAGTACACAACAGAACCTCTACAATGACAACGAAATGGTTTAACAGCGGAGATAACGTGTATTTTAGACATTTTAGAAATAACGTTTCTTTTTGGGGAACAGGGCACGATCTTACGAAGAATCGGCCATGTTACATGCATCATTCAGGGGCCAAAGTTCCAACATAAGAAGCACCTGAACCAAATCAGGAAACGCTTTTACGAGGATCAAGAAGAACCACCGCAGGACGGCAGTGAGGCGATTGAAACTGTGTATAACTGTTTTGACATAGACCCTCCAAAAGGGATATCAGAACCGAGACGTTCCGGCAGAAAGAGGAAGCGCACCGACCCCTTGGTGGTCTGCCCCAAAAGGAAGAAATACTGATTTTCACAACCGCGGAAATCAGCTGGGGGGGGGAGGAATCACCCTCTAAATGGATGTTCTATCAATTATATAAACCATAGACTTTTGATCCCAGGTGTGGATTTAACACCAGAGCGACCCTCGCCTGCTCTGTTACGTTTCATACTCTTTTCAGTTGTCACCTTTTTATGTTGTTCCAGTAATACATTGTTTAAACTCTATTCCGTTGTTCTGTTTTCTTTGTGGCTTATTGCAAGCCATAACAGATATTTGACTTTGCCTATCGAGCTTATTATATGTGAGCATTACAACGAGCACTGTTTTTTTTTTTCTTGTATTTTAATAAATTAGTTTTCTATCACATTAAAATACACTCTGCTCTGTAGACTACTGTGCTAACCCCATATATATATATATACATATATATATATATATATATACATATATATATATATATATATATATATATATATATATATATATATATATATATATATATATATATGTATGGTGGAACGATAAAATTATCCCTCTAAAGGAAAAACGCTACAGCTTTATTTAAAATTTATTATTGAAAAAATAATTTCAGGTAAGATGAATGTGTAGTAAAGCTTATATCTATTCAATGTAACCGCCTTCAGCCTCAATCACCGCCTCGTCCGGAACTGGGAGCATGGCTTTTCTACAAGCGGAGGCGGGAGCTCGACGATTACGCGGTGGATAGCGGCGATCGGGCTGGCTTTGGTGATGTTCTCAACGTATGACCAACGAAGTAGTTCAGTGGGTAGAGATCGAGGGAGGAAGGGGGGGACAGAAGGAAGAGAAAGGTAGAAAGTCGTAGCGTGGGTCTTTTTGGACTTGTGGGCCGGCGGCGCGTCCTGCTGCCACACCCAGAGTTTGCCAATGGCCACCTGACTGCACCCGGGAATCACTACACTCTTCAGCACATCCAGGTACACTTTGGTGTTGACTTTTTTAAGCCGACTTCGAAGATTTGAAGTGGCACGACGTGGCCGTCACTTGAAACCATACCAAAGACCATAACCGTGGCTAGAAACTTTGTTTTCATCACACTGGTCACGTCCGTATTTTCTGGATTTTCAGTTTGAGGGTGCTGCCACTGGTTCTGTTGTCATAACTTGTTTCGGTAGTAAGCATGAGTCGTACAGCGGCGCATCTCCGATCTTGCTCGTTGAACATTGTGTCACTTTCAGACATGATAGAAGGCTCCTGGCCAACTAGTAGATGGTCTGCAACAAAAAAAAATCGGTTTTTATCAAACGGAAATGGAATCATATCTTTTCTAGGGCGACAATGTTATCGTTCTACTTGTGTATATATATATATATATATATATATATATATATATATATATATATATATATATATATATATACGTGTGTGTTTTTGTAAAAAAAATTATATTTTTTTCAATTATGTTAAAACTAAAAAAGATATGCAAATTTGTTCCAGACTTTAATTGGTTTTTTTTCCTGTTTTTTATTTATACTTTCATAGCATTTTATTTTATGATTTGTCGTTATTTATCCAGATATGTGTGCGTATGTGCGTGTGTGTGCGTGTGTGTGTACAAACTTCTTTATTTTGAAAAAAAACTTTGGAAGTGCTTATTTTTCACAGGAAAATATTAACTGATCAATTGTCTAGTATTCGTACGCCATTCAACGAAACACGTATAAGACAAAATAAAATACTATGAAGGAAAAAATATAAATATGTAATTTTTTGGTTTGGGAATGCAAGATAGATAGATAGATAGATAGATAGATAGATAGATAGATAGATAGATAGATAGATAGTTTGGCAATAATGCATCGAGTGTTGTCTTCCAAGTGGTTTATTGTATTTGGTTTATCAACATAGATATAGGACTTTCCATATCTCAAAAAGAAAAAATTAGGTCTATCTGCACGAGATTTTATATTTCAACAGAGCCGCTGACGCGTGCGCAGCAGCAGCAGCACCAGTGGTAGTATCTCACATATGCAAATGAGCAAGCCGTTGCGCGAAATGACGTCACAGCGAAAAAAGAAGGGAAGTGATAGAAAAGTGGACAAAAACACGTGGGCGGCCAGAGGCGAGAAGAAACTTTAAAACAAGATGCAATCCAAACTTTGAACAAAAAAAAAAAATTGGTCGAGCGACCGTGTGTCGTGAGGCACGCTGCAGACATAGCAGCGGAAAGGAAAAGAGACATTTAAAAAATTCCGTGTGGCGGGAGAACGAGGTGAAGACGGGCCGGCGTGAGAGATTTGAAATCGACGCGGGAAAAGAAAAAGCACGTGTTCGACACGGCTGGGTTTTGTTAATTACATGACGAACCAAGATACTTTTAAAACGAGATGCAATGCGATGTTTGGAAAGTACCATGAATAAAAGCCTTTTATTTCAACTAAAAAAACCTGAGTCGAATTTCCTTTTTTGTTCTTTTTCGACTGTATCTGCACACAACGTGTGAGTCCGTGTTAAAACGTAACGACACTGGTGACGATTAACGACGATAGAATCTAAATAAACTGTTTCGCTATAATTTTCCAACTTTTCTCCTAAAATCTTTTATTTTGTCAATAGAAAGGTTTGACTGTTTATCATGCTTAGTGATTCTTATACGTAATTAACCGACCCATTTGTTAGAATCATAAAAAGATTTCTCAGAGTGTCTGAGACAGCAGGTGAATGCCTGATATGCGTCTAGAAAAAAAATTAATAAAAAAATGACTTTGACCTTTGTGCAGCTCGTGAATTTTTGGAATTCGAATAATGAAAATAACTTTACAGCAGATACATGTTGACGCACTATTTTTTTTTTCGCGTAAGTTTACACTCTTCCTCGCGGAGTGATTAATACATGATCCAATCAGAATATTTTACGTGGGAGGCATTTTGGCTGAACTGTTGATACACTTTTGTTTCTCGCTGCTCAAGAAGTCGGATAGTAAACGTCAAATTGAACGAGCCAGGAATGCTATGGAACTATTCAAATATGGATTTGACATGGGTGTAAAATCAAATATGGATTTGACATTGGGTGTAAAATCTAACTCTGAATTAATTCGCCATTAAAACTTTTTGTTCCTATGCGACTGTCTCATCGTGCAATGTGTTGAAACCGTTAAAATGTAAAGACACCGTTGAAGCTTAACGAGATATTAACTATTAACTCTCTGGTGAATCTTAATAAATTGTTTAGCTATAATTTTCTAACTATATTTTCTTTGAAAATCTTTTATGTCGTCAATAGTAAAGATTGCCTGATTACCGATTGTCATAATATAACGTGTGTCTGCTAATGGGTCGGGAGATCGGGGTTAAATTCTCGATCAAATTATACCAAAGACTTTGAAAAATGATGCTGTATGCCCGCTTGCTAAACACTTAGCATTATAAGGAAGGATCAAGCGTAAGTGGAGTAATCCACACTTCGGTATAACCGCTAATTAAAAAGGAGTCATCGGGTCATCTTCGACTATAGTCGGCAACTTTTTAACTTACACGTAATCGCTTAACACAAGTAGAACCTGTTTTATTTTTGTTGTTTTGTTTTTTTTGTTTTTTTTGTTTTGTTTTTTTTGTTTTTTGGAAGGGTATCTAAGAGTCTTGATCTACAAATTTACTATTTTAACACACTTATCATATTATGCTGTACTCAGACGAACAAGTACTCTTAATTTATAGAATATAAATCAACTTTATTGTGGATGTTGGTGTTGGTGAAGTTAAAAATAATGGATGGGTTTAGATGTTGGCTGACGGCGCGCCTCTGGAATTCGCTTTCTATCTATCTATCTATCTATCTTTCTTTCTTTCTTTCTTTCTCTCCCGCTCATCGCTTAAACAAAACTCGCCTCAACTCTATTCAAGCTAGATGGTGTCGGCTTACGACAAGCAAGTTCAATAACTAGGACGAATCATTCTCGCGAATTTCTTTCTCCGATTCATTCTGGATTCTCAATGTTTGAGTACATACAACCTCTGTTATCTAACACACAAAAAATTGCTTATAGACTAATTTTCCACGTCTTATTTTATGCCACCAATGTTTTTCTTTTATATGTAAATATTACGAGATTATTTTGATTTGGTCCGGCTACTATACGATGCGAAAGAATACAGTGTTTGAATGTCTCCACTGGATCATCTGTAAAACTTTGAATATCATATGCAGCAGCAAATCCTGGAAACAGTTGGAAATAAGTCATACACCGTTCACTCTGAATATGAGATTCCTACAGCTGCATAACTAGAAAACTACACAATTAAACCTGACATCATGATATGGGGCAAAAAAATGTTAACGGTTGATGGTTTAAATGAAGGTAAGAGAGAAAAGATAACGGAACATGAATTCTTATGTACGACATGAAAAGAAACTGGAATCTTAGGAAGATCTCCATTATTCCAGTAATTATAGAAGAAACCGAACTCATGAAAATGAATTTAAATAACTATCTGGAAATATACTCGGTGAATCAAATGCAAGTGAAATACAAACAATTGCACTTAAAGGGGCGGTTAGAATCTTAAAAAGATCTCCCTGTTGGCGGGTCTGAGATAGCAGGTGAATATTTGGCATCATGCTAGAACAAGATAGTAAAAAAATGATTTGGAGAGTGACTTTGACCTTTAGATGACTTTGACCTTTGTGCCGCTTGTGAACTTTTAGAATTCGAATTATGAAAATAACTTACACGTTGACGCATTATTTCCTTTTGCGTAAGTTTACACTCTTCTGCGCTGAGTGATTAATTCATTATCCAATCAGAATATTTTGCGTGGGAGGCACATTGGCTGAACTGTTAATACGCTTTTGTTTCTCGCTGTTCAAGGAGTTAGATAGTAAAAGTCAAGCTGAGATCATTGGATGTAAAATGTAACTTTGAATAATCACGCCACTTACACTTGAATACGGTCACTCAACAACGTGACACATTCCATTTCTCTCATCACTTCTCATACAATTCGCCCTTTTTGTGATGTCAAAATAAACTATTCTCTTTCTCCTCTCTTTTCTTGCTTCTCTTTTTCTCTATCTTTCTCTTTCTCTCCCAATCTCTCTTTCTTTCTCTCTCTATCTCTCGCTTTCTTTTTCTTTTCCCGCCGACTCTCTCCTGTTTTTTATCTCTCTTCTTTCTCTTTCTCACTATTCTCCGTCTTCCCCCCCCCTCTCTCTCTCTCTCTCTCTCTCTCTCTCTCTCTCTCTCTCTCTCTCTCTCTCTCTATCCTTCCCTTCATACACACACTTTCTTTCTTTCCCTCCTTATTAGTTACGTCATTCACTTCCTTCCACTACATCTCCCTTTATTTATTTATCCGCTCTTCCTCCGACCATCTAAAACAACCATGTACAGGTAAAAAGGTGTGCACGGTGACAAACAAGATAAAAGACATCACTATAATTTTGGAAATACAAAACTGAAATATATAACATAAATTTGTTTTTGACTTTTGGATGATTTATATTTTTGGATTATTCAGACTTCTCTTCTCATCTAAACGTCGACCTTCTTCAGGTGTATCTTGTTGAACTCGGGAATCTACACAGAATTTCAAACGGAAGCTTTATTTAATCCACGGGGGTAGCATACTTTCATCCCGTCAGGTAGATGCCTCCGTTTAGTCTCAAGAGACCATGAATAAGCCTTGTAATTCTGAAGCAACAGTTTCGCAATCTCCAACTACACCTCTCCTGGGTCGACACTGCTTGAGTCCAGTGGCAAGGAGAAGTCCAGGACGACTGGAAACAATGCCGAGATAAGCGGAGAACACATACGGCACCTGAAATTCTCAATCAATGGTTCAGTTCAGTCTCAAGAGACAATGAACACCCCTGCAAGATTAGCTGCACAATCTCCAACCACACCTGAATCAGTACTGCTTGGGTCCAGCGGCAAGAAGAGACCTAAGAGCGACTAGAAAAATACTGAGATAAGCGAAGAGTACATACAGCACCTGGTATTCCCAAATTGGAACTCATTTTAATGCTGACCAGGATCAATGTTGCTTAACTTCAATGATCTGACAGGAATCATTGCGTCAACATGATGCTATATATTTTATGCCCCCCCCCACCAAAGCTATCTAGAACAGAACTTTATGAACAAAGTTTCTTTCCAGAAGAGGCCCAAGACAGACTAAAAAAAATGCTGAGATAAGCAGAGAGCACCTGGAATTCCCAAATGGTCACCCATTTTAGTACTGACTAGGCTCAACGTTGCTTAACTTCAGTAATCTAACGGGAACTGGTGTATAAATATGATGATGTCGTATAGCCGTTAGGTAGAAATCTGAGGTAATTCGCAATTATATTCTTAGTAACGCCCACACTGAGGATTGAACCTTCAATCCCCAGGAGAGCATCTATTAGAATTGCATTTCACTTAGTACCTTATCCGTTGCGCTGTGGATTCTTTTGGGGCCTAAGATGAGAAGATATGTCCAAATGATCCAAACAATCCAAGTCGATAAATATCTTTTTTTATTATTTCATGACGATATGGGTTTTTTTTAAATAAACAACTAAAGTTTTTTGTTTTTGTTTTTTATCGTATTTTATTTTTATCATTTTTCTTTGTAATTTTTTCAAAACCTGAATCATACGATTCCTATATTCGCAGTGGGTGAGAAATACGAAACAGAGGCTACAGCCGACGCAACTGGGGTGGTAGACGACCAGACTTTCGCTGATGTCATGCCGGCCGGAATAGAATGTAAATAACTTTGAATTTGTTACGATGTAGTTTAGTTCTTCGTATCCCTTTTTTCCTTCTTTCCTCCGTTCCTGCCTTCCTTCTAACTTCTTCCCTTATTGTATTTATTTATCGATTTTTCAGTTGACGTTTCGTTTCGTATTTTGTTCAATATTTGACGATTTGTGTTGTATCTTTGTTAAGATCGGTCATCGTACGAAAATACGGCTTCAGAACTTTATTGGTAAAAAAAAACACAAAATTATTAATTCTCGAGAACCCGTAAACAAAAGTAAGAAGAAATAATGTACATCAAACGTATTAAAATTAAATTCCACTAATATTTTTTTTTTATTGTGTTCAAATGATTGTAAAGACATTTTAAAACTATCTTACAAATCGTTTACACACGTTAATACTGGTTGGCTTTCGCCATTTTGTTTAGTTTACTAGTTCTCGGGTGTTAACTATTCTGTGCTTTTAACATGAAAATGACTCTTAAAAAATCGTTTGCACATGTTAAAAATATGCTGTAGAGAATTTAATTCTTATCCGTTTTATATACATTGTGTTGTTTTGTTTGGTTTACAAGTTCTTGGGTGTTAACTATTCTGTACTTTGCCGTTTTCTCGTTTCTTCGTTACTGATCTGTGAAAATTCCTGTATAATGTCTCATAATTAAAATCTCAGAAATGAAGGACCTCCTACTTATGGGAACATTTGATCTCGATATGCGACACATAGATATCCGAGTGTGCAATCAATATTAGCCCTTACCTCTTAAACGTTGATCTAGTGACTAAAGAACATTAATTTCCTTTCCCCTAGACCATTTAAATATGTTTTAGTATGCTTTTCGGTAAATGTTTCGTTTAGGTCCACCTCCACAATTTTCTTAAAAATGACGACATTTAATGGTTTTCGACTATGCTGAATACGAAAATCGCATTGAAATGTTGCAGAGATAAGTAGTTATCAAGATAGAAAAAAATGCATTATGCACGGTAATTTTAGCGCCCTAAGCAATCAGAATTTTACACGAAGGAAAAAAACCAAGATGGCCGCCAAAATTACCGTGCATAATGCATTTTTTTCTATCTTGATAACTACTTATCTCTGCAATATTTCAATGCGATTTTCGTATTCAGCATAGTCGAAAACCTTTAAATGTCGTCATTTTAAAGAAAATTGTGGAGGTGGACCTAAACGAAACATTTACCTGCTTTTCTTGTGATCTCTTGAACTGACTGGATTCAAGAACAATAATTCATCTAGTCTGGTGGAGTGTCCAGCTTAGAGCTATTACTAGAGGTAACATCATTTGGAGAACGTGCACCATTCCTCGTAAAAGCAAATGTGGGTTAGCTATTTTGAGATCTCATTTGGCCGGTGAATACTGTGTGATTTTGAATATTTAGTCAGGGTTTACGAGTAGGGAAAAGTGTCATCATACCAAGTTCGTTTTTGTTTTTTTTTTACTTTAAGAGGGCGTCTGGTAGGTGTGCAAGTTCTAGACATAAAACTAGGTGTCAGAAAGTGATTCGTGAAGGTTTGTAAACTAATATACATTAAGTTTATCCACGTCCCAACACAATTCAACGATGATCATTGAATATTTCACACTTCCATATTTTTTTTTATTGTCATCAAAATCGGTGAAATCACTCATTTTCCAATAAAATCGATTTATTGCCTGCTTTAGTTGGAGACCTATCGCGGTGCACCGGCAGAAAGCTTCAAATGCCTCCCTGCATAACTTAGTTCACAATACATTGTAATCTACATTGCACTGTAGAGAACCTACTGTTGACTTTATAAAATTATTTTTATATATAATGGCTTGAATTTTAGTTTAAAATGCAAAAGTCAAGTATCATGGTTTAATTGTGCTCTGCACAGAAACATTCGTTTCGAACACGCCCTTTTACTGTCAAAGAAATTACTGTTGATTTTATATGCTTGGCCTTTCTGCTTCTGTTATGATAATGGCTTGAATTTAAGTTTCAAATGAAAAGGTCAAATATCACGGAGCAATTTTACTTTAAACAGACACTTTCATTTCGAACACGCCCCTGTCATATCAAAGAACCTACTGTTAATTTTGCATGCCGGGCCTTTCTGCTTGTGTGGTAATAAAACTTTCCAAATGCACTTTTGATGTTAGGCGTTATAAGGTGTTAACTTTGGTTTAAAATAAAATCCTGTGCCTTCTTTTATCGGATTTTTGCGATTATCGACTATCGAGACTTATCAAAGATATTCCGATAAAAAATCTATCTAAGAACATTGTCAGATACATAAAGTATATTTGTTTGATATTTTATAAAAATCGGTATAGCTGTTTCTGGTTCCATAGGAAACATACTCTCACACACGCGCGCAAAATTCCTTTTATATAATAGATAGATAGATAGATAGATAGATAGATAGATAGATAGATAGATAGATAGATACATACATACATACATACATACATAGAAGAATTGCAGTCGTTCTCTGGTAGAATAGCTATGCACATAATAATTTTGATGTGTTAATATTTTTTCCTATACTAATCATAACACAGTATAATCATTGTTTTCTTTGTTATTCTGTTTCTGCCATGTATCTGATGTAGCTTCTTCCTGTATACAACGTCACTTTTTTTTTTCACGTTAACCCACCTCCGAAGTTGAAATTTACTGTTACATTACCTACTTATCTTCCAATTCAAACATGATACATGTGGGAAATAAGGTCAGATTTCAAATTATATATATATATATATATATATATATATATATATATATATATATATATATATATATATATATATATATATAATTTGAAATCTGACGTGTATAAATATATATATATATATATATATATATATATATATATATATATATTTCTTCAGTGGTGAAAAAACCGGACGAGAGTGCTCAATGTGTAGCCAGAGCAGTATATAGGAAATTTATTGCTGTGAGTCCAGAATGAATTTACATATTTTTTCCGCTACGAAGATCCGACCAGCTTCGTCAGAGTCCATCTGACGAAGCTGGTCGGATCTCTCCTCATCTTCAGAGGATATCTTCCTTGCGGAAACAATATGTAAATTCATTCTGGACTCACAGCAATAAATTTCCTATATATATATATATATATATATATATATATATATATATATATATATATATATATATATATATATATATATATATATATATATATTATACAGACTGACCCATAAAAAACGGACCCAGCCCTAATTATGGCCCCGTTACTTACTGTTTTGTTCGAATAAAATGAAACTTTGGTCATAACTAATTTATTATATTCAAAACATCACATCAAACCCCTAGGGTCTTTGGCCTTTTTTTTTTCTTTTTTTCTCCGTTCTAAGCATATGTTCTAGATGGCCTCTTTTGTTTTTGTTTTTTTTTTGGGGGGGGTCACCCTATATATATATGCTCCAGGTAGAACGATATCCCAAAATTAAGAATAATTGAATTCCAACAAGGGTCTAGACATTTTTAAATGACTTGAATTATAAAATAGTAAATATCGCCTCCTAAAACCCTCGACCTTACATGTCAACTGTTTTCTTCTGTACGTCCACTTTCCCACCCTTCCTGTCCCCCTTTCTCCTTCTTAGTGAATTCATACCCCCTCTATATCTCTGTCTTACCCTTTCCCTTCTTATCACCCTGTCTAATCCTTCTCCAATACTATCCTTTTACCCTCCCCCTTCATTAACTGAAATTTGATTTTTATAATCAAATTTAAATCCCTAAGAACATTAACCTTGCTTACCGCCAGTCATGGCATAGCATATTTTCTCTCCTCTAAAATTAAAAAGGGTCTGAACCCTTTTTAATTTTTTTTTAATTTTCTTGCCTGATGAGATCAACTATGATCGAAACGGTCTGCACATCGTAGCAAGATTTGACTGTATTTACATAAAGAATAATAAGAATAATAAAAACTAATATATATATATATATATATATATATATATATTAATTTTATTATTTTTTATGTAAATACATTATTATACGAAAAAGCTTAATGCACATGCGGCGATCGAAAAATGTTGAATATTTATCTTTTCAAGGTCGAGCAAATTAAATAGACAAGCGACCCCCGTTGTTTACTAGTAGATATTATGATTTAGACGTGATACAAAAAGTTTTAAGAAGAATTGAGTCGACCGATCGCTTCTCGGAAAAAAAAGACTTTCTCGGACATACACAAAAAGCGAACATACATATATACATACATACATACACATATTTTCGCTGCGATTTCAAAAATAAAAAGTATATATCTATATGATTTGAATGCATTAGCTTTAATCGAAACCGAAATAAAATCTTATGAAATATATATATATATATATATATATATATATATATATATATATATATATATATATATAAATTGAGTTCCTTCAGCCATAATCGAAACCTAAACCAAAACTTATGAGGAATTCTTGATATCATTATTTATTAAAAATAAATTGATTACTGGAGTGCCATCAGTTATAATCGAAACCGAAACCAAAACTTATGAGGAATTCTTGAAAAATGATTTATTAAAAAAAGAGATTACTTAAGTGCCGTCAGCTATAATCGAAACCGAAACCGAAACTTATGAAAAATTCTTGGTAAAATTATTTATTACAAGAAATGGAAGTGCATAACAATTAAAAGACCCGGATGTAAGTGTGACACAGAAAATAACACACATGCTATCGTATTAATATATAGATTTTACAATTACAATTGTTGATGATATCAATAGTTTTCTATTATTACTGTTGATTATTTTCTATTGAATTTAATATTGGTTGCATGTTATCTATTCAGCATCCTGTGCTTCTATAAAGCCATCATTCGACCATGCGCGGAGTATTGTTGACACATCTGGGCTGGTGCATCTATCACTAGTCTCTCCTAATAAGTTCCAGCCCCTGATTCATCGCCGCTATATCGCATCTCTTTACAATTTTTTAAATGAAATGTTCTCTGATGAACTTGTTGCACTTGTGCCTCCTCGACGTACATATCTCCGACAAAAGCCAGGTACGGCCAAGGATGGAGTACTGTTGCAACATCTGTGCAGAAGCTGCTAGAAACAGCTTACCCTGCATTGACAGAGGTCAAAATAGACTTCGTAACTTAGTGGGGGATGCCCTTTTCTCTTCCCTGCAACCTCTTTCCCACAGAAGAGACATTGCAAGCCTTTCTCTGTTTTATTGTTATTTTCATGGCAAGTGCTCGTCTGAGCTTCAATCTATGCCCCCCTTGCTAAACTTTGGGGATGGATAACAAAAGAGGTTTATCGAAATGGCAAACAATATTCAACAAAAAATAAACTTCGTGAAGCCATCTTCAAAAACTGGAGCAGGATGCCCCACACCTTAATAGAAACCCCCTATTTTTAGCATGCCCCAAAGAATTTTTAAGCCATCAAAACCAGTGGAGGTAGAACTTCTTATTAAGTTTGATTGTTGAATGTTTTCATACGCTTTTTGTACAATTTAGTAGAATTTTTTACTTTGGTCTTATAATTTTCATCATGTGTAAAAAGGCTAATTTAATAAAAATGTGTTTTTTTAAATAAATTTTTGGAATGTAGCTTTTTGTTTCCATAACATTTTAGATTGTAGTATTGGTAACCTTAAGTCGAGGGAGTTTAAAATCTATCCTAAAAAACTTTTTTTTAAAGATTTTTATTGGTCTTAAATTTTTGATCAGCAGAGTGTGTATGTATATATATATATATATATATATATATATATATATATATATATATATATATATATATATATATATATATATATATTACAATAATATTTTTTTAATACCTACAGACACTAGTGTTTTATCCTTTCGGGAATCATCAGTGCAGGATGACACGATTACAACCGGTCGGGAGATTCGAACCCGGCCATGAAGCCATCTCTTTAGCAAGGAACAAACCCCACGGCCAATCTCAACCACGAAAAATATCGTTGAAATTTTTAACATGTATTATTTAAATGTCGTTACATCCGGCCATAGTGGTCTAATGATTATATCATCATAATCTGCGCTGCGATATATATATATATATATATATATATATATATATATATATATATATATATATATATATATATATATATATATATATATTAGTGATTGGACGATTCCAATATTTCCCCGATTCCGATACAATTACCGATTCCGTGCTAAATTCCCGATTCCGGTACAATTACCGATTCCGATTCTTTATAAATCTCTAATTATTTAACTATAAGATTGTTCTTCGATTTTCGTAAAAACACATGTAAAATATGCAGATATTTTCCTAAACGTCAAACTACACTTGTGAAGGATGATCTATCGATTTTAGCTTCACAATTATTTATTCTTTACTTCAACTTTACCCTCGGACAACGCCGGGTAATCCTGCTAGTTACGAATCCAGTATTAATTTATTTTCTTCTTCTTATCTTTTTAGTAAATAAACGCTACCACGATGAGTGAATGAAGCGAAATTCGGGGGACTCTTCTTTCATGAAAGGTATGTAGACATTTCGAGCGTTTTTGGCTTTGTTGTTTGTTTGTTTGTTTACTTTTATTCCATTGCTTTTTTTTGTTTTTTGTTTGTTTTTGTTTTTTGTTGTTTGATTGTTGACTTAGAATATATTTCTTTTTTGTTTGTTTTTTGGTGTTTTTTGTTTCTGTTTTGTTTTTGTTGTTGTTTGATTGTTGACTTTGATTCTATTCCTTTTTTGTTTGTTTTTTGGTATTTTTTTGTTTTTCTTTGTTTTGATTTTTTTGTTTG
>NC_136513.1:87982975-87992975 GCF_053919585.1 Euprymna scolopes
ATATGAGTGAATTTGTCTGTCTGTATAAGAATCTATCTATACCAAACTCCTAAGTCAATTTTTGATCTGCAGACTTGAAACTTTGTATGCCGGGATTTGAACCAGTGGAAAAAATTGGATTTTGGCTTTAGCTGCTAAAAATCGCTGCTAACGGATCAAAATTGAAAAAAAATGCTATTTGACAGGCGTAAATTCTTTCGCACGTGCACCAGTGTATGTATATATATGCCGTTTGAAATATCAATGTTGTATAATTTTATTTTCCTTTCACGCTTGCACTACTATGTTTGTACCTCTTATTAAATATCGATCGCGTATTGTTTTATTTTTTTCGATTCGCACCTGTGCCAGTATTAAATTATGCACTAATTGCTGTCCGTCTTAATTTCCAGATGCAGTTGTTCCTACGGAGTGAATCAAATTGACTTTTGTCTTCCGAGTCCACGAAGGAAACAAAAATTTAAAAAAAAAAAGAGCAAAAACGTCAGATCATAACCAAAAGACGACAAGAGAAGAAAACTAACAAAAAGTGTATAAATAAACTCATAAATGAACAAAACGTTTGCAGATATGGAGAAAGAAACGATTAAGAACACGTGAATAATTTTTATTAATTATTGCCTTGATCATTCAACTACATTTTCACGCGCCTCCGCTCAAAAAAGAGCTTTTTTTTAAATTTTGGTTTGCAAGCAAATTTTGTAATATTAACTGTCATAATACTTCATCGGTATTGCAGTGAATTGAACGTGGGACTCTAGATTTAGAAGCTGGTAAGGCTACCGGTTTATACTAATAGATGCATCGGGGGAGTGGTGGGCATTTGTACCTAAAGGATACAACAGTTATGTTTCAAAAGTGGTTCTGTTCATATATATTTTTTTTTCCGTTGGTTTTACAAATCTGTCTAAAATAGAATTTTGGTTCTTCTGCATTTACCGACTCGCGGTTTCCACGAAGTTTCTCGGGTGTGCTCGGCAGCTGACGGGAATAACCGGAAGCGGCTGGTTACGAAACGTAAAACTGCTACGAAAAAATCATAACGACAAACAGGAAAAAACATGGAAATACAATAAATAAAATTACGAACCTGTATATAACCCAACCCTAACCCTAAACTCAACCTCTAATTCGCGATTACAATTTTTTTTTTTCTTCCAATTTATATTAAAAAACAATAAAAGTAGCTTTCATAGATTCGTATTAGCTAAAAACAGACAGCGCGTTCGTTAAAAATTTAGGAAGGTTCTGGTTATTTCTGACAGTTGCCGAGTGTGCCCGAGTCAACTTCTTAGAAATCGCGGGTCGTTAAATGCAAAAGCAGCAGAATTTTATTCTAATTTTATTTGCTTTATCCAAATAAGCGAACAACGATGATATGGAAGTACTACTAGTCGACTAAAAAATTAAAAAAAAAAATACATTTCTAATTGAAATACTGACTTTAACATCTAAAAATAAATGCTTCTTCGAAGACTTGAAATACCTTTTTTGATCCAACAGTAAAGGAGAAAGTGACTGGGCAAATGGATACGGAAACTGACTATAGAATTGACTATGTAGAGTCTTAAACCGCTTCCTTTATTTTGCCCTTTTCGTCTTCGTGTTTCATGAATGATATTTCTGACAAAGGGAGAAGAATTGCTGTTTTCCGGGTCGGAATTTACCCCTCTAACACTTATTGATGACTAATTTTTCACCTGGAAGTAGTTGTTCGTTATTTTTTTTTTATTATTATTTTGCTTTTCACATCACGTAGCTTCACGCCTTGTCTGGAGCAATTTCCATTTAAAAAAAAATATTGCTATAGTGACAGATTGTCGGCAAAGGAGAACGCATTAAACACAACTTCATAACAGATATAAAACTTTTCTTTCTGTATTGTCCAACAAGTCCATCTGTCTGTGCGATCTATATAGTAAATTAGTTGGAAAGGATTCTCTGGGCGTAATATCAAACAAGGCGGTTAGAGATGGCCGACTGCAAGTTTGATCAGCTTCGAGAGATAACCTTTGTTATACGTCCGTCTCTGCCGACATTCGTGTTCTTTCCGAACCTAGTCGTCGCTAATTCCGATCAAACTGTTGTCTCTCACGTTGCACGTTCAAATATTTAAAGAATACCACCATCATTGACTTTCTGTTTGACATCGCGCATCGACCCTCCTTAACTTCCAACCTCTCATGACCATGTAATCTTTTTGACTTGTCCTTGAATTCTTTGCTTCAATATAAAAAAAAGAGAGAGGCGGGGGACTATTTACAAATCGTTGATGAATCCGATATTCAATATTTTACCGGTTCTGTTTGAAAAAGGTACGAACCTGAACTCTCCCTGTCCATGGCTAAAACATTTTTTTTGTGTTCATTGTATATAATCGTCTATAAAATAGGGATTTTTTTTTTGGTGACTCGAGGAGTGTTGATGTGCCGTAAAGCAGAGAAATGAAACCTTATAAGCAATAATTAAGTATTATGACAATATTGTGTCCAAAAGTTTGCTTGCAAATTTGATTTTGGGGGGATTAAATGGGTCGCTGAGCTGTAAAAAAAATCATTTGTTTATGGTTTTGTTTTTGGAGGGAAAATCTGGTAAAATCCTGATCCCTTATTGTCGGCCAAAAGATGCTAAGTCACGTGATATTTTTTTCGGTGTTCAAAAAAAAAACGAGTCACACACATAATGAGAGTTTTTTTTTCATATTGCCAATCGGACTTAGGGTAAGTAGTAGGTTTTAAAAAAGTGTTTTTTTTTTAATTAAAATTAAATTTTATACATATTGGCATTAATATTGTTACACATCTCTACATAGTACGTTATCTCACGTTGAAATTCACGTTAAGTTGTTAAAAGTCATAAAAAAAATACGTCCTTTTCCCTATCATTAAACCTAATCCTAACCACTAATCCTAAGTACTAATCCTAAGCCCGTGTTGAAGGTACGAATTAAAAAACTGTTTCTAATTTTTGTTTTTTAGATAAATATTGATAGTCTGGATTATTTATTAATCGGATTACTATTCTCACCTTGAATATTATTTTCACAACGTTTCGACCGATGTAACCTCTAACTTTGTTCAGGTGTATCGAATTCGAAAAATCTTTCTGTCGAACTCAATGAATTGTACGAAATTTTGAACGGAACCTTTTATTTAATCCATGAAGGTAGCATGTTCTCGTTCCTTCAGTTGTGACCGGGTAGAAGTCCAAAGTAATCCTCAGTGCTGGCGATACTAAGAATACAATTGTAAATTACTTAATTCAACTCCGTCATGGCTGACGGAACGAGAACAAGCTATCCTCGTAGATTAAATAAAGGTCTTCGTTCGAAATTCCGTGCAGATTCCCAGAGTTCGACAAGAAATACCTGAAGAAGGTCGGCGGTAACATCGGCCCAAAACATTGTGAAAATAATATTAAAGATGAGAATAGTAGTCCGAAGAATCCAGATAATACAAACAAAAACTTTGTCTGGCTTTTTTAGCACGGTTAGCTATGCGAGACGATGGGCTTATCTGTTAAATAAATTTTAAATAATGATTCGTGACCTCCCATTTTTATGCCAGTAATTTGGTACCACAATTTCCCAGAGTACCACTGCCTATTTTCCTTTTTTTTTCTTTTTTTTTTTTTAATGCATCGCGGTAGATGTTAGTGCAAGGAAAACAAAATACAAAACTGTATTCATAGACGAATTTCGAATACAATGCAAAACTACGAGAGAAAAAATATGCACAAAAGAATTAAATAACTATTCGCGCATGCGCGTCGAGCGTCCCTTGCAATACGCATGCGTAGTTCTGTGTTTGCCATGTATACATATACAAGTACAAGATTGAATCTAAAAATGCTGTTACGTGTATTACAAAAACGTTCTTTTTGAAAAAGTTTAAAAAGCTGGAAAAATGTAACAAAAATTGTGGAAAAAGAGCAACAATTTAGGGGCGAATCCAGCGTCCCTTGCAATACGCATGCGTAGTTCTGTGTCTGCCTTGTATGTATACAGAAAGAACAGGATTTAATCTAAAAATGATGTTACGTGTTAAAAAAAAAAAAAAAGAAAAAAAACTTTCTTTAAAAAAATGTTTATAAGATAACAAAATAAAAAAATTATGGGAAACAAGCAACGGTTTAGGGGTGGATCCAGGTGTCTGTCTTTCGGGGTGGAGCACACTTTAAGATGTTTTTTTGTTGTGGAGGGAGTGTCCCCATATAGTTTCCACCCTCCACACTTTGTTTGATTACATTTAAAATTTACTAATAAAAACATTATTGAAGTAAAATATGTCAGTAAAATTAAACGGTGCTTATTCATAATTAAACCTATTTTCAAAACAAAAATACTGAAAAACTTCAACAGAAAACCTTATGATATACCTACCCGTCACAGAACGATGTCATATTCCAAAAGTCACGTAAACTGATCAAGTAGTTTTTTTTTTAATTTGTATTAAGAAAATCAAATTTTATGACTAAGCGAGACGTACTAATGTCATCCGCTATATTTTATAGATAAAAGAAAGACAACTCAATTCGAACTATCGAGATCAAAATTAGCCTTGTAATAGATACAATTTACTACTAAAATCGCTAAACATCGTAAAAATATGATTTTCTTTATAAAAAAAAATACTTGTTCAATTTACGTGATTTTTGGAATATGACATCTTCGTTCTGTGACGGGTACGTACATCATAAAGATTTTTCTGCAATTTTGTTGTTTTTTTTAATAGGTTTAATTTTAAAAAGCACCAATTATATTTTACAAATAAAAATACAGAGGTACTTTGAAGGTTCATCATTTGAATAAATAACAGTGTGTCATTTGCACGGGTTCAACTCGAAAAGAGTGAATAACGTATTTTATTTGGAAGTTTTAACTTTTTTATCACAAACTTCTGACTGGATTATTTGCCGTTTCGCTTTGTCTAGTTGGAGGTTAAATAAATAAATAAAAATGGCGATACTCTTCAAAGAGGCTATTTAGCAGGCTCGACCTGTCTGTCGATTATAATGCCTAAATTCCATTTAAATACGTTTTATTAAAGTCTCGTTATGATTTCTTTTAAAATCATGATTTGAAAACAAATCTGCAATGAATTGTCGGAAGCAAGTATCCTTTTTGGTATCCTTTGGCTCCATCTTTGTAACTTAATTTCACACACACACACACACACACATATATAAATATATATATATATACTCTTTACTTGCTTTTACATAAGCATTACTATGTCGCTACACAGTCATGAGCATGTTTCGGTCAACTAGCTACTTGCTACTAGTTACTAGTAGCTAGCTGACCGAAACATGTTCATGATTGTGTAGCGACATATTACTGCTTATGTCATTTTAAAAAAGCATATAAAGAGTATAGCCTGCTCTATTTCGGTATTGAGCACTCTTGTATTAACCTCGTTATACTTCATTGGTAACTTAACCTCTGGAAAATAATAACCTCAGATTACACACACACACACACACACACACACACACACACACACACACACACATATATATTAGTATATTTAGGCAGCATTTTTTCTTTTATGCAGGTTTCATTAAATAGCACAGATAACTCTTGCTTGTTTTTCTTGTAATCCTCCTTCTCTTTTTGTCGGACCATTTTTCGAACGTTTTTTCCGAGTGAAAACAGAAATTTCCATAATCGCGAACGTTTTCGACCTGAGGATGACCAATGGAGGTCGAAAACGTTCGCGATTATGGGAAATTTCTTTTTTCACTCGGAAAAAAACGTTCGGAAAATGGTCCGACAAAGAGAAAAGGGGGATTACAATATATATATATATATATATATATATATATATATATATATATATATATATATATATATAAGAACAAAGAATTAATAAAACATGTTAAAAACACTTTAAGAAGAGTTAAAAACATATTTATTTTTCAAAAAAGAAACACAAATTAAGTGGATTGCCCTTAATTAACTCTTCTTAAAGAATTTTTAACATGTTTTATTAATTCATTGTTCTTATTATAAGCTCTATTTCCTGTTTGGTTTTATTGAGCTTTTACATCTGGTTAAGATTATTTTATAAATATTAAGTCTTTAATAGTTATAATATACATGGCGTTTGCTATTTTGGATTACCTTGGTGAACTTAATTTGTAATTCTTATTTCATTATATATATATATATATATATATATATATATATATATATATATATATATATATATATATAAATTGGTTGAGAGATTCCAACGAGAGAAAAATGTATATTTAAATAAGAAAGGTCACCAACAATTGCTATATATTTTTTAACATTATTTTATTATTCCGTGTTTTGATTTTTAATATAAAAAGGTATCATATTTAGATCATTGTAATAATGTTTTGAAATCATTGAAATAGATTTTTACGCATTTCAGACGTTCTGTGTAGCGTCCTCATCAGAAATTATTCAAAGTGTAAAATAATTAAAATATATTTAAAATGTGTTCAGAATGTATAAAAGCATTTTCGCAGTCCATTTTGGTTACATGTTTCCCCAGCCGATGAAATGTCTGTAAAAACTTTTTACAGACATATTTTAATTATTTTAACACTTTGAATAATTTCTGATGAGGACGCTACACAGTACGTCTGAAACGCGTAAAAAACTATTATTTCAATGATTTCAAAACATTATTACAATGATCTAAATATGATACCATTTTATATGAAAAATCTAAACACGGAATAATAAAATAATGTTAAAAAATACATAGCAATTGTTGGTGACCTTTCTTATTATATATATATATATATATATATATATATATATATATATATATATATATATATATATATATATATATATATATAAACTCTGTGCTGTTTGTGGAAAAGGACAGCAGCAAATTGTTCGATACAAAGAAAAAACTCAATTCCAGAACATACTATTTATTTTTAAAATTTCACAGAAGTTCATAAAACATCACTTCCATCGTTTTCAAATCCAATGCAGGGGGAGACTATAAATATAAATAAAACTAAATTGAAAAACACTGTTTTTATTCAGGTTTGCTCTTCCTTTTTAAAACCTACGGTACCATGTTGACTTGTTCTGATGTTCTGTAACGTGATAAATAAATCGAAGAATTGTCGAACTCTCTTCAGCCTCTTTTTTTTTCTGCTGTAGCTAAAAATAAAAACGTGCAGCCGCTATTTCCGGTACAGACAGATAAAAAGAACAAGCTCTGAAGAGAGTCCAATGTTTCTTGACCATAAACTGATCCCTTTTGTTTTGGATTTGAAACCGGCGGTAACGATGTTTCCATGACATCTGTAATACATATATATATATATATATATATATATATATATATATATATAATTTACTGAAGAAAGTCCGACATTGGCGACCAGATAATGGTCCGTTTTGAATTTGAAACCTACGGTACCTATGTTTTCTGATCTTCGGTACCGCAAACATATATGTGTGTGTGTGTGTGTGTGTGTATATATATATATATATATATATATATATATATATATATATATATATATATATATATATACACACTCAATCACTCATATATATATATATATATATATATATATATATATTCCTGGTTTTGATTGGGAGAAATAAATCCCACAGAGTGCTCGATTATTTAATAATAGAAGCGCAATAATTATTGATAATGTTACAGGGAAAGTAAACATGGTGCCGCAGATTTTAAAAAGGATGAGCAGATCTGGACTTAAATGAAACAGTGTTTTCGTTTAGTTTTATTTATATTTATAACCCCACTCCCGACTATTGTAAGTCATTCTGGGAAAAATTTGCTGGGTTTTGTTTTATCGTTTGTTTGTTTGTTTTTAGGGGTTTGTGTGTGTGTGTGTGTGTGTGTGTGTGTGTGTGTGTGTGTGTGTGTGTGTGTGTGTGTGTGTGTGTGTGTGTGAAAAGATTCACTACATAAATGAAGAATACATATGAGTAAAACAACAGTGATTCATGTCCTTGTAGATTAAAGAGAGCCGCGGAGAGAGAGAGGGAGAAATTTATCAAGAAAGAAAAGCTAAAAACAGCCAAAGTGACCTTTTCACTCTTGATAAATCCCACACAACGATTGAACGAAACGTTGATTTTAGGTTTTCCGCTTTTCCATTTTAACTTTTACTGTTGGATTTATTTTAAACTTTCATCTATCAAACATGTGTGTGTGTGTGTGTGTGTGTGTGTGTGTGTGTGTGTGTGTGTCTTAAGCTATTTTATTATCTCATTATTTACGCGGATAATATTACTAAACAAGCTATTTAGTTCACAGGACTGCAAATAAACAAAGATATCACGAAGTTAAAACTAGGACTCGTACATGATTTGAATTTCTGTCTTACAAGAAGGGTCGCCTTACGTGGCTGGCTCTTTGGATCACTTGATGAACGATCTATACATATAACTAAAGCCGAAATTGTACGATTAATTCATACACTCCAGGTCGTTAATCAAGTTCCCAAGATGACACCCATGTTAAGTAGTCCCTTTTCTGATTCACGAGTTCGATTCCTGTAGGATTCTCATTTTCACTTTGTAGTATTGTGTGTTTATTTCCAGCCCCACGGATTAAATAATCGGTTGTTTAGTAATATTGTCTGCGTAAACAATAACATTAAAAGTAACATTATATGATTTATATATATATATGTTTATATATATATGTTTATATATATATATGTTTATATATATATATATGTTTATATATATATATATGTTTATATATATATGTTTATATATATATATATATATATATATATGTTTATATATATATGTTTATATATATATGTTTATATATATATATGTTTATATATATATGTTTATATATATATGTTTATATTATATGTTTATATTATATGTTTATATTATATGTTTATATATATATATGTTTATATATACATATATATATGTTTATATATACATATATATATGTCTATATATATATGTTTATATATATATGTTTATATATATATGTTTATATATATATGTTTATATATATATGTTTATATATATATATGTTTATATATATATATGTTTATATATATATGTTTATATATATATATGTTTATATATATATATATGTTTATATATGTTTATACATATATGTTTATACATATATATGTATATATATGTTTATATATATGTTTATATATATGTTTATACATATATATGTATATATATGTTTATATATATATATGTTTATATATATATATGTTTATATATATAAACATATATACATACAGATGTATATACACACATAAATATATATTAATACATATGCACACACATATATATATATATATATATATATATATATATATATATATATATATATATATGGTATGCTATAGTATCCTGTTGAAAATGTGTGTGTGTGTGTTGAGAGATGAAAAGGGAACAAACTAATTATATGTTCATTGACGTTTCGTCTTTATTTCAAGACTTCCTCGAGATAAATAATTTGCAGAAAAGAAAATATCAGTACAATATTTGAAGATATACTTGTTGTGTTTGTGATGCGAAAAGGATGTCTTTGTCTTATTTCAGAGTGAAAAAAGCCGTGAGCATTCAAAGTGTATATTGCATTGTGAAATAGGATGAGTGGGATGTTCTTACGTCATATTGCCATTAGAGATTTAAAAACAATATGGTGCAAATTTTCTTCTTTTACGAATGAATACAGCCGTTATAATTCAAATGTTGGATGTGTAATTGAAATGAAATTAGTGTTTCCTTTTTTGTATTCGTTATGTATTGATTAATTATATATATATATATATATATATATATATTAATTATTATAGATATTATTTTCTGTTGTCTAAATAAGTTAGCCTGTGTCTAAAATTAAGTTATGTTCTTTTAATATGAGTTTACTAATTAAAGGGGATACATTGTAAAAACCTCCACGTTGTTTAATTGTGTTTGAGTTTGCAATAACTGCTGATTCAAGAAATCTTTCTAGATATCTATTTAGAATGAATA